>NC_044034.1:241466020-241778899 GCF_901765095.1 Microcaecilia unicolor | reverse complement strand
TGCCCTGATGAAGTCAAAAGGTCTCTGCCATGGGCCATCGTGAATAGTGCTATTATTGACCTAAAACAAGCCAGTACCTATGTAATAAAACTCGTGCTAACAACAACAAAAGTTTTAGCATGTGACTCTGCAAAATTTTCACAATCACGTTAAAATAGAACATAATACCTTCAGTTAAATCTGTTGTGTAGCAAAATAAAGCTTATCCCCAGTAGTGTTGCCGGGTAATCCTCTTTACTAACAAGGTTGGATTGAAAGGGCCTGCAGGAAGAACTTCATACTTACAGGGTGACATGCCCTTTTCTTTCTTAAGGTATTTGAGGATGTCCATTGATGCTTGATTGTGTATGCTTTATTGTCCTATTTTTAAGGTATGTTTTTAAGTGTTTTTATTTGTTTGTGTGTACTAATTGCGATTTCCTGTGATCTTTTTTTTCCATAAATGGAAGAATGGAATGTAATACGTGTCACATAAATAAATCTCACACACACTAGGAGGTCCTTTTACTAAGGTGCGCTAACCGATTTAGCATATGCTAAATGATAAGACGCCCATAGGAATACAATGGGTATCTTACCATTTAGCGCATACTAATCATTAGTGTGCACTAAATCCATTAGCACACCTTAGTAGAAGGACCCCTAGATGTAGGAATTTAGGGCATCTTTTGCTAAACCGCGCTAGCGATTCCCATATGGCAAATGAGAGGACGCCCATTCAGTTCCTACGGTCTTCCTCTCATTTGAATCCTGCACACATTTCTTCATCAGTTCACACTATTAGTGCATTAATTGTATCCTTATTTTTATTTTTCAAAATTTTTTATAATCAAATACTCATCTTATCTAGATGTATCGGGCCCAGGGGTTGATGTTACTGTCCGACATGCATGGGGGAGGGTGCTAGATGGGGTGTACTTAGATTTTAGTAAAGTCTTTGACATTACCAGTGGTATGCTGCAAGGATTTGTTCATGGGCCAGTTCTTTTTAAGTTTTTTATAAACAATATTATTGAAGATTGCCTTGTAAGGCTTGCGTCTTTACAGATGATACCAAAATCTGCACTAGAGTAGACACCCTAGATGGTGTGGGTAACATGAGGTGGTTCTAGTGAAGCTTGAAGACTGGTGTAGAATTTAGCAGCTAAGATTTCATGTTAAAAAATACAGATATTAATTTGGGCTGCAAAAACCTGAATGAGTGGTACAGTGTAGGGGCTGAAGTACTTCTGTGCACAAAAGAAGAGCGGAACTTGGGCGTGATTGTACGTGATGATCTTAAGGTGTCCAAACATGTAGAAAAGGTGACAGCAAAAGCCAAAAGGATGCTTGGGGGTATAGGGAGAGGAATGGCCTACAGGAAAAAGGAGGTGATAATACCTCTATATAAGTCTCTGGATACCTGTAGTAGGTCCGTTTGGATCCCAGTGAGTTCAAAGCAAGAAAACACACACTTACACAAACAATGGTACTAAAGAATACATACATTTATTAGCAGCTTAGAAATACAGCACCAAACTTATAAACATCATCTCAGTGGCCGTCAGCTGGGATAGCCCCTCTTCTTCACAACCTGAGAGAAGTTTGGGAATTCTGCATCACACTCATCAGTGGAAGGCTTCAGCTGGGAAGGGGTCTTTCCTTAACTTTTATAGTCTATAACAAACAGATGACTTCGTAGTCAGCTGGCCTTGACTTATATGTTGTTTGTTCCTTCCGCACCTACAGTTTCCAACTGTTTTTAACCACCAGTTCAGCTAAGCAAGTACACATCCTTTTTCCTAGAAACTGCTTTGCAGGCTGCTCAAATTTGCACTATAACTCATTCATGAAAGTGCATCACTTTGTACTTCTTAGCGCTGAATTTTAATTGCCAAACATTAGACCATTCTTCTGCAGATCCTTTTTCTTGTTTTCCACTCCCTCCGGAGTGTTCGCTCTGTTACAAATCTTGGTATCATTCACAAAAAGGCAAACCTTACCTTCTAGCCCTTCGGCAATGTCACTCACAAATATATTGAACAGAATCAGCCCCAGCACCGATTCTTGAGGCACTCCGTTACTCACCTTTCCTTCCTCCGAGTGAGTAGCAGGGAAGTAGTAACAGTGGTGTCAGCTTTGGAATCATGGTATACTCAGCCATGCCTCTGCTATTAGAAGCTTTAATACCTATAAAAACACCAGACTCCTTACTTTTCCCTCAGCCATCCTGTAAGTAAAATTAACTAGGATTTTTTGGGGGGATAATATATATCTACTACCTCTCTGCTCATGCTCCCTCTTTGCTTGCCCACTTATGGCTAGCATATCCTTTCAAATCATGTTATGTATCTATGAGATAAATTTCTTTGTAGAGTCTTGTTTAGGATAGAAAAGGCACAGAGGATCTGGAAATAATACCTCAAAGATCTAATAAGATACTACCAAATCAAGACTCCATCGCTTTTAAATTTACTTAATTATTGTTCTGTTTTCACAGCTTGCAAATAAGCAGCAATTTATCTTAATACAAAGCAGTATTTTCTTCAAGTAATACCAAGGCATTCTTCCTAATTAGTCGTTCACATTGAAACAATGATGTAGCCAAGACTGATATTTTGCTGGGTGGACTCTTCGCAGTACAGATGTTGACACTGCCTCCAGTTCTCTCATTTGATGTTACCAAAGTGGGGAGAGGGGAGGCCCCCCCTCTTACAGTCCATTAATGGCTATGCCTTGGGGCTGAAAAGGGCCATAAAAAGGCCTAGTAAACCACAACAAGCTCCACTGAAAATTAAGAGGCCCTTTTCCAAAAAAGCGTTATGCACTTACTCCCGGATTCTATATAGCGCACTTAGATTTAGGCGCTGAAATCGGTGTGGGTTCTATAACACTGCATATAACTTAATTGGCTTAACAAGCTACTGAGCGCTGATATCAGCACTTAACAAGCAGTAATGAGCACTAATTGGCACTGATTAGAATTTAGGAGCAGAACTCGCTAAGCGTATTCTGTAATGATGTGCGCTGAACTTCTAAGTGCACAGGCAAAAAGGGGTGTGGTTATGGGCAGGGAAAAGGGCGTTTCATGGGTGTTCTGAAATTTAAGTGCCTAGTTATAGAATATGGCCCAGTGCGCCAAAATCTACACGCCGGGATTTACGCAATGTTTTACTTGGTGTAAATGGGTGCATGCAGATTTAGACACTGAAATATCTACTAAGCGTATTCTATCATTGGCGCCTAAATCTAGGTGCCAATTATAGAATACGCTTAGTCGGCACTGATTTCAGCGCTGATTTTTTTACATGCCTTATATAGAATCTCCTCCTTAGGGGCTTTTTTACAATGCGGCGGTAAGGCCAACACGGGCTTACTACACACCATTAAGGGACTACTACCAGATCAAAAAAGCGTCATTTCCAGGGAAAAAATTAAAACCCCAGAAGTGGTTAGCGCAGTGGTAACCCTGTAGTACTCGGGCATTGCCACACGCTACACAGTTTTTCAGGGTTACCTTGGGATCCCTTGCCGCCACCTCAGTGAGTGGCGGTAAGTGTTCCCCACCACATGCCAATGTGGTAAGAGTTATCTTACTGTATGGCCATTTTTTTAGGGGCTTTTTAACCACTGCAGTAAAAAGGGCCCTGACGTGGGAGAAATGGTCCCCGCTTCTACCACTGGGCCCTTTTTCCCACAGCTTGTTAAAAGGACCTCTTAATGCAGGTTAATGCCCAAACTGCATTAATGGGTTTTGCTGTACTTTGCGTGTTACTGAATTTTTCAGAATTTTTCTGTCACGGCGCATGGCATGGGCAGAGAGTGGGTTAGCCAGATAGTTCATTACACGTACTGTGCACCTGTTGGCTAACAAAGTTAACACGGGAGAACTTAATGCCTCCTAAATAGGAGGCGATAAGTGGTTCTGCATTAACTCTCAGCTGGTACCATGCACTAATGTGAACGTTGACATACAGAAACTTGTATAACAATATAGGGGAAGGCAAAATATTCAGTACTAAAGTTTAAATATAATTTTGCCAAATTTGATCGATAAGGAGAGATCCAGTCAGCTGGAAATACAATTTTTGAATAATAATTAAAAAAATCCTCAACAGCCCAGGGGGAGCTACATATTGCCCTTAAACCCCTGAATGGACCACTATCAGGTTTTTGTTAAAACTAGAAAAAAGAAGTGGTAGAAAACAACTCCCATTGGAGAAAAAAAAATACCACCCCAACAAAATCTGGTTCTGCTTATTAAAGAACTGCTAGCTTAGTCTCTACTTACTGAAATCAAAAAAAGCAAGGCTGGGGGAAAAAATAAACACAAAATAAGTACCCAAATGAACTGTGCACAGCTTACAATATTAAACAAACTACTTACCTGAACACATTTCTTTGGTCCTCAAAAAGCCAACCGGAAAACTTCTTATGAAATCTTGAAGTTGAAAATACAGGGCCACGGCACAGGTAGCACGTGTTAAATTTGCCCTACAGACAGGGTAGCGTGGGAGCTCAGTGGTAGTTTCATAAGCACATAAGCACCGCCATACTGGGAGGATCCATCAAGCCCAGCATCCTGTCTCCGACAGCGGCCAATCCAGGCTTCAAGAACCCGGCAAAACCCCAAATTAAAAAATAATAATAATCATAATAATTTTCTACTGTGGGTATGTTTCCGGTGATGTAAGTTTTGTATATGTTACTTTTTGATTATCTGTACTTGTCAATATGCTTTGCATGTAAAATGTAATAAATACATTTTATTAGTATTGTTATTATTACCTTCTCATCTCCTTAGTCACAGAGTGGGAGAAAAGAAGGAGCATTAGGATGGGTCATATATTCCAACGATTGACGTTAAACAGTAGAATGTATTTCCTAAATTATGGATAAAGGATGAGACTGCATCTTTAAAAATAATAAATCTAAATCTGCTTTTAAGTGCATGATATGTAGACAGCTATTTTTATAGACCCAGGTTATAACGTTGCTTGTAGGAGCATGTCTGCCTCATTGATAGGAGATAAGTTCCTTTGGTGATCATTTAACTTAGCCCTTTTGAATGTAAGCTTTTTATTGATTCTACATTTGAAATGTACACACTCATTAAAGTCCCACTTCAAAGCCAATAGCAGGTGCACAGATGTGCTCTCTTGGAGAAATATAAGCCAGCTTAGATATTTAGAAATTCTATGAAGACCTTGTATTGTGTCTACAAAATTGCAAAAGGTAAAGACATTCAGGTTGCTTTATTCACTTTTTTGTGTTCTGCCTTTGAAAGTAAAGCACTTGCAGACATATTGCAGAACTATTCAGAAAATGTCTTTGAAGTATTTCTAAAGGCAGATTGGTTTGAAAAAAGCTGAGAAAAATGTGAACTTTCAAAACATGAAATGCAACCCTTTTTGAAATAAAAAATGTCATTTCACTCAGTTTTGAAATTCTTGCTTTATTCAGCAAAGCAAATGGGCCCTTTTACTAAAATGTGGTGAAGTTTTGTACTTACTGTGTGGTAAGTGCCCACAGTGCACTAAGGGACCTTTTTTACAAAGCTGCGGTAGAAAGGGCCCTGCACTAGTGGTGGGGGCCATTTTACTGCAGTGCGTAAAAAGGCTGAAAAAAACATGGCCATGCAGTAAGATTGTTCTTGCCGCGTCACCATGGGGGGGGGGGAGTACTTACTGCCACCTCAAGTAAGGGCTCCCGTGCTAACATGGCTGTAACTGAATAGCATGTGGCGCTGCCCAATTACCGCCGGGTAACCGCTGCGGAAGTATTTTTTTAATATTTCCACGCAGTAAACATTTCCGCCTAAGAGTATTCTATAAGCAGCACCTAGATTTAGGCACAGTATATAGAATACGCTTAGTTCATATCCCAGGGCCTAAAACTATGCACCTCCATTTACACCAACAAAAATGTGATGTAAATCCCCGCACGTAGATTTACGCACACTGGGCCATATTCTGTAACTACGCCCATAAATTTGGGAACTCCCATTTCCCTGCCCATAGCCACGCCCCTTTGAACTGCACGCATTAGACTTTAGACACAGTTCATTATAGAATACACTTAGCAAGTTGTGCACGTAAATTCTAATTATTGCCAATTAGTGCTCATTATTGCTTGTTAAGAGCTGCTGTCGGTGCTGATTAGCTTGTTAAGCCAATTAAGTTATGCAGGATTTCGGTACTGATCTCTAGGCACACTATATAGAATCCAGCGGTATAGTTATTTTGTTTGATAATTCAAGCTTTGCCTCATTACTACTCATTTTTCTGAAAATCTATTTGAAATAATATTAAAGTTAAATGTAAAACTAAAGAAAACCTGCTAAACATAAAATTGTTTTGTACGGTTGTATTTTAAGCCATAGCCTTAGTGAATCACTGAGTCCCTAGTGTATCTTAAAACTTCACTTTACAATTATTTATACAAACTTCACATCCTGTTGGGGTCTTTTACTAAGCCGTGGTAGTGTTTTTAGCTTACGGTAGAAATCAGCTGGCTTTAAACGCCGAGACAACTATAGGAACGTAGGGGCCTTTTTTTTTACTAAGCCGCAACAAAAAGTGTCCTGCGGCAGTGCGAGTGCGTATTTTGAGTGCATGCTGGGCCAGTTTTTGCCGCATCCTGGAAAAAGGACCTTTTTTAAGGGGCTGGAAAATGGACGTGCAGCAAAATAAAAACCAGCACGCGTTCATTTTCGGCCTGAGACTTTACTGCTACTCATTGACTTAGTGGTAAGGTCTCATTCGCTACCCGGGCGGTAGGTTTGCAGCTGAGTAAGCGCCATGCGGTAGAAAATAGAAAATATTGTCTTCCATGTGTTTTTGGCACGTGCCAAATTCAGACTTACTGCCCGGGGCACGCGGTAGCTGGGCGAGAATGCTAATCCTTATGCGCCTTTGTAAAAGGGCCTATTAGGGCCTTATTGTATAAAGGTTATGCTCCTAAATTTATGCTTCTAAATTACAAGCTTAGTTTATGCTCATAATTTAGGAGCATAAATTATGCTCATAGAATAAGGCCCATAATAGTTGTCTCAGTGTTTACTGCCAGCTGATTTCTTCTGTGAGCTAAAAACGCTACCACTGCTTAGTAAAAGACCCCCTATATTGGTATGATTCCTCTGGGTGTTTTTTATTGTATTGAAAATTATCCTCTCCATGATCTTTGGCAGCAAGGTTTTCTCCCTTACAAGTATTATACCAAGAAAAAGCCTTAGGACAGCCGCAATGGAAAGGGAACAGCATATAATCTTCAAAGGGCTAATCTTCACGATAAGATCATTCATAGTTTTTGTTTCTTTTTTAGCAAAAGAAAAAAAGTCTTGCCCTTCTCCAAATTTTATAATAAAAATCTGTTAGTCTCATTTGTTCATTTTCTGAGGCTGATTTGCCCTATAATGTAAATATATGTTAGTTGTAATGTTTTTGTGGTGTGCTGTGTTTTTAAGATGGAAATGTTAATGTTTTGTGTCTTTTTGCTAGACAAAAAGGTGAACGATAGATTTTTTAAAATTAAATTATTTTCATTCCTATCACTAAAATACAGGTTTGTGAATCTGCATTGCTGAATGTTTTCAATATTATATAGAGATATTGCAAGGGGAAGCATGAGAATATTATATAATAAGAAACATATTTAAAACAATACCCATTATAATCATAAACATATTCTAGAATCAGTTTGTATTCCCTACTGTAATGCTGGTCACTTGTTCTTTTTCAAGGGATGTTTTCATGAACATAAACATATTTTCCTCTTCTCCTTGTATCTTAATGGGACATATAATATTTGGTATAGCTAATAAAGCATATAGAGCCTCTTCTACCAAACCGCACTAGTGATTCTCGCATAGCATTGCCAACAAAATGGACTTTTATGCAAGTGGAGTTTAGTAAAAGAGGTCCATAGTTATTGAGTTCGCATGAGTAATCAGATTGCACATCCCAGGGACTGATTTGGTAGTTTTCTTTCATAAGATTCTAAAATTGTAAATTTAGTGAATGTAACCAAACGAAAGAAGAAAAATCAGTTTTCTAGTAATCCAGTAATATGTAAAGTGCTTGTGTTTTATAAGGCATAGTTGATAATGAAATAAATACAAAGGGGTCCTTTTACTAAGCTGCGATAAAAAGTGGCCCTAGCACGCACTTACGCAGGTTTTTCCCATGTGCTAAGGTCGTTTTTACCACAGCCCGAAAATGGCATATTTTCCATTTTCTGAATTAATGGCCAAGCACTAATGTTCGCCAAGAAATTGAAGAGTCCAGTATTTCTACAAAATATATATACAAAATAAGTTGAATATGCAAAGGCATTGTTGAAGGAAAATCAAGAGAGTTAAGGAATAAGAATCAAGTAAATTTATGTTTTAAACCTGAAGGATTAAAATAATAAAAAAAATGAATTTTTAAAACTAAAAAAATTGAACATCACAAGGTGGTGAGACCAATGATGAACATCACAACCCCAGTTAAAGACGCGAAAATCCTGATAAGCGTCCGGGTTTATTGAGGTCTCCCCCTTGTTTAGAATGAATACAAGTATTATATATATCTTGTAGAAATACAGGACTCTTAAATTTCTTGGCGTATTTGATGTGTTAGAGCCACAGTTGTCTTTCTCACTTTTGGATACCAAGCACTATGGCCATTACCAAAAGATAGCAAATGAGCCCTTGCCACCATCTATTTTATAGATAGTAAGGGCTAATGCGTGAATCCCTTGCTAATCAGCACGTGATAATGTGCCTGTGCTAACTGATTTGCACTGTCACGCCCCTCTCCACCTCAGACACACACCCTCAGAGAAAAATAAAGAAATTTTTTAGCACCTGGTTTGCTCTCACACATTGGACTTTTACTGCAGGACGCCTCAGCATGTCCCATGGTAAGTCCTTTTAATTTGTGGTAAGCGCTCGCTGGCGCTTACCACAGCTTAGTAAAAGGAGCCTGAAAGAATTAATGTAATATGTTAATAATATATTAAATCTGTGCATCGTATAACAAAAACTATGGATGGCCTTAAAAAGCTATTGGGTCGCTATTCGGAAGTACTTGTTTGGATAACTGCTGCTATCAGACAAGTGCTGCTGACTAGGATATTTAGAAGCACTATCCAGATAAGACCTCTGAATATCTTTACAGACCACATATGTACTTTCTCCCGGATTCTGTATATGGTGCCTGAAAATCCACGCAAAAAACGAAGCATATTGCATAACAATGCGCATAATTTAATTGGTTAACTAGCTAATTAATGCTGTTAATTGGTTGTAAACACACAGTTATCAGTACTAATTGCCATTAATTGAGATTTACACGCACAACTTGCTAAGTGTGTTGTATAACGTGGTGCGCCTAAATTCTAAGTCACATAGTTGAAAGGGGGCGAGGCATGGGCGTTTCAAAAATCTTTGTGCATGATTATACAATATAGCCGATCTGCGCCTAATTTAGGCATCAGGATTTACACCGTGGCCTAAATGGACACAACCAAATTTAGTCACGTGGTGAACCGCTTGGCATATTCTATCACGTAGAAATTTAAGTCTATTCTATAAAATTTAGGTGTACTTTAGAGTATATACCTAGGTGTAATTTTTTTCTGTGTGGATTTTTCAGGCACCATATATAGAATGTAGCCCTATGTGGATACTGCCAAGGTGGTCCCAGAATGTATCCAGATAGTAGCAATATTCAGGGGGAAGTTATCAAACTGCGTTAAGGTAGTAACCCATGTTATTAGGTCCTTAACCTTACTTAAAGGTCTCTAACGCAGCTTGTCTTGCCATTACGCAGCAATTTTTAGGTCACCACAGGTTACATAGTAATGAGATGCAGAAGATGCCATTGCATGTGAAGTTCATTAATATGTAAAAATTATAACGCAACTGGCATTGAACACCGGGTGCATACTGCAAATAGTGCTATGGCAATAAAATGATGGTAAAATAACCCCTGCTAAAAGCTGGGGTTATTTCACAGTACTGGGAGCATCGGGCCTCAAAGCCGAAGCCGGATGCTCTCAGGCTAGACCTTAAAGGGGCTGCAGTGCCATCCCCCCATCCTCAATCATACTCCTTCCATAGCAACTCCCCACCCCCATCACATATAGAATCATGACCCCCAGAGGTAGTAGTCTGAGACTACCGCTAAGGATGCCATTTTGGAGATGTGCCAGCTGGGCAGGAGTGACTGGGGATCGTTCCTGCCCTAGGGCCACTGGATCACCAAGTGAAGAACTGATAGGCCCCAACGATGGAGGGAGTCCTTTGGAGGTGGAGGGATGTGATGTGGAGTGGCAGGTTGTGATTGGGGGTGAGTGGACAACATCACAGCTCCTTTAAGCTCCAGCCTAGGAGCATCGAGCCATGGCTTTCAGGCCTGATTCTCCCAGGCTACTGGAATAATGCTGCTTTCAAAGTGTCTCACAAGCAGAATTATTCATTTATCTTGAGAATTAGCAACTACAAGTTGCTGACTCCATGATAAACCAAGGTACGGTAAAAGCCTACCAGTTTGCCACACCTTGTTAACATCCCCCCTCAGTCTGCTATCGGGATAGAAGACTGTCCTAAGTTATCCAGATTAGTTATCCTGATAGCAGACTGAATATTACCAATAGTACCTCCTTATCCAGATATTCAGCACTGGCCACTGTCTGGATTGTAGCACGGAATTACCCGGTTATTTTTTTTTACTGCTACAGCTGGTATTTTAAAGAATTGTGAGTGTGGCATTTGAATAGTGATCTGTGTGTTTCTAATACTTATCCTGAGTGTGCTTGAATCTCATCTTGAGTGCTAACTCTAAACAGCTAACCTGTTTCTTTCCCTTTATTTTTTCACCTATCATTGCATGAAATGCAGGGTCAGTTTTGTGCATGACACCCGCTACTAGTATTGGTAGGTTCCAAACTTCTTTATCATTATTTCTTGTACTGTCATATATATAATTCTTGCTTTCTAGTGTTTCCAAGAATGTAAAATTACCTGAAAAAACTACTTGTAATTAAAAAAAAACTAGTGGGAGGGTAAGCATTTGGCTTTCTGATTTTACTAATGTTTTGGATCTGCCTTAGAAAATAACCACTATTGTTCATAGTCTCACTTGCTGAAACAACTTGCTGAAGTTATATAAAAAGATGCACACCAGTTTGCTTTTGCATTTCAGCTATCAAAATGTTGTGTCTCTGTGCATTCTTTATATTGTGCTAGCATTTTTAAAAGACCTTTCCCATCAGATATAGAAAAATGAATCCAACTTCATCAGTGTTCTGAAATTGTCATAGTGGTGTGCCTTTTATCTTTCGCTATATGTTAGAAGATTGGTATCAGAGTTTCCCAGAACTGCTTATATTGGTAGTCCTAAGTGTATTATTATTAAATCAAAGAGTTGAATTGCATTAATATCACATGGTTCTCAATTTTGTTTTCTGATGCTGTACATGTGATTGGTGCTGCTCACACGCATGACACACTGAACCTGGGACCATCATAGTGGGGGGAGGGTTCTCCATTGAGGCAGCTGATTAATTCTGTCACCCACATGCTCTCTCTCAAACATATGTTCATGCAGGGCCAGCTGAAGGAGTTATGGCGCCCTAAGTCAGCTTACTTTGGTGCCCCCCTCTCCACATTTTTTCCATATCCAGTGCTCTCCACGGTTCTGACATCTTTCCCTCACTTGCTTGGTCCAGCGTCTCTCCCCTTCTCTCCAAACGCCCCTAGTCCAGTCTCTCTCCCTCCCTTTTCACCTCTATCCTGTACACTTTACACTGGTTGCCGGCAGCGGCAGTAGCATGAACAACAGGCGACTTTCAGCTCGCCCCTATGTCTTTCCTCTGCTGTGTTCTATTTCCTCTGATGCAGTTTCCTGTGAGCGGGACATGGCAAAGGAAGGCGCAGGAGTGGGACAAAAGCCACCTGTTGTTCACCCTGCTGTTGCTGCCGCAAACCAAAGTAAAGTGAACAGGACCTCGGTGAAAGAGGGAGGGAGAGAGAGGCCAGACCAGAGGATGGGGAAAGAAGGAGAAAGATGCTGGACCAAACAAACAAGGGAGAGATGCTAGACTCACAAGGAGGGGGGAAGAGAAGGCTTGCTCTTTAAAGCAGGTGAAGCACTGGCGGTGATGTCAGAGGCTGTGGATTTTGGCACCCTTTATAACACAGTACCCTAAACCAGTGCCTCACCTGGTCCAAGGGTTAAGCCATCCCTGTGTTCATGCTGACCCCACCCCCTCTGTCTCACCCCTTTCTGAGGTCAGACCACTCTCTCTCTCTCTCTCTCTCTCTCTCTCTCTCTCTCTCTCTCCCCACCCTTCCTGGCTCAATCCTTACCCCCCCCCCCCCCCCCCAAGAATTCACCTGTCTCTTTCGACTGTCAAATTCCATTCTCCCCATTAAAATCCCCCTTTTAAAACTCACCTTCTTTACCCAACAATGAGAGCCAGCAAGATGGGGGCGAGGTCTCTAGGATCACAGCCATGCGCGAGGGAGCAGCACCTTATATGTACAGTGGTGGAAATAAGTATTTGATCCCTTGCTGATTTTGTAAGTTTGCCCACTGACAAAGACATGAGCAGCCCATAATTGAAGGGTAGGTTATTGGTAACAGTGAGAGATAGCACATCACAAATTAAATCCGGAAAATCACATTGTGGAAAGTATATGAATTTATTTGCATTCTGCAGAGGGAAATAAGTATTTAATCCCTCTGGCAAACAAGACCTAATACTTGGTGGCAAAACCCTTGTTGGCAAGCACAGCGGTCAGACGTCTTCTGTAGTTGATGATGAGGTTTGCACACATGTCAGGAGGAATTTTGGTCCACTCCTCTTTGCAGATCATCTCTAAATCATTAAGAGTTCTGGGCTGTCGCTTGGCAACTCGCAGCTTCAGCTCCCTCCATAAGTTTTCAATGGGATTAAGGTCTGGTGACTGGCTAGGCCACTCCATGACCCTAATGTGCTTCTTCCTGAGCCACTCCTTTGTTGCCTTGGCTGTATGTTTTGGGTCATTGTCGTGCTGGAAGACCCAGCCACGACCCATTTTTAAGGCCCTGGCGGAGGGAAGGAGGTTGTCACTCAGAATTGTACGGTACATGGCCCCATCCATTCTCCCATTGATGCGGTGAAGTAGTCCTGTGCCCTTAGCAGAGAAACACCCCCAAAACATAACATTTCCACCTCCATGCTTGACAGTGGGGACGGTGTTCTTTGGGTCATAGGCAGCATTTCTCTTCCTCCAAACACGGCGAGTTGAGTTCATGCCAAAGAGCTCAATTTTTGTCTCATCTGACCACAGCACCTTCTCCCAATCACTCTCGGCATCATCCAGGTGTTCACTGGCAAACTTCAGACGGGCCGTCACATGTGCCTTCCGGAGCAGGGGGACCTTGCGGGCACTGCAGGATTGCAATCCGTTATGTCGTAATGTGTTACCAATGGTTTTCGTGGTGACAGTGGTCCCAGCTGCCTTGAGATCATTGACAAGTTCCCCCCTTGTAGTTGTAGGCTGATTTCTAACCTTCCTCATGATCAAGGATACCCCACGAGGTTAGATTTTGCGTGGAGCCCCAGATCTTTGTCGATTGACAGTCATTTTGTACTTCTTCCATTTTCTTACTATGGCACCAACAGTTGTCTCCTTCTCGCCCAGCGTCTTACTGATGGTTTTGTAGCCCATTCCAGCCTTGTGCAGGTGTATGATCTTGTCCCTGACATCCTTAGACAGCTCCTTGCTCTTGGCCATTTTGTAGAGGTTAGAGTCTGACTGATTCACTGAGTCTGTGGACAGGTGTCTTTCATACAGGTGACCATTGCCGACAGCTGTCTGTCATGCAGGTAACGAGTTGATTTGGAGCATCTACCTGGTCTGTAGGGGCCAGATCTCTTACTGGTTGGTGGGGGATCAAATACTTATTTCCCTCTGCAGAATGCAAATAAATTCATATACTTTCCACAATGTGATTTTCCGGATTTAATTTGTGATGTGCTATCTCTCACTGTTACCAATAACCTACCCTTCAATTATGGGCTGCTCATGTCTTTGTCAGTGGGCAAACTTACAAAATCAGCAAGGGATCAAATACTTATTTCCACCACTGAATGACCTGGCCTGTTAGAGAAGCAGCAGTGGGAAGCAGCGACAAAATATCTGGCTCCCTCTTGTGTCTTTCGCGGTCAACAGGCAGAGACGTACAGTAGAAATTAGTGGCTTGCTCTCTAAATCAAAATTTTTGGCAACACATCAGTGTCTTACAAAATCTTGGTTGAGAACTGCTTTATCATGACACCTACACCAAACCCATTAAACATTAAATAGTGGCTTTATCATTATAGATAAAAAGATCAAGACCATATTTCTAGAATGCTTTATCACTGGCATAGGGCAAATGTGCTTCTAAGCATTTTTACATTCGTGAGCAATAGGTGACAAGAAAGGAATAAAAGGTAGGGTAACTTTGGAAAACTAGTGACAACTGAGAGTTGCACATTTAATTTATATCATATATTTCAAATTTGAAAACAAAGCCATTCATATTTTCATTGCATTAATCGGTTTTATATAAATGTATTCCATGAGGAATTTCTATATCTCATTAGGCTTTTCTAATACACCAAAAATTTGCATAGGTACATAAAATTATGGATAATAGTGGATTCTCTTGCACAAGAAAGCCAAATATTCCCTGAGTAAAGAAAGATGTCTTTGTAGCTTGAAGAAAAAGGTCAGAGTCAAAATATATCTTGGTATTCAGCCATTTACACGTTTTTGGATATTTTGTAACTTTGAGTGTTTTTTTTTTAATGTGTATTCATATAACCTATTTACACTGCACAGAGGAAGAGTAAATATGGATGGTTTTGTTGTCCAAATTTAAAATGGTTTATACTTTTCAATGATGACCAGAGAACAGTGATAAAATTTTACTATTTTATAGAGATTTCATTTAAGGTAATTAGACAATTTATTCTGAAATTGCGAAATTATTTATCATTTTGATAGATGCACAATTGGACAATTAACCTTTTTCTTTTTTGCCTTTTCTGGGAATCGCTGATTATTTTTGGCAAAACTTCTTTTAATTGTACTTGTAATAAGCTATTTTCCCTTTTTTATTTCTCTCCCACGCTTTCTTGCTTTGCACTGTGATTGCATGCCATCTGCTGGTTTAACCCATGATGGCTTGCTGCTGTGTGATATTCACCATGCCAAATACCACTTCTGTTACCATAATGCTACACCCTCCTGTTCATTGCTTCCATGGTTCCCCTCCTGAAAGTACCCATGATGCACAGCGCTACGTCTGCCACTGTCTCTGCAGCAACAACTCCTGCAACAAGTGTCCCCTTCGCCGCAACAGCCACAGCCAATCAGGTTTGCTCCTTTTAAAGCTTTCTTTCACAAATCCCAAACTCTAAATGAGTGCCAATTATAAAAAAAAAAAAACATTTTTAATTCTGAGAGAATTTCTTTTTCATATTTACTCATCAAATTGTATTTCTTTATCTCTCGCTAATTTATAAACAAGTTGCACTTATTTAGAGTTAACATTAACTGCAAATGGTGATGTAGATACATTTTGTCTTGCATTGTTTGTTTTTGCATTTAAAACTTCATAGTTAACATGGCAGATATGGAGCTTAATTCATATGCATGATTTTCAAGTATTTATGCTGTAAGCACACCATGTATCTGTTTCTAGTTTCCTGTAAGAGTTCTTTGAGTGTACAAAAAGCAAATGAAATAAGTCATTCATAAGAAGGTTTTATATGGAGGGAATGGTTTTTGTAACATCTAGAGAACACGTGAAAAAAATGTGCCTTTTGTGTGCATTCTCTGTATAGGCAACATACACAGTATGTGTCTTTATAAAGTAGGCTCCTAGACTCAGCCCCAGTAGTGCACTAGTATTCTCTCTCAAATTTCTGCAGCAGGTGCAAAGGTGTGCCTGTATGTGCCAGTAAAAATTTGTGCATATGCGTTTATTTTATAAAATGCACAGGTAAGTGCTCATCTGGTCCAATTCCATCTACTCTCCGCTCCCAGCAATGCCTACTTGTATGGTGCACAAAAATACTTGTTATTCATTGCTATTACATAGATCTGTGCGCGCATATTCCTAGAACAATTTAATAATCCCCTACTTAAGATTGTGGAAAGTTGTTCTGTGCACATAAGTCCCTTTAAAACTACCCCTTCGTTTGCTGCCTAATGCAAAATATTGTCACCACCCTTAATGTTTAAGTCTTTGAGAACACAAATGAAGGAAATAAGTGTTTTCCATAGTCATAGGTGTTGCTACAGGGTGGGAAGTGCCACCTCAAACAAATGGCTTGTCACCCCTTTGCCACCTCTCTTTTGGTAGTCATGATTGGCATTACATAGTCTTCCTCCTGCCCTGTATGGTCTGGTATCTCCTTCATCCTTCCCTTCTCCCTCTTGGCGGTCCTCCAGCATTTCTGTGGACTACCGGCAGTGTCAGTAAGGAGAACAAGCTGCCTTCAGCTAGCCCCAGAAGCATTTCCTCTGCTGTGTCTCGCCTCCTCTGACACAACTTCCTGTGTCCGCGTAGGTGAGAGAGATGCAGTACCTTGGGGATGGGGCAGAGGAGAGGGAGAGATGCAAGTCCTGGGGTGGAGTGCAGGAGAAAAGGAAAAGAAGGAAAGAAGCAGTACACAGGGAGTGACAGGGACAAGAAAAGTGATGGTGAACATGCGGAGGAAGACAGTGACACAAAGGGGAGACGCTGAGGAAAGATAGGGTCACAGAGGCAATGAAGGTGGACATGGTGAGAGAAAAAATGTCAACTGGACAGGAGACCTAGAAAGAGCAGATATGAATGGCATTTGGTAGGGGAACAAAGCAGAAGATGAATGACACTCGGGGTGGGGAAGAGGGAAGGGGAACAGAGTAGAAGATGTTTAGGACTTGATGATTGAGAGGAAAATTGTTGAGGGGCAGGGCAGGAAATTATAGATGGGAGAGATAGAGTGGGAAATTTGAGGGGATAGTGAGGATTTGGCAGTGGTAGTTCTGAGCAGGGGTGTGTTGGTGGGTTGGGGAAATAGGGTGTTAAATGAGGAGTATGCGAAGGGGATGAAGTGGGGGAAAAGGTTGAGACATGGCTTAGAAGACTGGGAAAAGGATGAAAAGCACTGAAAAGAGATGGGGGTACGGGTGGGATGAGAGGAAGGGGATGAGTCTCTGAAGGAACTGAATGAGGGTAGAAATGGTGTTAAAAAGTGGTGGAAGAGAGGCAATAGGAGATGGGTTTGAGAATAGCCTGGGAGCAAAGGAAGGAAAGAGAGACAGGAATGGAGCTGGGGATGGTGAGGAGAGGTAGTGGAGTGTAGGTGAGAGCTGAGAGGGTGAAGAGGGTGAGTACAGAGGATGGAAATGGCTAGGAGAAAGATGAGGTGAGTCATAGGAGACTGGGGAAGGAGAGAGACAGAAGGAAATGAGACTTGGAGAGAGGGGATGAGAGGGAGATGGGAAAAGCTGGTAGGTAGAGGAGAGGTGAAAAGGAGACTAAGGACTAGAGGGTGAGAGAAAGGGAGAATGAGGATAAAAACAAATGGGCAGATATAAACACTGAGAAAAGTGGGAAAAAATCCATTAAAAAAAACAGTGGCAGACAGAAAGAAGGAAAAGAAGAAAAGAGGAAAGAGAAGACATGGAAGGGCGAACCTGGAAAATAATGTAAGAGAAGAATGACACAAGGAAAGTGGAAAAAAAGACAGGGACCAGCTCAATTAGAAAAATGCCCAGACAACAAAGGTAGAAAAGATAAGTATTATTTATTACTTTTTAAGGATTGGGGTTTGTCTGCTTTGGGAAATACAGATTTTTTTCTATTTTTGTATTTTGCAGAGTACAGGAGAAAATACATTTCTGTTTTTCTTTTAACAGTATTTATTTATTTAGATTTTGCTCACACCTTTTTCAGTAGTAGCTCAAGGTGAGTTATATTCAGGTACTCTGGATATTTCTCTGTCCCAGGAGGGCTCACAATCTAAGTTTGTACCTGAGGCAATGGAGGGCCAAGTGACCCGCCCAAGACCACAAGGAGCAGCAGCAGCAGCGGGATTTGAACCAGCCACCATTTGCATTGCTTATAGAGTTTGGCTTTCTTGGGCAGAGGGAAGGGTCTCCATTTCAGTTTTTGTATACATATTTTTTTTTGTGGTCCTCTATTTTGTATTAGGTGAGGATCTGTCCATGTTCTGTGTGTGTGAATGAGGTGAAGGATCGCTGGCTTACAGTGTCTGTGCAGTTAAGCTTATTCTAGTTTCCTAATAGTAGGTATATTGGTGCTCTAGGTCCCAGGGTAATACTTATAGTACTATCTTTTCATAGGTGGGTTAAAGTTATGATTGGTAAGTTTGCTATATAGATTTTGAATGTCTTTTTACAGGGTTTTTGTGTTATTTTGGGCATTTTGTGGGCATTCCAAAATTTACACACACTGTTATAGTATATGCCTCTCTTAGCCTAAATATATGCATCGGTATTTACACCATGTTTCCCTTGGTGTAAATGCATGCGTGTAGTTCTAGATGCTGGGATATCAACTAAGCATATTCTGTATACCACCCCTAAATCTAGGCACTGTTTACAGAATACGCTTAGGCGTAAATTTATTTCGTATAGAATTTTCAGGCACCATATATAGAATCTAGTTAATATCTGAAGTTATTTGGTGTTAATTGGCACTAATTTGCAGTTACACATGTAACTGTACCTAGTCACTATTCTACAAACTTAGTACGCAAAAGCTATAGGGTGCAATTGCAAGGGACCTTGTACTTGGGGAGGGGCATGGATGAGTCAGGATCATGTCCAGCACTTGCATGTTAAGTTTCTAGAATACTGTCAGTTTTGTGTTCAGCTGCAACATTTAGTTGAATTTACACCAACCATTGACATGGCATTCTCCGAGGACAAGCAGGCTGCTTGTTCTCACTGATGGGTGACGTCCACGGCAGCCCCTCCAATCGGAAACTTCACTAGCAAAGTCCTTTGCTAGCCCTCGCGCGCCCGCGCGCACCGCGCATGCGCGGCCGTCTTCCCGCCCGAAACCGGCTCGAGCCGGCCAGTCTTCTTTTGTCCGCACTTGGTACGGTCGTGTTTTCGCCGTGTCGAGCCCCGGAAAGTCGACCTCGCGCGTCCAATTTGTTTTGAGCGTGTTTTTTTCCTTCGGGAAAGCTTTACCTTAGTCGGGAAGTGCTCCGGAAACCCCTCGCCGGGTTTCGTGTAAATCCTCCCCGTACTTCCAGCTTTTTTGCCCCGGTAAGTTTTCTTTCGTCGTCGGGGAAGGCCTCTTTTCGGCCTCGGTCGAGATTTTTTCTCCCTCTAAATTTGGTGCTTCAAATTTCGCCATTTCGGCTTTTGATTTCGCCGGCGTGATTTTTCCGCCCATGACATCGAAGCCTTCCAGCGGCTTCAAGAAGTGCACCCAGTGCGCCCGGGTTATCTCGCTCACTGATCGACACTCGTCGTGTCTTCAGTGTCTGGGGGCCGAGCACCGCCCTCAGAACTGCAGTCTGTGTTCCCTGCTTCAAAGGCGGACTCAGGTAGCGAGACTAGCCCAGTGGAACGTGTTGTTCTCGGGCTCTTCGTCGGCATCGGCACCGGGATCTTCGAGTGCATCGACGTCGTCAGCGTCCAGACCATCTTCCTCGGCCGCCCCTGCATCGAGTGCATCGAGGCATCGGGCCTCTGCATCGGCGCCGAGACATCGGATAGCTGCATCGACGTCGGTGGTACCAGGACCTCGTCTGCTGATGTCGTCGGACGGTGGTGCATCGGGTGGAGTGCAGGTGAGGGCTGTCCATTCCCCTGCTGGTGGCGGTGAGCCCTCGGGTGGGTCTCCTCCTACCCTGAGGGCTCCTGCGGTACAGTCCCCCCGAGATCGACCTTCTTCAGTCTCGGCCCCGAGGAAGCGACGGATGGAATCGACGTCCTCCTCGTCGGTGCCGGGGAGCTCCGGTGACATGCTTCGGAAGAAATCGAAGAAGCATCGACACCGGTCTCCCCCCCGTGTCGGCACCGAGAGCTCTGGGTCGCCGAGGGAGTCGGCACCCAGCAGGCATCGGCACCGAGAGGACCGCTCACCCTCTGTTCAGGAGGTGTCGATGCGCTCCGCTCTGGACAGCCCGGAACAGCCTCCACGCCCGGAACAGGTACTGACGTCGACGCCTGCATCGACCTCTCAGCCTTTCTCTGCAGCCACTCTAAACGAGAGCCTCCGGGCCGTTCTCCCAGAGATTCTGGGAGAGCTGTTGCGCCCTACCCCTCCGGTACCGGTGGTGCTTGCGCCACCGGTACCGTCGAGCGTGGCGCCGGCTGGCCCATCGCCCAGGTTGAGGTCCCCGACGTCGGTACCGCGTGCGGTGCCGACCGCGGCCACCTCCCAGGAAGTCTCCCCGACTACGTCGGCGGAGGGAGCTTCGCCGATGCGGGCGAGGGAGTCTACCTCTCGACGCCCCCATCGTGGACGGGGTTCCACGGAGTCGAGCAGGGCGAGGTTGCAGACACAGGTCCGTGAGCTTGTGTCTGACACCGAGGGTGAGGCCTCGTGGGAGGAAGAGGAAGATCCCAGATATTTCTCTGACGAGGAGTCTGCGGGTCTTCCGTCTGATCCCACTCCCTCTCCTGAGAGACAGCTTTCTCCTCCCGAGAGTCTGTCTTTTGCCTCCTTTGTCCGGGAGATGTCTACGGCCATCCCCTTCCCGGTGGTTGTGGAGGACGAGCCCAGGGCTGAAATGTTTGAGCTCCTGGACTATCCTTCTCCACCTAAGGAAGCGTCCACTGTTCCCTTGCACCATGTCCTGAAGAAGACATTGCTTGCGAACTGGACCAAGCCATTAACTAATCCCCACATTCCCAAGAAGATCGAGTCCCAGTACCGGATCCATGGGGACCCAGAGCTGATGCGCACTCAGTTGCCTCATGACTCTGGAGTTGTGGATTTGGCCCTAAAGAAGGCTAAGAGTTCTAGGGAACATGCTTCGGCGCCCCCGGGCAAGGACGCTAGAACCTTAGACTCCTTTGGGAGGAAGGCCTACCATTCCTCTATGCTCGTGTCCAAGATCCAGTCTTACCAGCTCTACACGAGCATACACATGCGGAACAATGTGCGACAGTTGGCGGGCTTGGTTGATGCTCTTCCCCCTGAGCAAGCCAAGCCTTTTCAGGAGGTGGTCAGGCAGCTGAAGGCGTGCAGAAAATTCCTGGCCAGAGGAGTTTATGACACTTTTGATGTTGCGTCCAGGGCCGCTGCTCAAGGTGTGGTGATGCGCAGGCTCTCATGGCTGCGTGCCGCCGACCTGGAGAATAGAATCCAGCAGCGGATTGCGGACTCGCCTTGCCGTGCGGATAACATTTTTGGCGAAAAAGTCGAACAGGTGGTAGAGTCTCTCCACCAGCGGGACACCGCATTCGACAAGTTCGCCCGCCGGCAGCCTTCAGCTTCTACCTCTACAGGTAGACGATTTTTCGGGGGAAGGAAGACTGTTCCCTATACTTCTGGCAAGCGTAGGTACAATCCTCCTTCCCGACAGCCTGCGGCCCAGGCTAAGCCCCAGCGCGCTCGCTCTCGTCAGCAGCGTGCGAATCAGCAAGGCCCCGCGGCTCCCCAGCAAAAGCAAGGGGCGAGCTTTTGACTGGCTCCAGCAGAGCATAGCCGACATCCAAGTGTCAGTGCCGGGCGACCTGCCTGTCGGAGGGAGGTTGAAAGCTTTTCACCAAAGGTGGCCTCTCATAACCTCCGATCAGTGGGTTCTCCAAATAGTCCGGCAAGGATACACCCTCAATTTGGCCTCACAACCTACAAATTGTCCACCGGGAGCTCAGTCCTACAGCTTCCAGCACAAGCAGGTACTTGCAGAGGAACTCTCCGCCCTTCTCAGCGCCAATGCGGTCGAGCCCGTGCCATCCGGGCAAGAAGGGCTGGGATTCTATTCCAGGTACTTCCTTGTGGAAAAGAAAACAGGGGGGATGCGTCCCATCCTAGACCTAAGGGCCCTGAACAAATATCTCGTAAAAGAAAAGTTCAGGATGCTTTCCCTGGGCACCCTTCTCCCCATGATTCAGCAAAACGATTGGCTATGCTCTCTGGACTTGAAGGATGCCTACACACACATCCCGATACTGCCAGCTCACAGACAGTATCTGCGATTTCAGCTGGGCACACGCCACTTCCAGTACTGTGTGCTACCCTTTGGGCTCGCCTCTGCGCCCAGGGTGTTCACAAAGTGCCTAGCTGTGGTAGCAGCGGCGCTTCGCAGGCTGGGGGTGCACGTGTTCCCATATCTCGACGATTGGCTGGTGAAGAACACATCCGAGGCAGGAGCCCTGCAGTCCATGCAGATGACTATTCGCCTCCTGGAGCTACTGGGGTTTGTGATAAATTACCCAAAGTCCCATCTTCTCCCAGTGCAGAAACTGGAATTCATCGGAGCCCTGCTGGATTCTCGGACGGCTCGCGCCTATCTCCCAGAGGCGAGGGCCAACAACTTGTTGTCCCTCGTCTCGCGGGTGCGAGCGTCCCAGCAGATCACAGCTCGGCAGATGTTGAGATTGCTGGGCCACATGGCCTCCACAGTTCATGTGACTCCCATGGCCCGCCTTCACATGAGATCTGCTCAATGGACCCTAGCCTCCCAGTGGTATCAGGCCGCTGGGGGTCTAGAGGACGTGATCCCACCTGTCCACGAGTTTTCTCGAATCCCTGTATTGGTGGACGATTTGCTCCAATTTGACTCTGGGACGTCCCTTCCAAATTCCTCAGCCACAAAAAGTGCTGACCACGGATGCGTCTCTCCTGGGATGGGGAGCTCATGTCGATGGGCTTCACACCCAAGGAAGGTGGTCCCTCCAAGAAAGCGATCTACAGATCAACCTTCTGGAGTTGCGAGCGATCTGGAACGCTCTGAAGGCTTTCAGAGATCGGCTGTCCCACCAAATTATCCAAATTCAGACAGACAATCAGGTTGCCATGTACTATGTCAACAAGCAGGGGGGCACCGGATCTCGCCCCCTGTGTCAGGAAGCCGTCAGCATGTGGCTCTGGGCTCGCCGTCAAGGCATGGTGCTCCAAGCCACATATCTGGCAGGCGTAAACAACAGTCTGGCCGACAGGTTGAGCAGGATTATGCAACCTCACGAGTGGTCGCTCAATTCCCGTGTAGTGCGACAGATCTTCCAGGCGTGGGGCACCCCCCTGGTGGATCTCTTCGCATCTCAAGTGAACCACAAGGTCCCTCAGTTCTGTTCCAGGCTTCAGGCCCACGGCAGACTGGCGTCGGATGCCTTCCTCCTGGATTGGGGGGAGGGCCTCCTGTATGCTTATCCTCCCATCCCTCTGGTGGGGAAGACTTTGTTGAAACTCAAGCAAGACCGAGGCACCATGATTCTGATTGCTCCTTTTTGGCCGCGTCAGATCTGGTTCCCCCTTCTTCTGGAGTTATCCTCCGAAGAACCGTGGAGATTGGAGTGTTTTCCGACCCTCATCACGCAGGACGAAGGGGCTCTTCTGCATCCCAACCTCCAGTCCCTGGCTCTCACGGCCTGGATGTTGAGGGCGTAGACTTTGCCTCTTTGGGTCTGCCAGAGGGTGTCTCCCGCATCTTGCTTGCTTCCAGGAAAGACTCCACCAAGAGAAGTTACTTCTTTCATTGGAGGAGGTTTGCCGTCTGGTGTGACAGCAAGGCCCTAGATCCTCGCTCTTGTCCTACACAGACCCTGCTTGAATACCTTCTGCACTTGTCTGAGTCTGGTCTGAAGACCAACTCCGTAAGAGTTCACCTTAGTGCAATCAGTGCATACCATTACCAAGTGGAAGGTAAGCCGATCTCAGGACAGCCTTTAGTTGTTCGCTTCATGAGAGGTTTGCTTTTGTCAAAGCCCCCTGTCAAGCCTCCTACAGTGTCATGGGATCTCAATGTCGTTCTCACCCAGCTGATGAAACCTCCTTTTGAGCCACTGGATTCATGCCATCCGAAGTACTTGACCTGGAAGGTCATTTTCTTGGTGGCAGTTACTTCGGCTCGTAGAGTCAGTGAGCTTCAGGCCCTGGTAGCCCAGGCCCCTTACACTAAATTTCATCACAACAGAGTAGTCCTCCGCACTCACCCTAAGTTCCTGCCAAAGGTCGTGTCGGAGTTCCATCTGAACCAGTCAATTGTCTTGCCAACATTCTTTCCCCGTCCTCATTCCTGCCCTGCTGAACGTCAGCTGCACACATTGGACTGCAAGAGAGCATTGGCCTTCTACCTGGAGCGGACACAGCCCCACAGACAGTCCGCCCAATTGTTTGTTTCTTTTGATCCCAATAGGAGGGGAGTGGCTGTAGGGAAACGCACCATATCCAATTGGCTAGCAGATTGCATTTCCTTCACTTACGCCCAGGCGGGGCTGGCTCTTGAGGGTCATGTCACGGCTCATAATGTTAGAGCCATGGCTGCGTCGGTAGCCCACTTGAAGTCAGCCTCCATTGAAGAAATTTGCAAAGCTGCGACGTAGGCTTCTGTCCACACATTCACATCCCATTACTGCCTGCAGCAGGATACCCGACGCGACAGTCGGTTCGGGCAGTCAGTTCTTCAGAACCTGTTTGGGCTTTAGGATCCAACTCCACCCCCCGAGGGCCCTGTTTGTTCTGTTCCAGGCTACACTCTCAGTTAGTTGGTAAATTTTTTAGGTCAATCTCAGTTATGGCCTCGCCGTTGCGAGGCCCAATTGACCAATGTTGTTGTTTTGAGTGAGCCTGGGGGCTAGGGATACCCCATCAGTGAGAACAAGCAGCCTGCTTGTCCTCGGAGAAAGCGAATGCTACATACCTGTAGAAGGTATTCTCCGAGGACAGCAGGCTGATTGTTCTCACAAACCCGCCCGCCTCCCCTTTGGAGTTGTGTCTTCCCTTGAAGTGTATTGTCTTGCTACATACTGGACTGGCCGGCTCGAGCCGGTTTCGGGCGGGAAGACGGCCGCGCATGCGCGGTGCGCGCGGGCTAGCAAAGGACTTTGCTAGTGAAGTTTCCGATTGGAGGGGCTGCCGTGGACGTCACCCATCAGTGAGAACAATCAGCCTGCTGTCCTCGGAGAATACCTTCTACAGGTATGTAGCATTCGCTTTAATGGCCACGCCTAAATGTTGTCATTGAAATTCTGGCTTGCATTAGTATTATAGCTTAGCTTGCAGCATCCTAGCGCCTTTTCAGAATTACCCCCTACATGCAAATAATGCTTACTCATTGTCGAACAACATTCTTTTCAAATCATAATCTATGGGCTCATTTTCAAAGCACTTAGGTCCCCTTTTACTAAGTGGCAGTAGGCCCATCGTGGGCTTACCGCTCGCTAAAGAGGAAGTACCGCCGGGCTACCGCAGCAGCCCAGCAGTACTTCCCACCCCCAGCGTGCCGTCATATCCAGCACTTTTTGTAGCACCAGAGTGTACCCAGTGGTAATCCGGTTAGCGCGGGAGCCCTTACCATCACCTCAATGGGTAGCGGTAAGGGCTCCCCTCCGAAATGGCCGGACGACCATTTCCTACAGGAAAGAGAGACTTCCCTTTTACTTGCTGCGGTAGAAGGGGGCCTCGGCATGCGTGAAAAACATGCGCTGACGCCAGTGTAGGCCCTCTTTTGCCTACCTTCGTAAAAAGGGCCCTTAGACTTACAAAGTTCCATAGTAACCTATAACTTTGTAAGTCTAAGTGCTTTGAAAATATGCCTCTATACCTACTAAATAACCAAGGGATCATTTTACTAAGGTGTGCTGAAAAATAGCCTGTGGTAGTGTAGGCGTGTGTTTATCCATTTTTTAGCGCGTCTGCAAAATATGCCTTTTTTAAATTTTTGCCGAAAATGGATGTGCGGCAAAATAAAAATTGGTGCGCGTCCATTTTGGGTCTGAGACCTTACCACCAGCCATTGAGTTAGAGGTAAAGTCTCAAGCGTTAACCGGGCGGTAATGACCTACTCGCGTCAAATGCCACTTGGCGCGCGTAGCGGACGCGTGCCAGAAAATAAAAATTTTATCATATGCGCGCCACAAATGAAATTACTGCAAGAGCCACGCAGTTGCCGGGCAGTAACTCCAAATTGGCACACATTGGGCGCACGTAGGCACTTACGCAGCTTAGTAAAAGGGCCCCCAAGAGACAGAAGGTGGTTTCTGTTCCTTTCAGTGTATCTCTCCTCTATCAGAATAGTGCAAACTATCTGAATTTCTCCAGAGTTCCTGTGATTTCCCCATCTATCCAACTCCTTGCATAGGCAAATCTTGCTCAAGCATGTCTTTGCACAGCTCTTCTTCATCTTGCTTGTGTCCTTAGAGCACATGAACCCTTTTTCCCTTCCTGCCCTGACTAGATTGTTAATCATGCTTTCTCTGCCCTCTCTAGTTACTAGTATTAATTACATTACACAGACTTTCCCTGTGCTTTGTAGCTCTAGTAATGATTTAAGATCTACCTTTGTAAGCTAGACTATTTGCAAAATGATTTATACTCACAATACTATCTTGCCAATTTTTTTAAACTTCCCCCCACCCCTGTTTACTAAAGCTTAGCTCGATTTATCTGCAGCAGGGCCCATTTTATTCCTGTGGGCCCTGCTGCAGATAACTTGAGCTAAGCTTTAGTAAACAGCCCCCTTAAATCCAAAATATGTTTCAAACAGCAAAAGTAGATATACAAACACTACCATTTCCTTAAATCCATTGTAATACATTTTCACTCCTCAGCTAAAGCATTATAACAATCTTTCCTCATATCAGTCAACATTTTTATATTTACAATATAGCTTATTTTTATTTTCCAGCTTAATAAAGTCAGAGCCTTAATACTTTTCCAACACTGAGTAATTACACATCCAGCAGCCACCAACCCCATTGTTACAACTTTTTTTTTGCCCCTAGATAACATTAAAAACATCAATCCTAATAACAATAATTTGGGGTCTAAAAACAAATTACAACACTAAATTACCTAGCTGATAGCTCATTAAAAACAAAAAAAAACCTGTATCTTTGGGACAACCACCTAAGATGCCAAAGTGACCTAACCTCTCCACAGTCTCCAACATAAACCAGTGACCACTGCATACATTTTATTTATTTTAACTGGGGTCATATACCATCGATATAAAATTTTAAAGTATTTTCTGACAAGGATGCACAAACAGAAGGTTTTCTCACCTCACAGAAAAAAACTTTCCAAATCCTCCTCCGACGCCTTCATAAAATTACAAGTTACCATCTTGATACCCCTCAAATATCTGTTCAATCTAGTGATTGCTCCCCTACAAGATGACATCATATCCCACATTTCAAAGAAATTTTCAATTTCCTTATCATCTTTACTAAACCATCCCTTTTCATATCTAAAGAATCACCTCCGCACAAGCCATACCACTCATGCAACTTCCTAAAAGAATAAACCTACCTCCTTCTTTTAACTGGCTGTATTAACCCCTTCTCTGACTGCCTTTGTAACACCTTTCTATCTGTTTTCCCAACCCAACCTATCCTTTGTTAGCAAGCAGCTCTATCAAATTCCCTCCCAGAGAATCCTTCATTTTTAAAACTTCCTCCCAAACCTCCAAATCATGATCTAATGAAAGGATCAATGATCTCTTTTTTAATTCTACGCCTTTCCCCGCTCCACATAATCTGCAGGTAATTTTTCACCACCTGATTCCCTGCACACTCTTTCCAGTCCACCAATTAGGTAATGAGAAACCTCCGTCTTCCTTACCCCAATACAAAGTCTCACTTTAGACTCTAGGGAGGTCTTTTACAAAGGTGCTAGTGTTATTAGTGCATACTAAATGTCCATTATGGGCTTCTAAAATTTATACTCCTAATTTATGAGATTAATGTACACTCCTAAAATTATGCTCCTAAATTATGAGCATTAGCTATTTTGGAGCATAGAGTATGCTTGTAATTTAGGAGCATAAATGTAAGAGCATAACCTTTATAGAATAAGGCCCTATTCATGGATGTCTTAGCGTTTGGCGCATGCTGATTTTTAGCATGCGCTAAAAATGTTAGCACACCTTTGTAAAAGGGGACCTAGGTTTCTTCCCACTCCACACAAAATAACAAATATCTTGCTGTAACCTTCACCTTTAGTAATTTTCACAAGTAACGTGAAAAATAAACCCAAAAAGATAGTGCTCTCGGGAGCACATGCATCTTAATAACAGCTAGTGAGGTAATTAAATTTGCTGACAACACAATGTTATTCAAAGTTGTTAAATCGCAAGAGGATTGTGAAAAATTACAAGAGGACCTTACGAGACTGGGTATCTAAATGGCAGATGACGTTTAATGTGAGCAAGTGCAAAGTGATGCATGTGGGAAAGAGGAACCCAAATTATAGCTATGTAATGCAAGGTTCCACATTAGGGGTCATCGACCAGGAAAGGGATCTAGGTGTCATCATTGATGATACATAGAAACCCTCTGCTCAGTGCATGATGGCGGCTAAGAAAGCAAATAGAATGTTAAGTTTTATTAGGAAAGGAATGGAAAACAAAAATGAGGACATTATAATGCCTTTGTATCGCTCCCTGGTGCGACCGCACCTCGAATATTGTGTTCAATTCTGGTCACCACATCTCAAAAAAGATGTAGTGGAATTAGAGAAGGTACAGAGAAGAGCGACGAAAAAGGGATGGGACGACTTCCCTATGAGGAAAGGTTAAAGCAGTTAGGGCTCTTCAGCTTGGAGAAAAGACGGCTGAGGGGAGATATAATAGAGGTCTATAAAATAATGACTGGAGTGGAACAGGTAGACATGAATCGCTTGTTTACTCTTTCCAAAAATACTAGGACTAGGAAGCACACAATGAAGCTACAAAGTAGTAAATTTAAAATGAATCAGAGAAACTCAATTTGTTGCCAGAGAATGTAGTAAAAGCAGTTAATTTAGTGGGGTTTAAAAAAGGGTTGGATGGCTTCCTAAAGGAAAAGTCCATAGACCATTATTAAAATGGACTTGGGGAAAATCCACTGCTTATTTCTAGAATAAGCAGCATAAAATGTATTTTACTGTTTTCGGATCTTGCCAGGTACTTGTGACCTGGATTGGCCACTGTTGTAAACAAAATGCTGGGCTTGATGGACCTTCGATTTGTCCCAGTATGACAATACTTATGTAGCTATCTGATCCTACCAAGAAAGATGGTCCAGACACCACTTTTCCAAGTCCTTCCTAATTCTCTGAAACACATTCTTGTAGTTATAATCATACAATCCTTCTAAATCCTTACTAATTTGTACACTCAGATACCTTGCTAAATCTTTGGTCCACTAGAAGGCAGATTTCTCTTTCAATCTAAGAGCCTCACACTCATCCACAGTCACATTAATAACCTCAAGACTTATCCATATTAACTTTAAAGCCTGATGCATCCTCAGAATTCCTCAGTTCCTGTACTAAAGCTGATATTGCCAAAAATGGATAAGCCACATATAATAAATCATCTGTAATCTTATGTTCACAGTTCCCTACTTTTACACCCCTAATAGGCTGCACAGCTAATGCAAACAGTACAGGAGACAAAGGGACACCCTTGCCTAGTTTACTTCTGTAATCTAAATGACTGCGAATACCCATTATTCACTCCTACTTTCACAACAGGTCCATCATATATCTTACTAGCCTGAGTGCTAAAATTTCCCTGTAACCCAAATAATCCCAATCTACCCTATCATAAGCCTTCTTTACACATTTTCAAACTTCTACCACAGGGATGATCTGCTGGTATGCTATCCAAAACAACTGCAATGTTCTTTACAGTTATCACCTGCTTCCCTACCTGGTAAAATGTGTCTGATCTATATATATCAAATTTCCTGTTTCTTTAGCTAAACGCTCTTCCAATACCTTGGTCAATATTTTAGCATCCACATTCAGCAAAGATATGTGTCTGTATGATCCACAAGAGTGTTTTATCCCTCCCCTCTTTTGGAACCATGGTTACGACAGCAGTCCTCGTCAAGGCTGGTCAACTAGTACCCTCCAACAAATTATTGAACAAATAGGTTAAATCTCCTGCTACCACATCCCCAAAGGGCCCTTTTACTAAAGGGTTGCCACGTGGCAATCCGTAACTACTGCCGACTCAACACCGGCACCAGCGGTAGCTCCACCCCCAGCGCATGGCATTTCTGGCGCTAGCAGAAATATTTGAAAAATATTTCCGCGGGGAGTTACCCAGCATTAATCTGTAAGGTTAGCGCGGGAGCCCTTACCACTACCTCATTGGGTGACGGTAACTACTCCCTCCAAAATGGCTGCACAGCAAGTGCAAGCTTACCTCACAGCCATTTCTTTTTTGGGGCTTTTTACCCACTGCAGTAAAAGGGGCCCTGGCACGTGGCAAAAAAAAGCTGCCACTGCTAGTGCAGGACCCCTTTTACCGCAGCTTAGTAAAAGGCCCCCCAAATTTCTTATGAAATTCCCCAGTCAGACCATTTAATCCTGGGGCTTTAGTTGAGGGAATAACATCTCCTCAATTGCTGTCAGTGCATTAATTCTTTTCTTGCACATCTGATGTCTATACTGGCCATCTAGGATTCCGAACATACGAAACTAACTCCTGCATACCTGCTTTCCTATCCTTAGAGTACAATTTCTCATAAAAATTCATTGTGCCCTCACTGTTTAATTGGTAGCACACACACACTTCTGAGTTTATAACATGGGGCAACTGAATGTGGAAGTGGCAAGAGCGCCACTTCCATATGTAACTGCCAACAATTTTTTCAACAAGTACATTCAGAAATGGCTGCCCCTACTGCACATGCCAGCAAATGCCTATGTATTCTTGCAGGTTATTTTAGAAAAAGTTCTCTATCAGCAGAGCCTTTCATACAGTACTACCAGAAATGAGCACAACATCCCGACCTAAGTTCTATGCAAAATGAGGCTCTGAATATACAATAACACAATATATTTGATCAGGTACACTTCAACCAACCTTCAGCTGTACTCAAAAAGTTTTGATTTTAGACAGAATTTAATGTGAGAGAGACAACTGAGAAAGCAAAAAGCAAGTAGTAGATTATTCCAGAACAAAAGACTGCAACCACTGAAAGGCCTGCCACCAACTGTATATAATAGCAGTTTTGAATATAATTGTATTTCACTCAGAGTCTAATTGCGCCTACACAATCAAATGTTTTATATCAAAAAAAGAATGTTTTTCATGGTGTGGGTTTTTTTTTTGGCTGATTTACATACATTCAAATCCTGACTTTTCAGCAAGCCCACTCAAGGGCTTTGGGTTTTGATTCTGATTGATTTCACCACCATTATTTATAAAAACACATATAGCAATGCTTGTTAACACTGTAGTTTCTAAGCAATTGGAAGATAATAATTAGCTATTGCAATTACAATAGATGAATCCTAAGTTGAGGGTAAACAAACCCATCTATAAGAAGAAAACTGGACTTTATTTTTTCCCAGGAGGTTAAAGATTTTGCAGAGAGTTCTAGAAATAATGGTTAGGTAGGGAAGCTGGCTGCTGAGCTTACATGAGATCTGTAGGATCCTTTGATTTTTTGTAACTCTTCCTCTCTCCCCCCCCCCCCCCCCCCCCCAACCCCTTTCAATATGTGGGACCAGGATGGTTTAGATCAGAAAGGAAGCCATTCAAATCTTTAATATTGCATTATTCGGTCACCTGTACCTTCATATTTTAAATACATGTGAGACGTGTAGCAATAGTAGTACCTGGAGGTTAAAATTTAATTAGAGATACCAGTAACTTATTTGCTTTTTCATTTTTCACAGAACTGCCAAAACCAAGCTACTAATTTTTCCCCGTTGGCAATAGATTACTCTTCAGCAGTACTTTGTTATCTCTTTATATTGCTAAATACCAAAATTTAGGCATGAAGAACAGTTACCTATCAAGCAGATTAAGGGGCTCATTTTCAAACAGAAAAACGTCCAAAATGTGGCACAAAGTGGCAGATGAACGTTTTTTTGTTTTTGCCAAAATGTCCAAATCGCTATTTTTGAAATCCATTTTTAAGATGGTTTTCTATGCAGTTCTTATGCAGTGCACCCAAATCACAAGGGGATGTGTTGGGGTTAGGATTTGGGTGTTCCCAAAACCAGGACATTTTCTGCTATATTGAAACAAAGCAAAAACATCCAGGGGTAAAAGATGTTTTGGTCTAGACCCGTTTCAATCAGGACTAAGTCACAAAAACTAAATGACCAGATGATCACTGGAGGGATTAAGGCATGACCCCTCCTTAATCCCTCAGTGGTCACTGACCTCCTCCCACCTCTGAAGATTTGAAAGGAGAGCAGTATGTACCAGCCTCTATGACAGCTTCAGGTGTTACTAGAGCAGCAAGCAGGTCCCTGGAGTAGCCTAGTGGTTGGTGCAGTGGACTGTAGAGAAGGAGACCCAGGCCCATATCCCACTCTAACTGGCACATTTGTGGTAGAAAGTGTGAGTCCTCCAAAACCCACCAAAAACCTACTGTACCTACAAATAGGTGACACCTGCAGACCTAAGGTCTATTTTAGCAGTGTACAGTTGGGTACAGTAGGTTTTTGGTGGGTTTTGGAGGACTCCCCATACAATATAAGGAAGTCCACTGCAGCGCCCCCTAAAGTGCCCCACTGCTGCGCTGGGATGTTGTGTGGCCCTCCTCTACATCCCAATGGCTTGTTTTTGTGTGTTTTTCCCTTGGACTTTTTTTTCTAAACCTGGTTCAAAAACATAGACGCACTGAGCACAAAACATCTAGCAAATGGCCATTTTTGAAACAAAAAGCTGGATGTTTTTCTTGTTTCAAAATGGCCGTGTTCGCTACTGGATCTTTGGACATTTTCTGCAAAACGTCCAAAATCAGGTTTAAAAGTCATAGCGAAAATGCCCCTCTAAATCTTAGACTGAGAATGTTCTGACAGTAATGTCTGAATCATCATCCAAAGAGCATCCCATAGACAGCTGCACAGCTTCAGCTAATTACAGCAGCTTTTTCATGTTTTCTGTATATCTATTCCATTTGTTTTACCTGTCAGACATATCCAGTTCTGTTCTTTATTTATAGTGCAAGCCTGACTAAAACAGTCTGGGAGATAAAATAACATCATATGGCTTTATATTAGGCTTGTTTAGGCACAAAACAAAAATGAAATCAGTAGGGTTTTTCCATGTCCCCAGTACCACTGAAGTTATCCGAGATTTAAAAGAAAAGAAAAAAAAGACTTCAGAATTCAACTACCTTTCTTTAATTTTTATTTTATTTTAATTTTGTTATATAATTCCTGCTAAAATTTAGACAAACGCATGGGACTTGAATTCCTGTTATAGGTCTAATAAGTCTTTAAAAAAAACCCTCCTAGAATTGTTCAAAACACAAATGTCTAAGTGCTTTTTGAACACTGTGCTTTCAACAGTGTGCAGTATTAAATTCTTTGAAAATTCATCTGTGATGTGCCATTTTATTCCATCATATTGCTCAGCACATCATCCAGTGATAGAGGAGTGAGTAATGGCCAGTCATCTGGAGAGCAAGAAATCATTATTTCTACAGGAGAAGGTGCTAAGGGGATAGCTGATCTGGAAAAAGTCTTAGCAGCCTTTGCAGATGCACAAGTAAGAACCTGAAACTTGAAATCCAGAATCTACAGGGTAGCATTCTCAGAGATTCTCCTTGTTCATCAATCAGGACCCAAAAGGCAGACAGAACTCTGGAGCAGAGAATGACACGGGAATAAAATTTGTTCCCATTCCGTCCCCATGGGTTCTATCTCCATCCTCACCCGTTCTGTATGCCCTAGAGGGGAGAAATATGCCCTTTGAAGCACTGTTATGATTTTTCAATCTGTGGATGAATAAGAAGTCATCAACAATCTCATGATTCAGTCTAGCTCTCCTGTCTTCCACAGTCCCTCCTGCAATAGAAGATGTCTTCTTAGAAAATGGGGAGCGTGCCAGGTGCCCTTGACCTGGATTGGCCACTGTCGGTGACAGGATGCTGGGCTAGATGGACCTTTGGTCTTTCCCAGTATGGCACTACTTATGTACTTATGTACTTATGTACTGGTAGCAGGATGTACAGGATCCCCCATGCAAATTTTGCTAGCTGCGGCCAGCATGTTTGCTTGTTTTTCCAAAAAATAAAAATATTGTTGTCTGCATCAATCAAACATAAATAACAGTCCAGTTCATTAACAGGCTTCAAAGTAGAAAGTGACATGGGGACAAAGTTTGTCCCTGTTCTCACAGGCTCTGTCCCCTTCCCCATGGGATCTGTCCCCGTCCCCACGGGATCTGTCCCCACCCTGTCCCCGTGAGCTCTGTCCCTGTCCCCGTGGTTAGTGCGGGTCCCCGTCCCCATGTCATTCTCTACTAAGGAGTCTTATGTGTGGATGAGATGATAGTCTGGGGAAGAGGGATTTAGATTATTAGGAACAAGGCAAAATTCTATGGAAGGGGGAGCCTATTCCGAAAAGATGGGCTACACTTTAACCAAAGTGGAACCAGGCTGCTGCTGCTAATGTTTAAAAAGGAAATAGAGCATCTTTTAAATTAGTACCTGGGGAAAACCCAGCAGTCACTCAGGAGCATGTGGTTTCGAGTAGGGTATATCTAAAGGATACTATCAAAACAGGGACATTAGGGCATCCCAATACAGAGGTCACAACAAAAACAATAGTGAGCCCGGTGCCTGTGAAGAAAGAGCAGAGTAAAGACTGCAAATTATCCCTGCCAGCTGCTAAGCAGGTTGTAAGTACAAACAAACAAAAAGCACATTGAAATGTTTGTATTCAAATGCTAGAGACTTAAAGGGCAATTCTATAACTAGGTGCCTGCATTTTCATGCCCCTTGCGCACACAGAATTACAGAATATTAACACTTAAGCACAAAAGTGTACACTTACACCTGAAAGTGCTAGCAGGACACCTAAGCGCTATTCTGTAAGGGTGTGCAAAAGTGGCATAGTGTGTAAATACATGAGAATATGCATGGGTGGGACATGGGCAGGACTGCCATTTATACTCTTAAATTACAGAATACTGTAAGAACCTAAGAATAAAACAAACAGAGAGGGCATACAGCATACATAGAGAATATACAAACAAAAAAAGCAACACTGGGCCTTCAAGGCTGGGACAACAGGAGTATTTTATTGAAAAATGACCCGAAACGGGCCGTGTTTCGGTGTTAAGTAACGCCTGCCTCAGGGGTCAAGAGTTTAGTTGTAAATTATACAAGATGTATAAATGTCCAATGCCTCTGAGAATAAAATAAAAAAACTTTTGAGCCAAGCTGTCCTGTCAAGAAGGACAGCCATGGTCAACTCCTGTGTTAGCCATTCCTTTGATAAAGAATAGCCATACTGGGTCAGACCAATGGTCCATCTAGCTCAATATCCTATTTCCATCTATGGCCAATCCAGGCCATAGAATGTTATTGAATGGACGAGGGAATAATGCATTATTTCTAGGATGGGTGAGACAAATTGCTTGTTCTTTTGGCCGCTGTCGGTGACAGGGTGCTGGGCTCGATGGACCCTTGGTCTGTCCCAGCATGGCGATGCTTATGTACTTATGTACCTGGCAGAAACCCAAATAGTAGCATCATTCTATGCTACCAATCCCAGGGCAAGCAATAGCTTCCCCATGTCTACCTCAGTAGCAGACTATGGAGTTTTCCTCCAGGAACTTGCCAAGCCTTTTTTAAACATAGATACACCACATCGTCCGGCAAAGAGTTCCAGAGATTAACTATTTGTTAAGTGAAATTTATTTTCTCCTATTTGTTTTAAAAGTATTTCTATGTAACTTCATTGAATGCCCTCTAGTCTTTGTACTTTTTGAAAGAGTAAAAAATCAATTCACTTCTACTCGTTCTACACACATCAGGATTTTATAGACCTTAACCATATCTCCCCACACCCGTTTTTTTTTCCAAGTTGAAGAGCCCTAACCTCTTTAGCCTTTCCTCATATGAGAGGAGTTCCATCCCCTTTATCATTTTGGTTGCTCTTCTTTGGACCTGATAGGTGCTAAAGGAACCATCGAATGCATGTTGCTTCTGAACTGAGCCAGTAGCATTTAATAAGACTGAACGCTTCTCATTATGTATCTTCCCAAGCTGAGCAGCCTGTTAAATCAGCAACCCTCTGATACAGACTTTGCCTGCTTCCCACAGGGTTCCTGTGCTAATCTCCTCGGTGTAATTAAAATTTCAACACTTTTTAAGATCATGTAATTTCCTATTGTAATCCACACTGATTCAAGAATGGCTTGTAGCGGAATATAAATTTGATTACAATTGTAGTTGTAATAGTTTAGTCTTAACCCTCTCATTTCTTAAGATCTCTGCATTCATTTTCCAACTCCCCTGCCAAGTTTATGCTACTGTAGTTATTGCAGGTCTATGGCTGGTATTAATGGGGGCACATAAATGATTACTAATGCTGATATTCTATAACAAAGTCTGGGTGCTCAGATATCATTATAGAATAGGTTGTCACCACATAACCTCGGGGCACCTAACTGGAGGCACCCAGTTATAGAATTGCCTCCTTAAAGTATATAGCATTAAAGGAAGAGGTAGATGTAATAAGCATCTTAGAGACATGGTGAAAGGAGGATGCAATGGTACACTTTTGTGCTCATAGACGTCTCAAAATGTGGAAGGAGGGTAACCAGTGGTACATTGTGGTGCTCATAGACGTCTCAAAATGCCCAAAAAAAGGTCTATTTACCAAATACATCCAACAGTACAGTTCATCCAAATAACAAGGGGGAGTGTTGGGAGTGGGTAGGAGATATGTTTTGGACAGCACAAGGGAGGGCCCAAAAACAGGACGTCCAACAGCGATAACTAAACAGGAAGAAATGTCCAAGGTTTCAATATAGGACGACCTAAGTTAGACCTGTTTCAGGTAAAAGAAAGTGATCTGATTGAGCAGCGGACCACTGTAGGGTTTAAGGCATGACCTCTCCGTAATTCCCCAGTGGTTACTGTCCCCTCCCTCTCCCTTGAAATTGAAACTAGAACAGAATACCAGACTGTGTGACAGCCTCATGTATTACAGGCATTCTGACCAAAGCAGGAAGCAAGTGTGAGGAGTAGCCTAATGGTTAGTGCAGTGGACTTTAAACCAGTATTTCCCAAGAACAATCCTGGTGTATCCCTTGCTAGTCAGGTTTTGAGGATACCCACAGTGAATATGCATGAACTTAATTTGCATACACTGCCTCCATTATATTCAAATCTCTTTCATACATATTCATTGTGGATATTCTGAAAACCTGACTGGCAAGGGATACTCCAGGACTAGACTTGGGAAACAATAATCATAGCATGAACACATTTGAGTTGTTAAGTGGAGTGAAATCACTAATGAGGCAATTTTATAAGTTGGTACAAAGATGTAAGCGCCACAATGGGTGCACTTAGTATAAATTCAGTAATGGCTTCTGGACATGCCTAAGCCATTATAAAATACAAGCTCAAAGCCACAGTGGTGCACCGAAAATTTGGCACACCAACTTATGTCATGTCAATGGCTGATGTAAATTACTACGCATATCAGGCTCATTTTCGAAAGTGAAGGCGCTCATCTTTCAACACAAATGGGAAGATGGGCGTCCTTCTCACAGGGTCGCCCAAATCGGTATGATCGAAAGCCAATTTTGGGCGTCCCCAACTGCTTTCTGTCACGGGAATGACCAAAGTTCATGGGGGCGTGTCGGAGGCGTAGCGAAGGCAGGACTTGGGCGTGCCTAACACATGGACGTCCTCGACCCATAATGGAAAAAAAGGGCATCCCTGACGAGCACTTGGATGACTTTACCTGGTCCTGTTTTTTTTACGACCAAGGCACAAAAAGGTGCCTGAACTGACCAGATGACCACCGGAGAGAATCGGGAATGACCTCCCCTTACTCCCCCAGTGGTCACTAACCCCCTCCAACCTAAAAAAAAAAAATCTTTAAAAATATTTTTCCAGCCTCTATGCCAGCCTCAAATGTCATGCTCAGGTCCATGACAGCAGTATGCAGGTCCCTGGAGCAGTTTTAGTGGGTGCAGTGCACTTCAGGCAGGCGGACCCAGGCCCATCCCCCCCCCCACCTGTTACACTTGTGGTGGTAAATGTGAGCTCTCCAAAACCCACCACAAACCCACTGTACCCACATCTAGGTGCCCCCTTTACCCGTTAGGGCTATGGTAGTGGTGTACAGTTATGGGTAGTGGTTTGGGGGGGGGGGGGATTTGGGGAGCTCAGCACACAAGGTAAGGGAGCTATGTACCTGGGAGCAAATTCTGAAGTCCACTGCAGTGCCCCGTAGGGTGCCCGGTTGGTGTCCTGGCATGTCAGGGGGACCAGTGCACTACGAATTCTGGCTCCTCCCATGACCAAAGGGCTTGCATTTGATCATTTCTGAGATGGGCGTCCTTCATTTCCAATATTGCCGAAAATCAAAAACAACCAAGTCTAGGGATGACCATCTCTAAGGACAACCTAAATTTCAGGATTTGGGCATCCCCAACCATATTATTGAAAGGAAAGATGGACGTCCATCTTGTTTCGATAATACAGGTTTTCCCGCCCCTCCACCGGGATGTTTTGCGAGGAAGTCCTCAGCAAAACTTGGGTGTCCCTTTCGATTATGCCCCTCCACATGTACCACGCAAACATGAAACTGGTGGAAGGACATTTTCGATATGACGTCTAAGTCCAACTTTGGACATTTTGCTAAAAACATCCAAAATTCAAGTGTGAAATGTCATTTTCAAAACAGAAAACGTCTATCTTTTTGATTGAAAATGGCTATTTGCTAGATGTTTTTGTGCTCTGTGCATTTATTGGTCCATTAAAAAAAAAAGTCCATATGAAAAATGCACAAAATCAAGCCATTGGGATATAGGAGGAGCCAGAATTCCTAGTAGACTGACCACATAGACCGCCCAGGAGAGCAATGGGCAACATAGGGGGCACTGCTGTGGACTTCATATAAATGCTCCCAGGTACACATCTCACCATTGCTCCCTTATCATGTCTGCTCAGCCCCCCAAAACCCATTACCCTGAACTGTGCACCACTGCAATAGTCCTTATGAGTGACTGTCCTATATGTGAGTACTGTAGAGTTTTGGAGGGCTCACAGTGTAGTGCAGATGGAGGCCTGGGTTTTCCTGTCTCCATTACACTGTACCCACCACTAGACTACTCCAGAGACCTGCATGCTGCTCTAACAGACCTTAGTATTACATCTGAGGCTGGAAAAAAGGCTGGTAAGTAATATTTTTAATCACGTTTTTTGGGGGTGGGAGGGGGTCAGTGACCATTGGGGGAGTATGGGGAAGTCATCCCCGATTCTCTCCAATGGTTATCTGGTCATTTAGGGCACCTTTTTGTGCCTTATTCATATAAAAATAGGTCTAGCTCAAAACGTCTTAGAAATCCCAAGGAAAAGTTTGTGCTTCGTATTGTATTTTCAATAAGGGTACTGGAAAGCTAATATTAAATTAGTCTTCAGTTGTATGAAAAGGTTCTTGGTTGGTTGAAATCAAAGAAACACTTTTGTGTGGGGATGACTTGTTCTCTATAATAATGGTGGGAGAAGTTAAGTTTATAGATGAGAGTTGTATCACCTTAATAAATGATTAGTTATTAATTCAAAGGCTGTGAAAGGCTGATTTATTTGAGGGAAGCCACCGTTAGGGCAGGGTTAAGCTAAACCCCTGGGAGCAAGAGTAGCTGGCAGACAGTGGACAGCAGATATAGAGGGGCATAATCGAACAAAAACGTCTATCTCCATGGGCGTTTATCTCCAAGAACGGGTCCGTGAAGGGGCGGACCAAACCGTATTTTCGCAAAAAATAGACGTCCATGTTTTATTCGACAATTTGTGAGCTGGGCGTTTTTGTTTTTCAGCGATAATGGAAAATGAAAGCGCCCAGCTCAAAAACGAATAAATCCAAGGCATTTGTTCGTGGGAGGGGCCAGGATTCGTAGTGCACTGGTCCCCCTCACATGCCAGGACACCAACCGGGCACCCTAGGGGGCACTTTTACAAAAACAAAAAAAAAGGTAAAAGAGCTCCCAGGTGCATAGCACCCTTCCCTTGTGTGTTGAGCCCCCCAAATCCCCCTCAAAACCCACTGCCCACAAGTCTACACCATTATTATAGCCCTAAGGGGTGAAGGGGGGCACCTACATGTAGGTGCAGTGGGTTTGGGGGGGTTGGACGACTAATAAGCATTAAGCAGCACAATTGTAACAGGTAGGGGGGGATGGGCATGGGTCCACCTGCCTGAAGTCCACTGCACCCCCTAACAACTGCTCCAGGGACCTGCATACTGCTGCCAGGGAGGTGGGTATGACATTTGATGGTGAAAATAAAAAGTTGTGAAACATCATTTTTTTGTGGTGGGAGGGGGTTAGTGACCACTGGGGGAGTCAGGGGAGGTCATCCCCGATTCCCTCCGATGGTCATCTGGTCATTTAGAGCACTTTTTTGGGACCTGTTCGTGTGAAAAAAGGGTCCAACAAAAGTGTCCTAAATGTTTGCTAAAAATGCCTTTATTTTTTTTCGATTATTGCCCTAACGCGTACATCTCTCCTCGGCCGATAACCACGCCCCAGTTCCACCTTCGCCACACCTCTGACACGCCCCCATCAACTTTGTCCACATCCGCGACGGAGTGCAGTTGAAAACGTCCAAAATCGGCTTTCGATTATACCGATTTATTCGTTTTTGTGAGATAAACGTCTATCTCTCGATTTGGGTCGAAATCTAGGCGTTTTTCTCTTTCGATTATAAGGTGGATAAAATCCCTTTGGCATCTCTGCCATACCAGAGCAATACTCCCTCAGGGCAAGCTCTTCTCCTGAACACATTGGGATTAGGATGCTGATGCAAGTGCCACCCCTAGAGGGTGATAATATCCCTGAAGAATCTTTATAATAGAGTGAAGCAATGGCCATCATTGGGTGTTAATTGTTGGTGGTCCTTAAGCATGCTTCAGTTGGGTAAAACAGATACACAAATACGGAAGGGTGGTGTTCACACTAATGCTTTACACAGAGACGATTTTGATAAATATATAAATGACATATAAATAAGAATTCAAATGTGGAAATTAAGTAGACTTTTTATGAACCTTGAAGATTGGTTCCACGCCTGGATACAGCACTACTGTGCTTTAACTGAGGCTGGATAACTTCTGAGACCTTTTTCCTCTGTATTCACTAGTTTGTTCAGCATAGTTTCTTTAGGTTTCATTGGAGGTAAACTGCTGAGTCAGGATATGGTTTCATCATTAGTCTGCTTGAATTAAACATAACAAACCACGTAAAGGACAGACCATATGTGGATAAGGAAAGCATACAGGAACTTGGATATTGATGCTGCACTTGCCTATTAGCAATGCTTATTTATTCCCACCCAGTTGCAGGAATTCCTGCTCAGTTTAGGCATTTCATCCTTTGCTAATCCCTTCCCAGTGTATTCTACAGTGGTTCCTGTTTCAGCTTCCTTTCCCCCTTTAAGGCTCTAGCAATTTCTATTCCACAAACTCTGCTTCCTTTCTGCCCTCCCCATTGCTGGCCAGTTCACTCCCCCACCAACCAGCCAACATAATTCACTTCAAAGTTTCCTAACAAAAAGTTTTTCTCTTTATCTCCCAGTCCTAAGGCAAACAACTTCCAGTCAAAGATATCATTTTCTTTAGGCTACAATATCAAATATAATCTTTAAAAGCTTTGTGCTTTAAGGCCTTTTTTTTTTTTGAAATTTTCACCTATGGTTTTACCTATTTATGACTTTTCCTTCCTTTAGAGACCTTTCCCCTGGGGATTATAGCCAATGTCCTTTTCCTGGCTTTGCAAGTTTTTTAGGGACCTCTTCCCTGGGATTTGCACCCATACACTCCAGCCTTTGTCTTCCTTTCTCTCTCTGCAGCTCCTTCATATACCACCTGCAGCTGTGAGAGCAATTAATGTGAGAGCTTTCTCACTTGGAGAAAAACTGGCTCCAGTACTATACCTCATGTTTTATTTCCTGATATCACCCCTTCCCAAAAACTTCAGTTTTTTCTTGCTACAGGGTGTTTTCTTGGAACAAGAAAGACATAGTGGAACTGGAAAAGGTGCAGCGAAGGGCGACTAAAATGATAGCAGGGATGGGACAACTTCCCTATGAAGAAAGACTAAGGAGGCTAGGGCTTTTCAGCTTGGAGAAGAGACGGCTGAGGGGAGACATGATAGAGGTATATAAGATAATGAGTGGAGTGGAACAGGTGGATGTGAAGCGTCTGTTCACACTTTCCAAAAATACTAGGACTAGGGGTATGCAATGAAACTACAGTGTAGTAAATTTAAAACAAATCGAAGAAAAGTTTTCTTCACCCAACGCGTAGTTAAACTCTGGAATTCGTTGCCGGAGAATGTGGTGAAGGCGGTTAGCTTGGCAGAGTTTAAAAAGGGGTTAGACTGTTTCCTAAAGGACAAGTCCATAAACCGCTACTAAATGGACTTAGGAAAAATCCACAATTCCAGGAATAACATGTATAGAATGTTTGTACGTTTGGGAAGCTTGCCAGGTGCCCTTAGCCTGGATTGGCCGCTGTCGTGGACAGGATGCTGGGCTCGATGGACCCTTGGTCTTTTCCCAGTGTGGCATTACTTATTAAGATTGTAAAGCTTTCAGGTAAGGATGTGCTTCTACAGTTTCTTCTGCTTTTCTCTTTGAAATTTAGGGTCTCCTTTTCTTCTGAGCTTCTGACCAATCTGGTGGATCACAATGTACAAAAGCATAAAAATATAACAGTTAAAATGGATCTAGAATCTTGTACTTATTTAGGCCCCTATTTACAAAGTTGCGCTAGCAGCTGGTGGTGCGCTACTGCTGACACAGCCTGTTCAGTTTCAGTGGACTTTGTCAGCAATGCTGTGCAGCTTTGTAAACAGTGGGGTTGATATACTAGAATATGCAATTAATACAGGTATATGAAACACCTAAACATCCTTCTCAAAAAGGATGCTTCATTCCAAAAGAGTCTATGGTTTCACATCAGTGCAGTTTGTTAGCAGCTGTGCTACTGAGGCCCATTAAATATATTCTATTCCAGTCATTATATTCTTTATGAATAATAGTTCTGATACAGCTGCACTAGTTTTCATTAACCATCTGTTTAAACTCTACATTTAAGGTTATGTTAGGAAAGTAATTATCATTATAAGGCATATTCATACTGAAGTATTATTGATAGTTTGTATTTTCTTCTAAGTTGCATGGCACATTTTGAGGCATTAATCTGGATTATATTATTTTGTTTCTGAGAACCATTTTAGAAATTGGTATAATGTGATTTACTGAAAGTAGTAGATAGATAAAATGTTCTCTTTCACTGCCATAATTAGCATACACTTTGGTGGTAATTCAATAAGGAGCTACTTATTGTAGATGGCAGGAATGCCTGTCAATGACCATGTACGGACGAAAATGGCCTCTTATAGAATACCGCCTAGCAGAAAAGTACGAGCCATGATGTGATGGTCTATAGTTTGCCAGTGAGCAGTGCAAGGGAGGAAACCACAGGTATGCATGTAAATTATAGAATTCTATCCAATGTATTTTTTCTAGTGAAAAAGGTGCCAGTACTCAAATGCCAGGCCACCCTTCTGGAGTGGGGTGATCACTGAGGGACCCATCCCACAATAGCCGTTCACTGGTCCATTCACTCTTCATCTGGTTGGAGGATATCTTCAGGAGTTTCGGGAGCTATGTACCAAAATCATGTCAGACCAGTAGGTTCTGAATATTCGTACAGAAGGTTGAAGTTCTCCTGCCTGGTCATTCCTCTCGCAGTCTCCTTGTCGGAAGGGAACCAAGGCAGTTGCGGTTGAGGCCACCATAGATTCCTTGCTAATGCTCCGGTCCATTCTTTCTGTTCCCCAGGCTGAACAGGGACAAGGCAGATACTCCATCTACTTCATTGTCCCAAGGAAAGAAGGCATCTTTCATCCAGTCTTAGATCTCAAAATTCTAAACCGCTGCCTCTGAGTATCTTGCTTTCACATGGAAACATTAAGAGCAGACATGGATGGATGGGTTACAGAAAAGTTGAATTGCTTTCTGGATAAGTTTCAAATATTGTACAGATCTCAATCAGGTTTTTACCAAGGCTTTAATACAGAGACTGTGGTCTGCTCTTTGGTGACATATGTTCAGAAGCTATTAAGTACAGGTCAGAGTTCTATTATAGTTCACTTTGATGTAGGAAAATGTGGGAGAGAGGTTCTGGAAGCCAAATTTAGACTTTTAGGAAGAAAGCTCAAATCCAGATCCTCTGGGGTGGCATTTTCTGAAATACTTCCCGTTCTACGCGCAGAGCCCAAGAGACAGGCAGAGCTCCGGAGTCTTAATGCGTGGATGAGACAATGGTGCAAGAAGGAGGGTTTTAGATTTGTCACGAACTGGGAAACATTCTGGGGAAGGGGGAACCTATTCCGAAAGGATGGGCTCCATCTTAACCAGGATAGGACCGGGCTTCTGGCATCAACATTTAAAAAAGAGATAGAGCAGCTTTTAAACTAGGAATGGGGGGAAGGCCGACAGTCGCACAAAAGCGTATGGTTCGGAATAAGGTATCTTGCAAAGATATCACCCAAACTGAGAAGACAGGGTTTATTGATAGTGAGTATAAAAAAGAGACTGTAGTGAATTCAATGTCCATAAATAAAAAAAAAACGGACAAAAGATAGCAAATTAGTACTGTCAAGTAATCAACATGCTGTAATAAGGAATAGCAAGCCTAGCTTGAAGTGGCTATATGCAAATGCTAGGAGCCAAAGACATAAGATGGGAGAATTGGAATATATTGCACTGAAAGAAGAATTGGACATAATAGGCATCTCTGAGACCTGGTGGAAGGAGGATAACCAGTGGGACACTGTCATACCGGGGTACAAATTATATCGTAGTGATAGAGTGGACCGGATTGGGGGAGGAGTAGCACTGTATATTAACGAGAGCCTTGAATCAAATAAATTGAAAATTCTGCGGGAAACAAAAGACCCCTTGGAATCATTGTGGATCGAAATTCCAAGGGTTAAGGGGAAAAGGACGGTGATAGGGGTGTACTACCGTCCGCCCGACCAGGATGAGCAGGCGGACGCAGTCATGTTAAAGGAACTTAGTGACGCTAATAAAGTAGGCAACGCAATAATAATGGGTGATTTTAATTACCCTGTAAATTCCCGGAATAAGTAGAATACATTATCAAAACAAATCCCACAATTCTACTTTACATACAACGTGTTAGAGGGCAACTATGGCAGGCAATGATGAAAAAAAGTGGAGAAAAAAAACCCTCAGAACACTCGGGTCCGCCATTTTTTGTACCAAGGCGTTGTGGAGACTGAGAGACATGTCAACTGCTTGGATATGCAAATGAAGAATGATTCCCCTGAAGCAGCTTTAATTTTGCGAAACAGGGCTTCCCTGTTGGGACTTTATGGAATTTAAGAGTACAACGACTACAAGATTGGACTTTAAATTGCATTTAAGATAAGTACTCATTCCAATCTATGGTTTTTTGAAAATTGTCTCCATTACAAGTGTTTGTTGGGCACGATGGCAGTGTTTTTGTGAAGTTTTTTGAAGATGCATGATTGAAGTGGTCCTCTCATTATACAAAAGGTGTATCCTTTAAGAACGAGGAGGTTCCGAGTGTTCTGAGGTCTTTTTTTCTCCACTTTTTTTCATCATTGCCTGCCATAGATGCCCTCTAACAAGTTGTATGTAAAGTAGAATTGTGGGATTTGTTTTGATTTTAATTACCCCCATATAGACTGGGTTAATGTAACATCAGGGCACTCTAGGGAAATATACTTCCTTGATGAAATAAAGGACAGCTTTATGGAGCAGCTGGTACAGGAGCTGCTGACGAGAGAAGGAAAAATTCTTGACTTAGTCATTTGTGGAGCACATGATCTGGTACGGGAGGTAGCGGTCCGGGAGCCGCTTGACAACAATGATCATAACATGATCGCCTTTGAAATTTGCTTTCAAAAAGGTAAACATAGGAAGTCAAATATGTTAGTGTTTAACTTCAAAAATGGAAGCTATGATAAAATGAGAAGAACGGTAAAAAAAAGAGGAGTGACTGAGAGGGTTAGAAACCTACAACAGGCGTGGATGCTGTTCAAAAACACCGTCTGGAAGGCCCAGGCCAAACATATTCCATGTATCAGAAAAGGAGGACAGAAAACTAAACAACAGCCGGCATGGTTAAAAAATGAGGTAAAGGAGGCTATTGGAGCTAAAAAGAAATCCTTCAGAAAATGGAAGAAAATAAGAAGTGGCAAAAGGAATGTCAAGTCAGATGCAAAGCGCTGATAAGAAAGGCAAAGAGGGATTTTGAAAGAAAGATAGCGCTAGAGGCGAAAACTGATAGTAAACATTTGGGACCTCTGCTTTTTACCATATTCATAAATGACCTAGAGATGGGGGTAACTAGTGAGGTAGTCAAATTTGCTGATGACACAAAGTTATTCAAAGTTGTCAAATTGCGGGAAGATTGTGAAAAATTACAAGAGGACTTTACAAGACTGGGAGACTGGGCATCTAAATGGCAGATGACGTTTAATGTGAACAAGTGCAAAGTGATGCATGTGGGAAGGAGGAACCCAAAATATAACTACGTCATGCAGGGTTCAGCGTTAGGAGTCGCGGTCCAAGAAAGGGACCTAGGTGTCATTGTTGATGATACGTTGAAACCTTCTGCTCAATGTGCTGCTGTGGCTAGGAAAGCAAATAGAATGTTGGGTATTATTAGGAAAGGGATGGAAAACAAAAATGAGGATATTATTCTTCTGTTGTATCGCTCCATGGTGCGGCCGCACCTTGAGTATTTTGTTCAATTCTGGTCGCCACACCTCAAAGAAGATATAGTGGAATTAGAAAAGGTGCGGAGAAGGGCGACAAAGATGATACAGGGGATGGGATAACTTCCCTATGAGGAAAGGCTGAAGAGGCTGGGGCTCTTCAGCTTGGAGAAAAGGCGGCTGAGGGGAGATATGATAGAGGTCTGTAAGATAATGAGTGGAATGGCCCGGGTCGATGTGGAGCGTCTGTTTACGCTTTCCAAAAATACTAGGACAAGGGGGCATGCGATGAAGCTGCAGTGTAGTAAATTTAAAACGAATCAGAGGAAATGTTTCTTCACTCAATGCGTAGTTAGACTCTGGAATTCGTTACCAGAAAAAGTGGTTAAGGCGGTTGACTTAGCGGACTTTAAAAAAGGTTTGGATGGCTTCCTGGAGGAAAAGGCCATAGAATGTTATTGAGGGAATAATCCACTATTTCTGGGATGAGCGGGACAAATTCTTTGTTCTTTTGGCCCGCTGTCGGAGACAGGGTGCTGGGCTCGATGGACCCTTGGTCTGTCCCAGCATGACGATACTTATGTACTTATGACCTGTCTAGTGGTTTTGACCTAGTTGATCACAGTGTCTTGCTTTTGCTCATGGACTCAGGGATTCAGGGTTTGGTTTTATCATGGTTTTAGGGTTTTTTTTTAATAAGATCATATAAGGTGAAGATGCAAGGTGAACTCTCTGAGTCTTGGGATGCATTGGGTGGGGTACTACTACTACTATTTAACATTTCTAAAGCGCTACCAGGGTTGCGCAGCGCTGTACAATTAACAAAGAAGGACAGTCCCTTCCTCAAAGGAGCTTACCTCAAGGGTCCACTCTCTCACCTTCACTGTTTAACATTCTAATGCAACCTTTAGGGGTTCACCTAGACCAGTGATGGCGAACCTATGGCACGCATGCCAGAGAGGGCACGTGGAGCCCTCTCTGTTGGCACGCGCGCCGCCGGTCGCCTCACCCGAAACTTAGCCCTCCCACCCACCCAGCATCAAGCATTCCTCCCTCCCTCCCACCCGGCACCAGCCCGCCCGGCCTCCATCCCTCCCTCCGAACCCGAAGAAATTTAAAAGTCTTCCCTTGTTCGAGTAGGCGGCGTCAGCATCAGCAGTAGCAGCGAAAAGCGTGCTGCTGGTTCGTCGCGTCTTCAGCCTTCCGTCTCTCAAGCTCTCTGGTCCCGCCTTCATTTCCTGTTAGGGTGGGACCAGAGAGCTTGAGAGACCGAAGGCTGAAGACGCGCCAAACCAGCAGCACGCTTTTCGCTGCTACTGCTGATGCTGACGCCGCCTACTCGGACAAGGGAAGACTTTTAAATTTCTTGGGGTTCGGAGGAAGGGAGGGATGGCAGGCTGGTGCCGGGTGGGAGGGAGGGAGGGAGGAATGCTTGACGCCGGGTGGGTGGGAGGGTGCCCTGGTGCACACTGGGTGGGAGGGAGGGAGCAGGCCTGGTACTTGGGTGGGAGGGTGGGAGGCCTGCCTGCTTGCTGCTGCTTGGGTGGGTGGGAGGCCTGGTGCTTGGGTGGGAGGGAGGGAGGCTTGGGTGGCCTGGTGCTTGGGTGGGAGTGCTGGGTGAGTGCATGGCCTGGTGCTCGGGTGAGAGGGAGGCAGGCCTGGTGCTGGGTGGGTGGCCTGGTGCTGGGTGGGAGGGAGGGAGGCTTGGGTGGGAGGCCTGGTGCTTGGGTGGGTGCATGGCCTGGTGCTTGGGTGGGAGGGAGAGAGGCCTGCCTGGTGTTTGGGTGGGTGGGAGAGAGGCCTGCCTGGTGCTTGGGTGGGTGGGAGGCCTGGTGCTTGGGTGGGTGTCCTGGGTGGGTGGATGGCCTGGTGCTGGGTGGGAGGGAGGGAGGCTTGGGTGGGAGGCAGGCCTGGTGCTTGGGTGGGAGTGCTGGGTGGGTGCATGGCCTGGTTCTGGGTGGGAGGGAGGGAGGCTTGATGCTGGGTGGCCTGGTGCTGGGTGGGAGGGAGGCCTGCTGCTGGGAGGGCAGGGGGGAGAGGAGGGTGGCTGGAGGGGAGGGGAGGGGGGCTTGACATGGGCGGCTGGAGGGGAGAGGAGGGTGGCTGGACATTTGTGGCTGGAGGGGAGAGGAGGGTTGCTGGTCATGGATGGAGGGCAAGAAATGAAGAAGAAAGGAGGAAAGTAAAGAAATAATTGGAAAGGAAGCCCTGGAAACAGAGTTAAGAGAACAGATAGCAGCAGAATCAGCAACTAGGACCAATATGGATAGAAAAACAAAATCACCAGACAACAAAGGTAGAAAAAAATCATTTTATTTTCATTTTAGTGTTTGGAATATGTCCAATTTGAGAATTTACATCTGCTGTCTTATTTTGCACTGGGTATACTGGAGCTGTAATAACTTACAGAAATGATTTATAATGAAAGAAAATCATGTTATTTTTTTCTCCTATACTAGTATAATATTTTCAATGATGTTTGTTTATATGCGCCAAGGCTGGTGTAAGGGGGTGTGGCTATCATGGGGTGGAGTCATATGTGGTGACCCCGCCCATAATGAGTACCAGCACTTCGCGATGAGTAATTAGATTTTGGGTTGCTGTTTGGGCACTCGGTCTCTGAAAGGTTCGCCATCACTGACCTAGACCTTCTACCGTTAAGGTTTATTTATGCTGATGATTCAGGAAATTCACTTCTCAAAGCCAGTGTATTAAGCAGTTTGCAGGCAGTGAATACCTGGATACATATATTCAATTGAATAAACATAGGACCAAGTTTCTTTGGATAAGTCCCTTAACTTTTTTGAGAGGCAATCCTACTATTAAAATAGGTAACTCTGATTTAATTCTTGACACAATTTCTAGAATTTTAGGAGTAGAATTAGATAGCTTTCTCTAAATACACAGGTAAATAAGGTGGTTAGTAAATACTTCTATCTTCTCAAAAAGCTTGGATTATTTGTAAATATTTTGAGTTATTGGTTTTCCATTTAGTAGTGCAGTCCTTAATATTGTCTTTATTGGATTATTGCAATTCTATTTATATTGGTTGTTTGAAATCTTTAATTATGAAATTGCAGAGAGTACAGAATACGTTAGGATCATTTTTCAGCAAATATCTCACTTATATGTTACAGCTACACTGGCTCCCAGTGGAGGCCAGGTTACAATTTAAGGTCTTGGTGCTAACTTTTAAGGCTTTCCATGGGGATTCTCCAGGTTATTTGATCAATCGTTTTTTATTTTTTAATAGGAGTCATGGCAGAATCACTAGAAAGTTATTTCTGTTAGGTTTTCCTTTTCGCAAATAAAGGCGTTGCGTCCTCATCAATCTTCGTTACCATAACAGGCAACTTTTAGTTGGAACTCTCTTCCCTCTTTATTGAGGCACATAGAACATTATTCTGAGATCAAGAAACTATTGGAAACTTTTTAGAAAATATGTTTCTAATTCATAGATGTTTGTCTCTAATTTAGACTGGGACTATTTTGTGTGATTTTCTGGAGTATGGTCTTTTTCTTCATGTTATCTGCTTAGAATTTGTTGGTTGTAGCGGGTTATAAGACTTAATATGATGTAATGTGTCATAGCCTTGGTTCAAGCAGGAGAATTTCTCACTGCCCTCGATCTTAAGGACACGTTGTTGCATATACCCATATGGCCACCGCATCAGAGGTTTCTACATTTGCGGTGCTAGGCCATCACTTCCAGTTCAAGGCTTTGCCCTTCAGTCATGCCATGGTACCAAGAGTTCTTATCATGGTTATGGTGGTGGTGGCTGTGGCCTTCTTTCAGCACCGGGGAATCAGAGTTCACCTGTATCTCGACGACAGGCTCATTCGTGTGTCATCCTATTCAGACAGTATGGTGGCGACAGACAGTTATCCGTCTTTTGCAGTCGTTGGGTTGGGTGATCAATTTCGAGATTAATTCCATCGCAAATGATGTAGAGCATCTGGGCGTTCTATTTGACACAGCAAGGGAGAGGATCTTTCTCATGGAACACAGGTCAAAGCTGGTTCAAAAGATTCATCTTCTCTTTAGTCATGGCAAGCCCAGGGTCTGGGACTACGTCCAGAGTCTGGGGTCAGTGACAGCGGTGATGGAAGTGGTGCCATGGGCAGAGGCTCAAATATGGCCTTTACAGGAGTCTCTTCTCAGCCGCTAGTACGACCTTCATCTGCCCTGAATGCTGGTTGCCAGATGGAGTATGCAGTGGTTGTTGTCACCCAGAAATTTGACCATTGGAGCTCCCTTTCTGATAGCACAATGGGAGGTGGTGACAGTGGACACCAGTAAGTCGGGTTGAGGAGCCCAGTACAAGTTCCTTCTGGCACAGGGCACATGGATGGAACAGGAGTCTCTATGGTCGATAAATCGCTTGGAGCTCAGGGCAGTGCAGGATGCCTTACGTGACTTAACTCCTTTCTGGTGGGGGCCCCAGTCTGAGTTTTCTGTGAAAATGCAACAGCGGTGGCTTATATCAACAGGCAAAGCGGGACCCACAGCCATCTGATGGTGGTGGAGGCAGCCTCCCTCATGAGTTGGGTGGAGAAACATTTTCTCTGCTTATCAGCAGCTCACATCGCTGGGTCATTGGATGTGGAGGTGGATTTTCTCAGCAGGCACTCCTTGGACCCAAGAGAATGAAAACTATCTGGTCATGATTTTCAGATAATAGTGGACCGATGGGGTTCTCTGCTTCTGGACTATGGCAATGAAATGGAATGCTAAAGTGCCCAAGTTCTTCAGATATTTGAAAGAACTGGGTTCAATGGGGATTAGTGCCCTACTAGAGCCCTGGTTGGAGACTCATCTACTATATGTCTTCCCTCCTTAGCCCATGCTACATTGTGTGTTGAAAAGGATCACATTTCACCAGGGTTGAATAATTCTCGTAGCTCTAGATTGGCCGCGAAAGCCATGGTACAATGACCAGATTTGACATCTGGACGGGGATCTTCTCCACCTTTCACAGGTACATGGGTTACTGAAACAAGGTCCGGTGCTTATGGAGGATCCATGCTCCTTTGGTCATAAGGCTTGGCCATTAAAAGGCTCAATTAAAACAAAAAGGTTATTCTGATTTGGTCATTGCAACCTTGTTTCAAGCTCAGAAACACTTTACATCCATGGCATATACGATAGTATGGAGGACATTCAAGGACTGGTGTTATGAGTGCGGACTTTATCCCTTCTCCACTCAGATCGCACACATCCTAGTGTTTCTCCAGAAAGTCCTTCAGAAAGAATTGTCGTTGAGTTCTCTAAAAGTTCAGGTTGTGACTTTGGCCTGTTTCATGGACCAACTACAGAAGACTTATCTTGCGGTTCCACAAGATATCATTCGGGCTGCTTGCAGCATCCCTTCTTATGCTGTGTCCAGAGTGGAACCTTAATTTAGTCCTTCGGGCTCTTCAGAAGCCTCCTTTCAAGCCACTCTGGAAGTCCTTCTTGAAAATCTTATGCTAAAGACAGTGTTATTGGTGGCTGTTGCATCAGCACATAGGGTTTCGGAGCTCCTGGCTCTCTCTTGTCAGGATCTCATTCTTCGCTTTTCGGAGGCAGGGGTCTCCCTGCACACTGTTCTTTCCTTTTGTCTGAAAGTAGTATCAGCATTTCATCTCAACCAATCTGTGGAGCTACCATCCATTTGTGGAGAGGACGAAGAGGCTCAGTATTCTTTCATGAAGCTTCTTGATGTGCATAGAGTCCTAATTAGATATCTGAAAGTCACAAATGAGTTTTGCAAATCGGACAGACTGTTTGTGCTTTTTGGTAAACAGAAGCTTGGCCTCATGGCTTCCAAGCCCACAATTACTAGATGGCTGAAGAAGACTATCATGTCAGCTTATTCTTTTGTGGGGAAGCAGGCTTCTCAGGCCTTGCAGGCTTATTCTATGAGGCATGTAGCAACTTCCTGGGCAGAAACTATCTTACTATAGTCAGTGTTGCATACCTTTGCCAAGCACTACAGGATAGATATTGCGGCATGTTCAGAAGCCAGTTTTGGGCTTCGGTCCTCAGGGTGGCAGTGCCAGGATCCCACCCACTCTAGGGATTGCTTTTATATATCCACAGGTTCTGGAGTAGTGGGAAGCTACGCAATGGAAGGATAAATTAGGTCTTACGTGATAATTTTCTTTCCATTAGTTCTTCTCACTGTTCCAGAGGCCCTTTGGCTCTTTAATGGGCCAAATAATGACTGTCACCTTGCATGGTGCTTCCTGCATTACTCTTGTTCTCTACAAGTTGTCTAGAGATAAGAAAGGTGCACACACGTTTGCTCAGCTGGTTAATGTTAGGTTAGCGAGTTGTTTAAAATTGTGTTTATGCTGAGCATTATCCTTACTGCTTGTCTTTGTAAATACTGAGGAGCTGGACTGGCTGTCAAGAGAGATATGTCTCAGATCAGGTTTCAGTTCTCTATCTCCACCTGCTGGTTGATAGACACAACTATCCAACAAGTTCTGGAATAGTGGGAAAGATTAATGGAAAGAAAAGTATCAGTTAAGACCTAATTTCTCCTTACAACCTTTGGGGAAAATCATTAGGACTTTCCATTTTTTGGTATATATCTACACGGATTATTTACAAATGGTTTGCCACAGATCCCAATTTCCCTTGACAGTTTTGCTTTTTGGAGGGAGGGGACATCAACCACTGGAGGATTAAGGGGGTAACCTCCCCTAATATCTCCAGTGGAATGCTGCTCAGTAGGAGCACTCTGAAACTTAGATGTCCCAGGTAGCAGAGGTAAATCCCAACATCTATTTTTTTGGAAATAGACATACAGTCCCACTGGATATCACTACAGATCACCCCTGCAGTATACAGTTGGTGCCAGGGAGGTCTGTGGGTGGATTTGGGGTGGAGAATGGGAGGAGTTGAGACCCAACCAGTTAGTGGCCATATTCAGACCGCTAACCAGTTAGGTAAGTGACTAAAATTAGATTAGTAAAAAATATGTCTTAACTTTAGCAGCAAAACTCACCAGACACCAGTCTGAATATAGACTGGTGCCCAGTTAGCTTCCGAGTTGCAGCATATGTTTTCCTGCTGCCCCCTCCCACCCCCACCCCCCTCATTTATAGGTAAGGGCTGGCCGAGCCCTTTCCCCCACTCACACCCCACCCCCTACCTTTTTAAATGCTTGGCTGTCCAGTGGGGTCTTATGGGCAGGAGTGATGCCCACTCGCTCCTGCCTTTCACTGCAACTTCTGCAAAATGGCTGCTGCTAGAGGTCACAGCAGCTATTTTTCAGTCACTGCCACGATGGGCAGGAGCAAGTGGGCATCGCTTCTTCCCATAAGACCCCTCTGAACCACCAGGCATTTAATAGGTAGGCCCAAGGAGGGCCTTTAGGGGTGGGGAGTGGGCAGGGGGTGTTTCAACCAACCTGCATTTGGGATGGGAAGGAGGAGGTCTTGGGGAGGGAGAGGGGATTCATAGGAGCAGAGGACACCATATATGGGTCCTGGCCAGAAAACCAGCATTCTCAATTCTCAGTATGCTCAATTCATGCATGAGAAGTGAGCATGCATGGGATGCCCGCAGCTCCGAGGGCTGCCGCTGACTGCCTCAATTTTCTGAAAGGGGTCAAATGTTCTGTAGTGTCTTCAGCTGATAGGGCTTGGGCATCCCTGCCAGCTAAGGTATTTAATTTTTGAGGGGAGTGTGAGGAGAAGGATAGAGAGGATATCCATGTCCACCCAACTTACCCTTTGGTCCACCCAAAAATTGCAGTGATTCCGTTAAATTTTTGTATCATCTATAAGAAAGCTTATTCATCCCACCAAAAAGATATTGCACAAATTCTTAACTCTCACTTTCAAAGACATTCATAGTTTAATTCCAACCCCCACCCCAATGCACTTTATTTTTATTCTCTCTTCCAGTACTATAAGCCCATCCCCTCCGCTCATTGACCCATCCTGTATTGACTGCCCTATTGCCTTGTTTCCTTGTGTTATGATTGCTTGGACCTTTTTTGTGATCCAGGCTTCTCCTATAAATCCAATATACTTTTATTCTGAATTAGTCTCCTATTTTGCCTACATGGATTTTTGACCTCTTTATTTTTTTCTTTGGTCTATGAGTTTAATGTTCTTTATATAAATATCATATTTGTCTAGTGTAAGGCACCTTGATCAAGGCACCATATAAGAACTAGAATGTATGTATTTACGGTACCTATACCAGACTATCCCTTCCACCAAACTACAGAGGTAGTCTTGTACCTCGAGTAGTATTATTTGTCCTCATTATAAAGATCATATTTGTGATAACTGAGAACGCCAACATGATGTTAAAAAGCATGTGAATTTAAAATTACCTTTAAAGAAGTATTCAGCAGTAGAATTGTTGCTTCATAAAAATAATGCCGCTACATCTAAAGTACACAGCCCATAAAGCAGTTGTCTGGTTTCGACAAAATCTCTAAATTCTGTACAATATGTAGATTCTACCTAAAAGATGAATTTTTATCCCCGGACATAAACTTTCACCCATTAAAGATGAATTCTTACTTTATTATAAAGAAACAAACTATTGTGTAAATAACACTTTATTTTGATATTCTGTGTTTTATACATTTAAGACAAAGTATGACACTGTAATTTGTTCTTTTTAGGGGAATGAGCTTAGTAGTTTAAGAATTAAACTTTAAAAAGATACATACTGAAAAATATATTTTGAGAAAATAAAAATTGACAAAAAGCTCTAGAGTTGTATCATAATACACACCCAGCAGTGATCAACGAGCCTTTCAACCCAGGTGGTAATTCTATAAAGAACTGATTTCTCATTTGGATTATTGGAATATTATTTATGCAAGTTTGTATCAAGGTAATTTGAAGCAATTATAATCAATGCAAAATATGGCGATTAGAATGTTGGGTAATTTGAGAAAGTTTGATCATGTTACACCATTGTTTAGACATTATCATTGGCTCCCTATTAGGTAGTTGTCAGACGATAGCTGACAGTAGTGGATCAAGTTTATTTATTTATTTGTTTGTTACATTTATATCCCACATTTTCCCACCTATTTGTAGGCTCAATGTGGCTTACATAGTACCGGAGAGGCATTACAGACTCCGGTGTAAACAAATACAAAGTGATGTTGTGGTAAGATAAAGTTCATCTGGCACAGCCACACTAGGGAATCGTACAACAGAAGAGTTGTGTTATGTCCATTACGTTCTTTAGTTTTGTTGTGTTGCAGAGATCTATGTTGGATCGGTAGGGTATGCCTTTTTAAACAGCTTAGTTTTTAGTGTTTTCCGGAAGTTTAGGTGGTCGTTCATAGTTTTCAAGGCTTTTGGTAATGCGTTCCACAGTTGTGTGTTTATATAGGAAAAACTGGACACGTAAGTTGATTTTTATTTGAGTCCTTTGCAGCTTGGGTACGTTCGTGTTGATTCGGATATGTTTCTAGTTGGTAGGTCGATCAAGTCTGTCATGTATCCCAGAGCTTCACCGTAGATAATTTTGTGAACCAGAGTGCAGATTTTGAAAGCAATGTGTTCTTTGATTGGGAGCCAGTGTAGTTTTTCGCGAAGGGGTTTTGCACTTTCAAATCATATTTTTCCGAAGATAAGCCTAGCTGCTGTGTTTTGAGTGGTCTGAAGTTTCTTTAAGGTTTGTTCTTTGCATCCCGCATAAATTCCATTGCAGTAGTCTACATGGCTTAGTACCATTGATTGTATCAGGCTGCAAAATGTTCCCCTCGGGAAGAATTGTTTCACGCGTTTGAGTTTCCACATTGATTGAATTATTTAAATTGTTGAAGTTGATTCATGCTTCCTTTTTATCTAGTATATATTCTACAAAACCAAAGAGAAGAACTAATAAACTGCAACTAGCCCTAACTTAAATTTTATCTTTCTCCTCACACATTATAGTGTAAAACATGTTCACAGTATGGTATGTTCTTATATATATATATATATATATATATATGTGTGAAAGGGAACCCTCGGAAAATACCACTGATCGGCACTATCATGAATTCTTATGCCTAGTGGCATAGCATCTCTTCATTGGGCTATCCCTTGATTCAATTTTATGGTGCTATTGCAAACGCATAAGAAGTGCTCAAACTACATGTGCTCAAAACAATAAACTTATCTTTTCTTAAAGTCGTGTCCGTGTCTCCTGCTGCTGAAATCCACTTAGGCTTCCCCTTATTGCGCCCGACGCCGCGGGTTTCAATGCTTTCGTCAGGGACTCGGCAGCACAAGTATTCAGCGCCGATGTCTCAGTTTACAGACCGTTGTGCATCTGTTGTGGGCAATTAACCCGAGTCCCTGACGAAAGCATTGAAACCCGCGGCGTCGGGCGCAATAAGGGGAAGCCTAAGTGGATTTCAGCAGCAGGAGACACGGACACGACTTTAAGAAAAGATAAGTTTATTGTTTTGAGCACATGTAGTTTGAGCACTTCTTATGCGTTTGCAATAGCACCATAAAATTGAATCAAGGGATAGCCCAATGAAGAGATGCTATGCCACTAGGCTTAAGAATTCATGATAGTGCCGATCAGTGGTATTTTCCGAGGGTTCCCTTTCACACATATATATATATATATAAGAACATACCATACTGTGAACATGTTTTACACTATAATGTGTGAGGAGAAAGATAAAATTTAAGTTAGGGCTAGTTGCAGTTTATTAGTTCTTCTCTTTGGTTTTGTAGAATATTTGGTTTCTTTTACTGAAGAGTACTTTATTGGGGAGATTTTGAGTGGTTCCTTTTTATCTAGGACAGCCTGTATTGGATGGTTTATTTACTTATTTATTTTGTATATTCCTTTATGGATGGTTTACAACTCTCTCTTTCTCTCTCTCTGTATATATATATATATATATATATATATGTGTGTGTGTGTGTGTGTGTGTGTGTGTGTGTGTGTATGTATATATATATATATATATATATATATATATATATATGTCTAGATTATGTGGTCTGTGTATCATTTGAATCTTTTATGAAAGTTCTGTGGCAGTTTGCTTCTTTTTTCACGCCATGCAGGATTTTGTGAGTTGTCTGCCTACTTGTTTTCTTGGACTCACATTAAGTTGATACATTAAACTAGGGTCCAGAGTAAACAAGATGCCCAAGTTTCCACGACTACCCCGAGTACTACAAACAGGAAGGGAAATATTTCCTACTCCTGTCCCTCTACTCTCCAAAAACTCAGATTTATCGTAATTAATTTTTAGGTCTAAGAAGCTCCCGAATGTCTCAGTGAGACCATGATGGCTTGTACTACTTCTGTCCTATCTGAGACGAAACCCTGATTTTACTTGACACTTCCGTACTTCTCATTGTGCCAGACTGTTCATCTATAGAGAAAGCTATATACTAATGGTTTCTCTAGCTCCTTCCTTTTATGCCAAAAATTAGAGAGCTTGTTCGATTCTAGGTTGGAAAGAAAGACAGCTATTGCTACTATGGCAACCCCTGTGCTAGCTGAGTGAGCTGCTCATGAGCTATGCTGAGCATAAACCTCAAAAGGAGACTTTCCTCATCCCATTAATTATGGGTTGTGTTACCTGGCATGTGATCAGGAGGCTGGAGGGTTTTCCAACAGTAGACAGGCTAAAAGAATGGAGGATGAAGAGAAAAAAATGGCAGAATCTCTCCCCTTTTCAGATATTCATAATTGGTATGTGATTATTGTGCACTGCACAAACATCTTCATTTGTACAGTAATCTGCAGTGTTTAGTTCTAGAAATTCTTCTCTACATGGCTTATATATATGCCTGCAGACAGTTGTTTTTGACTAAGTGCTTTAGGGTGTCAAACTGCAGCCCTCAAGGGCTTTGACTAGGTACAGGTTTTTGGATATCCCAGATAAATATAGTTGAGCCAGCCGATATTCAACAGTATTTAACCAGCCGTAATAACGTGCATCAATTTGGAGCTACTGCGTGGCCTGGGTGGTAATTTCATTTTTTATGTGCGTCCGCTACACGCACCAGAAAATATATTTTATTTTCTGGCGCGCGGCACTAACCTGGCGGTAATTGGTATTGTACCTGCGTAGACCATTACTGCCCAGTTATCGCGTGAGAACTTACCACTAAGTGAATGGGTGGCAGTAAGGTCTCAGACTCAAAATGGACACGCGCCTATTTTTATTTTGCCGCACTTCCATTTTCACCAAAAAAGGCATTTTTTTTTTACAGGCGCTCTGAAAAATGGATCTGCGCATGTCCAAAACATGCGCCTACACTAGCGCAGGCCATTTTTCAGTGCGCCTTAGTAAAAGGACCCCTCAACTGGCTAAGCGCTAATATTCAATGTATGATAGTTATCTCCGATGAATATTAGCTCATAGCAGCTAACCGGCTATATTGCGTGATATTAACAGCTAAGCACGAATATTCAGCACATCGCTGGCAAAGTTTGGGAGTTAAATCGGGCCAAATAGCAGGCCTATCTTTGACCATGGAAACGGCCTGGCATTGAATATCTGGGCTCAGCGTCGATCTTGGAGCTTAGCCAGCTTGCCTCCCACTGGCTGAATATCATCCGGGAAATGGATTTCTACAAAACCAAACTAGTATGTGACTCTTGAATGTTGAAATTTCAAAGCTCCCTTAGCGTGCAACTGAAAAAGGGGCATGGGTGGGTCCGGGGCATTCACTAAAGATGACACACTATTATAGAATTTGGGGGATCCGTGTCTTAATTTACACGCAAAGATTTACACCAGGTTTCAGTTGGTAGAAATCCTCATTCCCAAAGTCGGGCACAGATCCCAGGGCTACGTGCTATTCTATGAATGGCGCCCAGCTCAGAGCATTATTTATAGAATAGCACTCAGTGCTCATTTTTTCAGTGCCCAGATTTGGGCACCATTTACTAAATCTAGTCCTTCACCTCCCGCTTTCGCTCTCCATCTCCTCACCAGTCCTATTCTTTTTCCATCTAACCCCACATTTACCAAGTTTCCCAGTTTCAAAAGAGATATTTCAGGCAATTCTATCATGAGACATGATGAGACCCTGCAGCACTAATTTCTGTGGGTAAAATCAATGTCTCAACTACCACACTGCCTTTGGGATGTAAGTTCAAAACCATACTGACAAAAAAAAACCTCCCTCTTGGAACTGGATTAATTGGCAGCTCTGTTTCCCCCTCACTTATTCCTCTCTTCCCTCATCACACAAGTCTCTCTCTCTCTCTCTCTCTCTCTCTCTCTCTCTCTCTCTCTCTCTCTCTCTCTCTCTCTCTCTCTCTCTCTCCTCTCTCTCTCTCTCCTCCCTCTCCCTGCTAGTCACTCTCTCAACCTCCTATCCTGTCCGTATTGCTCCCCATCAGTTTCTATGTCTGTTCCTCAATCCCCACTTCCTCCCCTTTGCCCACAACACTCTGTCTCAGTCCTCCCTCTGTTGTCTGTTTCATATCTTCCCAGGCAGGCATCAACAGCAGCTGTTCCCTTCTTGGCCAATGATGACGTGTCCTCTACTCTGCCCTTCACCTCAAAATCTGATCCCACCCCTGTCAGCACTTTCCCCTCCCCTCCTACTGGCTCCTTGTTCCATCTGCAGGAAATGTCATTCATGGACAATGTGTTCCCTTGCCCAGCAGCTGTCAGCCTCACATCACCTAGAAGAGCCTAGGGTAGCACTGCTTCTTTCATGCTGGGACCTTTCCCTGGGGCCAATTGGATGGCATAAAGGAGATGATGGGGTGCCCTTCCATTTCCTTCACCAAAATGGGGCAGTGCAGTGGTGTTCCTTGGTCGGCTTCACCCAGGGCGGATCACTGCTATGCACACCCCCTCCCCCCGATGCAGCATCATCCCCCCCCCCCCCCCCGTGTGCAGTAGTGTCGTCACACCCCCCCCCCCCCCCAGGTGTAGCAAGTCATCCCCCCCCCCCGGGTGCAGCAGCATCCTCCTTCTCCCCCCCCCCCCCCCCCCCCCATGCATTGCTCTTTCCTCCTGGGGTGCTGGGAGCAGCCACGTGGCTGTCGGCTCTGCCGGGTCTCTGCTGTCTGTGCCCCGGAACAGGAAGTAACATCAGAGGGAGCAGGGAACTGGCAGAGCCGACGGCCACGTGGCTGCTCCCTGCATTTCCCCCCCCCCCCCCCCCCCCCCCCGCAACGTGCACACAGGGTAGATTGCCCCAACCGCCCCACCCTCGGTATGCCGCTGGGGCAGTGTGCACATATGTGCAAGTGTGGGCATGGAGAAGGTGATCCACCCGAGTGGAACACACACTATGCTACTTATAAATCTTGTATCCCGTCTCCCTGGAGTCATTGGTCCACTTCCCACTCTTTTTATACTATACAAGTGTGGGCATGGACAGCCAGGATCTCTCTGCCTCTGTTCAGTGCTTATCGCTCACATATTTCTTCATTCCCCATAAATCTAAATAAATTATGACTACAAGGAAAGACAAGATTCAAACTTACCTTGCCAAGAAGTACATTTCTATAGCTGTTACCTCAGAGCCATTTTGATGGTGTTTGGGAGAGCAGTTCCAGATGTTTTGGGGGTTGGAATTCGTGTGGTAAAAGGAAGTACTGTTTTCATTGAACCAACAGCTAAAGAGTGAAGAAGAGTGTTGAAGGCCCCTTGTACAATTACTCACATCGATACCTAGTAGACTGTTTTTAATTAGGAAATGACAGTAAGCTCAGGACTTCATGATAGTACCTGTTTGTGTTTGTTTTTTAAGGATATTTAAGCAACAGTAACTGACTACCTACAGAAGATTATTCAAGAATAATGTCACCTGGTGGCCACTGTCACTGGGCTTGATGGACCGTTGATTTGACCCCGTATGGCACGTGTTATGTTCATATATAATACCTGAAATAAGTGTAGGTTGTACTACCAATTTTATTAACAGAAGAACTGGAATACTTGGTCAGATCAAAGGTTCATTAAGCCCAGTATCTTTTTTATCCGACAGAGGCCAATCCAAGTCACAAATACCTAAAGACGAGATAGATTCAGTGCTGCTTACACTCAGGGATAGGTAGTGGCTTTCCTCAAGTCTACTTGGTTAATAACAGTTTATGGACCTTTGCCCTAGAAGCTTGTTCAGTGTTTTTAAACCTAGCTAAATGAATTGTTTTTACTATATCCTCAGGCCTTGAATTCCAGAACTTAAATGTGTGTTGAGTGAATATTTGCATGCACGCTGTTAAAAATGAACTTTTTTGAGTCATTTTATACACACTGAGTGTCTTAGAGCTCTTAAAGGGATTGAATACCATGACCTGTTCATTTTATGTCACATGCAAAAAAAAAAAAATTTTTTTTTTTTTTTGCTTAGATATTTTTCAGTCAAGTACATTTGCTAACATGGCTGCGCTTTCTGTGTGCTTGCAAATCCTTTCTCTCCTGGACGTTTCAGTAATTACTTTTTGCCTTATTCACCTGAAGGGGGGAGGGGGGAGGTTGTCTGAATAAGAGAAAGTAACATTTCCAAAAGATCTTGGAGTTATTAATATTATGTGTCCGAGTCATAAAATGGACTTATACCTATGCATTCTGTAGAATTTTTAAAATGTTTAAAATCAAACTGTGTCATGTGAGGGTCATTTTATAACAAGGCATCTAGGTTAATAGAGCAGGAAAGCATTTATTTTTTGCTTACTTTTTAAAGACACATAGAGGCATATTTTCAAAGCACTTTGGGAGGCTAAGTTCCATAGGTTTCTATGGAACTTTGGGAGGCTAAGTGCTTTGAAAATATGCCTCATAGGGGCCCTATTACTAAAGCTTAGCGGGCATAAACAGAATTAGTATGCACTAAGGGCCCCTTTTACCAAGCTGCGGCAGAAGGGTGCCAACGCTGCCATCAGTGCATGTTTTACACACGCGCCGAGGCCCCCTTTTACCGCAGCTGGTAAAAGAGAAGACTTCCTGCAGACTCAATCCAGATCTGCGTTTCAGCTCGGGAGCACCTGCCTCAGGAGTCAACATTGCTATTCCTTGTGTCCACATTTCTTGAAACCTGTACTTGAGTTGCAGCACAGTATTTACTCTGTTGGTATTTGCATTACCAAGGACACTGTTTTTTTCATTCCCCTCCCCCACCTTGTAAAGTGTCTGCTTGAGTTTGTGTACACTGATATCCGCACCCATCTGGACTGATTTGTTGACTCCTCAGGCAGGCACCCCCACACCAAAATACAGATCTGCATCAAGTCAGACTAATAAAATTGCTTTTTACCCTTGAGTTGGAATTGTATTGGTTCTCCACTACTTTCATTTTTGCTCTGTGTTACAAAATTACCCTCCAGATGCCTGATTCATAAAATATGGACTACTGACGTACTGTTTGTGTTGGTGCTTAAGCATGTGATTGCATTTGCATACAGTATCAAGGAATGATATGGTGAGGAAACTACCTGTTATGGGATAATTTTGTAACTGACCATATGAATGAAAAGTATGCATGCAGAAAAGAAGAAAAGTATGCATGAGGTTTTTACTCAGCAGACTGTGATGGATTTTCACTGAAACTTAGGTTTAAGAGGTCTAGAAATTATGTTAAATAAATATTTTCACATTGAAAATTACGCCAGAAAAAGTATCAGGACACATTGGCACCTACTGGCACCTGCTACGTTATGCAGATACCTTTTCAAAGGAAACATATGTGCGTACTTTTGAAAATGTGAAAAAGTGTGTGCATAGTTCTAAAGCCCTCTGGCCCTGCCTGCAAGAACACCTTCCCCTACAACAGGTAAAAAAAAAAAAAGATGGGCATGTGTTTTTACCCACGTATAGGATGTGTTACAGCAGCCCATTTCCACAGGTAATTGTACCATTTTACCCAGTATTGGAGGAGTAGCGTAGTTGTTAGTGCATTGACCTGAAACCCATGGGAAGCAGGTTCAATTCCCACTGTAGCTCCTTGTGACTCTCTGGATACAGTGGCGACCCTACCATTAGGCCAACAAAGGCGGGGACCTCAGGCAGCGCTCCACGTGGAGTGTTATCCTCCCACACTAGCTGCAGTCTGGCATCTCCCCATGCTCTTCCCCTTTCCCAAATCTACCTTTTCTTGTTTTCCAAAAGTCAGCTGTGGCAGTGATTCCCGTAGGCTGCCCTTCCACCAGCACTAGCTTCTTCTCTCTACTGCGGCCCACCTCTCTGACATAACTTCCTGTTTCCTTAGAGGTGGGCTGCAGTACAGAGAAGAGGCCAGTGCCGGCGGCAGGTAAGCCTGTTGGAATCACTGCCAACAGCAACTTTTGGAAATCTGGAAAAGAAGGTAGATACAAGGTAGGGGTTTGAGGAATGAAGGGAGGAGATGCCAGACCATTGCCATGGGGAAGAGAGTTGGAGAGAAAAGAGACTGAACAGAGAGATGTTGGGGAGTCAGCATCCCATCCCTTACCTCAGTCAGAAGATTGCCTTGGGCTGCCCCTGCCTGGGTAAATCACTTAGAGGCTATTTTACTAAAGGGTTGCTGTGTGGCAACCCGGATCTACTGCCAGCCCAACACGAGTGCCAGTTGTAGTTCCGACCCCAACACGCGCCATTTCTAGCACTAGCGGAAATATTTCTTCAGGGGGTTACCCTGTGGTTGCCTGGTTACCACCAGGTTAGAGCAAGAGCCCTTACCACCAGCTCAATGGGTGGTGGTAAGTGCTTCCCCCAAAATGGCCACGCAGCAAAGGCAAACTTACCTCATGGCCATTTCATTGTTGGCTATGTTCACCCGCTGCAGTAAAAGGGGAACCTGGTGCATGGCAAAAACGGCCACCGCCGCTAGCACAGGGCTCTTTTTACCACAGCTTAATAAAAGGGCCCCTTAACCCTCCCTTGCCCTATGTACAAAATAGTTGCCTGTACATAATGTATAAACCACTTTGTAACACAGAAAAGCAGTATATCAAATCCTTTCCCATAAAAAAGGTTTTGAAAATTATCTTCTGAATGCAAAGAAGTCTGTTTACAGCAGGTGTCTTTTCTGCATCCCCTTCCAAGCAGCAGTAATTGGATAGCACAAAAATAAAGGCAATACTGAGTACTAGCCTGTATAGCTTAATCATTCAGACATTAGTGGATGAATTATTCTTGAGTCAGGGCTTGGTTGGCAGTAAACAAAAATGTTACTGCTAGTTCATTTCTTTACATTCTTCCTGTGATTTAATCATTCTTTTATTTTTTTTTTTAACAGATAATACTGAAATAATCACCAGAAATGGAATGGATTGTCAAGAAGCCTCACTGAGAATAGCAAAACATTCTTACTGTACATATTATCCTGTTTCCTCTTCTATAGAATTGCCACAAACTGCATGCTGAAAGAATTTGTTCTTGTTATGGACAAGCTACAAACTCTAAGAAGCTAGTGCTGCTATATTATATATAAATAATATATCTGGTATGCTTAGTATATTACAGTCTAAAATTAGTTAACTACCTAAGACCAGCTGTGATGTTTAATGACATGTTTAAAGGGTAAAGTTTACTTTTAAAGATGTTGTGAAAATGGTTCCCTTCTTAAGAATATTGTCTGATCTCCATAACTTTAGCAGATGATTCAGTTCATTCACTAGTATAGAATTATGAATGTTATCAGTTTTTTAAAACTTAGCAATAATTGATATTGACTAAGTTTTGTCCCATTTTCACATATGGTTTGAACTCTGCTTTGGATTCCTGCCTCTGTTCTCTTCCAAGTGAGATGATGGTAAGACCAAGACGTGAAACAAAAACCAGTGCCCTCTTCATCACCCAATTTGAAATCTAATTTTTAAAGCACAAAGTCTGTGGATACGACTAAGATTCTCATTGTCTCGGCTGCAGAAGCTCTGTGATGCCTACAGTTCCGGAACAGCAAAAGAGTAATTAAAAATTTGCACAGTATGAACTTCATACACAAAATGAATAGTCCTGAATGAGTTACTTTACCAGTCTATTTACATTTTTTTTTTGTAAATGAGATTTTTACAAAAAGTGCCTAAATTTTGCCACAAGACAAAACTTGAAGGAATTGAGGCTGATGCCGTTAACTTTAAAGAGACTGTGCCTATCACAGTCAGTTCACCAGAAGCAGTAGAGTTGTTGCTGATGAGAAGCAAATTGTTGCTTCTTAAGTAAATTTGAGACTGTAGTCAAGGAGATTTTATGGTATCCCAGTTTTCTAATGATAATCTAGTCACTAAAACAGGATGGTGACACTAATCTAGATTTAGTGTACATTAATGTTGCAGCCAGGGTTTCAGTTCAACTAACAATGCTGTTCTTTGTGTTGGATTAAAATGTTGTAACCGGATTACAGCGCAGAAAAATAATTTTACAGTTTTCTTTTAAAGTGTATTTTATGTCTCAAAAATGTATAAAGAGTTCCTTAATGCAGATATAAACAAATTATAGATAACATGCTTATACCTATAGTTGAAACAGATTTTAATGTTAACTCTTGTATTTGTTGATTTTACAAGTCATATTTGTCCAATTTAAGGGCCCTGTTTACTAAGCTGTGCTATAGGCGTGCTAGCGTTTTTTGCATGCGCTAATGCTAGAGACACCTATAGGAATATATGGGTGTCTCTAGCATTTAGCTCACGCTAAAAACACTAACACACCTTAGTAAACAGGGCCCTAAGGGGGTCTTTTAGCAAAGATTAGCTCAAGTTATTTGCAGCAAGGCCCATAGGAATAAAATGGGCCCTGGTTCAGATAACTCAAGCTAACCTTTAGTAAAAGATCCCCTAAAAGATCCCCTTTTACTACAGTGTGCCGGCGTTTTTAGCATGCGCTAAAAATAGGCACGCGCTAAACATTAAAGACATCCATAGGAATGCATTGGCGTCTCTAGCGTTTAGCGCACGCTAAAAACGCCAGCGCGCCTTAGTAAAGGATCCCCTAAATTTGTTATAAAGTTTGGTTTAAGGGTTTGTTTCAAGCACTATCATACCAAATATTTCTCATTTTGTATGTTACATGTTTATCACACAGAGTATGTAGCTTTAAATTATGTTTTTTTAGAAAAAAAAAACACATATGTTACAAATGAAGCATTTTGCTTTTAAAATGTTACCAACAGTCCTATTTTAATTTAACATTTGTAATTGAATGTAACATAAAACTCGGGCAACACCGCCCCCTCAAGCACTAACCATACAATGATTCATCTAGAGAAGTATCTGCAATTCTAAATTGTGTTTGTAAACTATCTGATTGCTATATATTTATATGAAAACTATAGATTTGATCTCCCTAAAGAAAAAGAATTCATAGTCTGAATATAAACTAGTGTAGTGCTTCTAATATTGCTGTTTTTATTTTATGGCAGAATAATGTATCTAAACTTTATTTACTATGTATTCATCATTATGTACTTTTAAAGTTATCATATTTGTATACATTTGCTATCATGATAATTGGGATAGTTGATGTGAGCAACATACCAATGTCTGTTAAAGTTCTTTTTACAAATAATGTTATTATTAATTTAGATTTTTGAGAGTTTATAGCACAAACGTAGATTACAAGTTTTCAACATTGTTTCAGTAGTTTTTTTTTTTGGGGGGGGGGGGGAGAATTCTTTAAAACATTTGTTTTTTTTTTGTAATCCTTTGTTTAATAGTTAAAGTGATTCAGCATTTTATAAGTTCTTGGCATTGATTATAACACATCAGAGGCATGTGAATTTTGCCATCCGAGGGTAAATTTTATAACATAGCGCCTGGTTTAAGAGGGCGTGTTAGAAAGGACGTCCAAATTAGAATGAGGACATCCAAGTCTCTATCACATGGACGTCCATTACTCATTCATTTTAGAACGACATATACAGCCTGTTCTAAACTATATGAGAAATGGACATCCATGTGCTGATGACATCCAGCATGAACATCCATGTCACAAACTGAAATGTCCAAATTATGACTGGGGAAAACAAGGGACATAGATGTGTTTGTGGCAGCATAGGAATGTCCATCTTAAATAGTCACATAGATGTCCATCCAGGGCAGAGGGGTAGCCTAATGGTTAAGTGAATCCGGGGACCCAAGTTTAAATCCCACTTCAACTGGGTTTTTTTTTCTTTTAAATTGGGATCCCATCAGAGACTGAAAAATATCTACTGTACCTGAATGTACACTGCTTAATAGCCTTCAGGCTTGCAGGTTTCTTATACATTAAGGTACAGTAGGTATTTCTTTGTCCCTGAAGGGCTCACAATTTAAAAAAAACAATTACAATGAGTTGGAAGTGGGATTTGAACCTGGGTCCTCCTTCACTAACCATTAGGGTACTCCCCAGCTCGGCATTGAGGTCTATTAAGAAGTTAATTTTTAAAAGATTTTAGTACCATGAACATCCATAGGTTCCTGAAGCTATCATACAGCCTGTATCCCTTGCTAATTTCACATTCAGGAGGGATTAAGCAGGTGGACAGCTGCTCAATCAGAGCACCTTTCTGTAAAATGAACGTGCCAAGTCCCAGGTCTAAATAACGACATCCATCTTTTTGTGCATAGACATCCCTTCCCCTTCTGAAACTGGACTTGTTCATCCATATTTTGCCCCTGGCCCTATTCCAGCCCAGATCATGCCCCCTTCCCATAAGAACATATTACAGTTTTAGACATCCATATCCCAGTTTGTAAAACCAGGATTTGGATAGTTATGCAATATGGATGTCTAAATACCTGTTTTCAGATATCCAAAATGCAAATAGAGCTTCTAAAATAAGAGCCATAGGCACCTATGAGTCTTTATAAAATACTAGTATAAACAGAGAAAATTATAGACAGATAAAAATCCAGTCTACCCATCCATGCCATCTACTCTCTCTTAGAGAGCCTATGTACTTGTCCCAAGCTCTCTTGAATTCAGGTATTGTTTTCATCTCCACACACTTCCACCAGGAGACCGTTCCACAAATTCATCACCCTTTCCGTGAAGAAGTATTTCCTTAGTTAACTTCCTTTCAGTTGAAAGAGACTTGCCTTCTGTGCATTTATGCCGCATAGGTATTTAAATGTCTCAATCTATGTCCCCTCACCTGTACTTATTGAGATCTTTAAGTCTATCCCCATTTGTTTTATGACAAAGACCGCCAACCCTTTTAGTAGCCGCCCTCTAGACCAACTCCATCCTGTTTATATCTTTTTTTCAGGTGCGGTCTCCAGAATTGTACACAGTATTGTAAATAAGGTCTCACCAGAGTCGTATACAGGAGCATCTTCACCTCCTTTTTCCTACTGGCCATTCCTGTCCCTATGCACCCAAGAGTCCTTCTAGCTTTCACCATCACCTTTTCTACTTGTTTGGCCATCTAAAGCTATGATCATCACATACGATCACACCCAAGTCCCACTCCTCTTTCTTGCACAAAAGTTCTTCACCCCCTAAACTGTACCATTTCCTCGGCAGAAATTGCGCCTACCTTACAGGCATGGACACTTACACCTGTTCTTGAGCAGGTGTAAAATGTCCATTCCTACACTATTCAAGTACCAAATTTTATTATCCCTGTACACTTTGCAAACTCTGCCCACACTTCAACCAAGCTCTGGCCAAAAATTACACGCCATCATGTCACAGCACATACTTTTGTGCTATTAGTATTTTATAAGAGGCTATTGGCATGCGTATGTGGAGAAAATATTTCTTCACTCAACGTATAATTAAACTCTGGAATTTACTTGTGACCTGGATTGGCCACTGTTGGAAACAGGATACTAGGCTTGATGGACCTTCGGTCTGTCCCAGTGTGGCAATGCTTATGTACTTAAATGATTTATAAAATTACCCTCACAAATTCTAAACATTGCAAAAGAATATGAAGTTTCCAGGTAACGATGGCCATAACATTTTTAGCAGGAATGGTATATCTAAAAGTCTGGGGTGAGGCCATTGCATGTTGTGCATATGTTTATGCAACAAATGTTAACTTTTTATTTATAATGTAATTTTTTTATAAAATGAAGGCTGGAATTTGTGCAGATTTGAAACTATTTTTCTGTCTAGATAACTGTTATTTGCCAAAACATTGTTTATATTCAAACGAAAGTAGCTAATACCTACTCTTAATCTGAAAGTGGTTTACATAAAAAATAAAATAGCAACAATGTAAAAAAAGGTGGGCAGCATCTAATAGCTGAAAGGTTAAGAATAAATTCCAATCTGTTTGGAAACATTGTCCTAATTTTACTTTTTTAAAATTTATGATATACTTTACCAAAACATACTTGTAATCCTATAGTATATTACTGAAAGCACTTACCTTAAATATACCAACTACTGTTAAGATGTACAAGAAACCTTAGCTGATTACCTTTTGACTATAATTATCGGTTTGTAATGTTCATTATCATCTTTTGTTGTGGTGTTCATCCAACCATTGTGCAACCACTGAGATAAAAAGAATAATTATAACAAAATATATATTGTAGTTGAGAAGCCATCTTTATCTGTTCTCCAGTTATTAAGGCAGGAAAATGCATAAAAATGTTTGAGTAGAAAAATTCATTGATTTGATGGTGAAGGTGAAGATCTTCAATCACTCCATTCCTTCAGACTTCATACTGCACTAATTTCAAACTCAGGTGTTCCAGCCACATAGTAAAGACATAAGGGCCCTTTTATTAAACTGTGGTAAATTTTGGAGTTACCACAGCTGAACAAGAGACTTTACCTTGTAGCAGCTGCAAATTTAATGTAGCATCTATTGAAGGTGTTCCCAGTATTTTTTGTATTGCAGATTGTGCATTAATATTCACATTAATGCATGGTGCCTGCGCCTGGTTAACATTGGAAGCACTTAGCATCTTCTGTTTAGGAGTCAGTAGATGGTCCCTCATTAATTCTGCTTTAGTAAGTTCAGCATGTTAACTGCTAAACACCTTCCACACACTCTCCATGCCCCCTGACAGGAAAAAAAAAACATTTTCTGTGCAGTTTACTGTACAGTAACTACTTAATTACTGCAAAGTCCCTTAACATTGTGTGTGTTAAGTGTTTAATGCAGATTAATAAAAGGCCCCTTAGTTATGTCCTTGGAACACTAAAGAACATTTCTGAACTTGGTTTAAAGTTGTCATGGTAGTGCAGTGGTTTTCAACTCTGTTTCTTGAGTCCCTAAATAAATATTCTTTTATTCAAAGCAACTGAATTAGTTTATTTACTTATTGGGATTTCTTAAATGCCTTTATAAAGAGATTTACCTAAGGTGTTGCAATTAAGGGACAGATTTTCTGATGTGCATTAATGGGATCATTCTATAAATGGATGCAGGGCAGCAGAACACCTTTTTGTTTGGGGGCCCAACTCTGCCCATAATCCCTCCCCAGCATCTTGCCTTCCCTGCCCCCCATGGTCCAACATTTCTCCCTCTGTTTTCCACTCTCATGATCTGGCATCTCTCCCTTCCCCCCCCCCCCCCCCCCCCCACATATATGATCCAACATCTTCTCTCTTCCCTGTTGTCCTCCCCCTCACCTGTGGTTCAGCATCTCTCTCCCTTTGTCTGGCAGGTCTCTCTCCTCCTCCACCCCCCCCCCCCAAGTCCAGCATTTAACCCCAATACCACCCCTTCTGCTGCAAACCGGCATCTCTCCCTACCTCGCAATCAACTTCTGTCCCCCATCTCCTCCCCGGTGTACCTTTAAAGCTTTTCTGTACACCCGGAGGTTGTTGGCAGCAACCAGCCATTCAAAAATGCTGCTCACACTGGTCTCAGAACCTGTATAGATACATGAACTTGCATTAGAGGGAGCGCTGTGGAGCCAGCATGAGCAGAATGTTTGAATCATTGCTCACTGCCAGTGAACTCCAGGGGTGGAAAAATATTAAAGTTACACCAGGAAGGGCACAGTGGATGGGAGGTGGTTCAGAGACAAGGAGAGATGTCGGTTTGTGGGCAGGAGGGGTGGGAATGAAAGAGAGAGGGAAAGATGCTGGACTGCTGGGAGGGGAAGAGGGAGCCAGCTGTACAGTCAGTAAAATCAGCTAGATGGGGCGTCACCAGCCTCGGGGAAGCAAGGTACAAAAATGTACACCTCGCAGGGAGGGAAGGAAAACTTTAGGGGTGCCATGGCACCTACTGTTTCAGCACTATGAGTGGATGCTGCCTTTTAGGTGCCACACAGTGAAAGCATATTCTATAATAGCATCTGGGCACCTGAATTTCATTACAGAATACTATCATATCTGCCATAGACCTGATGTAATTGAAGTTACAAGGGTTGCACATGCAAGTAGCAGCCCTTGCCAGCGCTCCATCCATGTGAGCCTCACTTCATTATATTTATGCACTATACCACTTATGCACATAGTTGCTCTACCACCACTTATGTACATAAGTGGACATTTACCCATGAGGGTGACTATATTCTGTATATCTTCATACTCAAGTGTTGTATAAATATAGGGCCGTTGTTATAGAATTGCATTTTAAACGCATTAAAATATATTATTGCACATTAATGTGCATTAATGCAAATTAACATAAACTATCTTCTAATAACTGGGTTAATCACATTAAGGAGGGGTGGCATTATGAAACTGCATTAGGGGGCAGTTACCAGCATTATTTGCCCCTTAACCCATTAGTGCCCAATGTACCCATAATAAGCCATTTGGGAACATTGAGCACTAACGGGTTAAAAGGCATAGGTACCAGCTCTGTGGGTGTTTGAGCCCCACCACCACCAAGAATGAACAAATGCTTTCAGTCTCACCAAGGAGATGTACTTTGTGATAGATTTAGCACCCTCAATCATTCTGAAAAGTAATGTGGTACTAATGCAAGTTGTCTTGAAGTACCTGTATATACTATGTAAACTGCTTTGAATGTAGTTGGAAAAACCACAGAAAGGTAGTGTATCAGGTCCCATTTCCCTTTTTTTCCCCTAACACAATACTATTTAAATCACTGTGGGTTACATAATAATGAGATGCAAAACATGCAAATGCAGGCAATACAGCTCAATACTATATAAATACTATACTGTGGCTTGCAGTGTGCACCCAGTGCACACTGCAAGCCAAGGGATAGCCAGTGAAATAACCCCAGCTAAAAGCTGGGGGGGGAGGGGGGTTACTGCCTGGCAGTATCGGGCCACCAAGGCATAGCCCAATGCTGCTGGGCTGTCTCAAAGGGGCCAGCATCATTTACTGAAAAAGGTGGTTAGAATGCTCCTCCAAGCTGTAAGCCCCTCTAGAGCACCCCCCAAAAGTGAAATCTCCAACCTGAAAGGCCCCCCTACTAGTAAGGCCTAACCAGAAGGCTTCCCTATAGACACTCCCAGGATTGCCATTGTAGAATCCCTGGTGTCTAGTGGTTTGACAGGAGTGATTTCCAGTGCTCACTGGCAGCATCTTCCAAAATGGCACCAGTATCCCCTAGCAGAAGTCTCACAATGCTACTGCTAAGGATCAGGTTTCTGTATAAAGGTATATGCCCTTATACAGAAACCTGACTGTAGCAGTAATTCCATGAGACTACCACTAGAGGTCACTGGTGCCATTTTAGATGATGGTTCAAACAAAGGTAGGGGCAACTGGAGATCATTCCTGCCCAAACCACTAGACACCAGGGATTCTACAATGATAGGCAACCGGGGGGGGGGGGTCTTCAGAAGAGTGGGAGGAGGCTTCTGGTGAGGGTTCAGAAACTTCTGAGGGATCCTTACTGTTGGGGGGGGGGGTTACGTTCAGGGGGAGCTTCATTTGGAAAGGGGCCCTAGAGGGGTTATGGCTTGAGGGTTTGCTTTAGCAACCTCTTCCAGTTAAAGCTTCTAGCCCCATTAACAGATGGTCTGATGGAATTGGGTTGCAACTTGGCAGCCCAATGCTGCTAGGCCACTTGAAACTCTGCTTACGAGCCTACGAGGTGCATTATTAATTTACCACAGGAGTCAGTAACGTGTGTTATTGAGATACCGCATGTTGGTGATTCCTATGGTAAGCCCACGTTTTACATCACCTTGATAGCTTTCTCCCCTAAATTGACTGTTTACATTTCTATGCATGTTTTTTTTATATAGAAAATCTACCCACACAAAATTCCCTGGGTATTTTGTAGCCATGTAAATTTTCATCAGAAAGAGTTTAGTTTACTTTTGAAACTTGGTGCAGAATTTATGGGTAAAAGTGCCATGGACTTTGTCTCAAAGCTATCAGTTTAACAATAGCTCCCTTATAGGCATAATGCCAAAACTATTGGGGGGAAAAACCTAAGGTGGCTTCCTGAGAGACTGCTGAGAAATGAGTTCTGCTAGCTGAATATATTTTTGCATTAATATTTTTTCAATTTGCCATTTTGGTGAAATGCTGAAAAGGAAAGAAAGGATAACGGGGTCCTTTTACAAAGGCACACTGAAAAATGGCCTGCGGTAGTGTAAACGCATGTTTTGGGCGCACACAGAATCACTTTTCAGCACACCTGTAAAAAATGGCCTTTTTGTATTTTTGCCAAAAATGGACCTGTGACAATATGAAAATTTCCACGCGTTCATTTTGGGTCTGAGACCTTTTCGCCAGCCATTGACCTAGTGGTAAAGACTCACGCGGTAACTGGGCGGTAATGACCTACGTGTGTCAAATGCCACTTGGAACGTTTCCGATACGCGCGTCTAAAAATAAAAATATTTTTCGGATGCGCGTATTGGATGAGCGTCAAAAATAAAATTACCGCAAGAGCCACATGGTAGCTAGGCGTTAACACCATTTTGGCGCACATTGGGCGTGCATAGATGCTTACGCGGCTTAGTAAAATACCCCAAAGACTTTTCCTCAGACTCACCCGCTCCTGTGCAGCACACTTTGGATCATTTTATCAACATTCTATCTGATGTAGGAGGTCAATCCCTTGCTGGTGCCTGCATCAGAGTGGTGGCTCAGCTGAGATTTAGGGGGATAGTTATCAAGCAGCATTAGGGCTTTAAGTAGCATTATTTGCCCCTTAATGCAACTTAAAAGGGTTCTAATGCTGCTTGACTAAAAATACCGTGATGATGTGTGTTGCCACGGGTTATACAGGATTGAGATACAAAACATGCAAATACATTTTTTGCATCTCATTACTATGCAAGTACCCTAACGTGACTTGCGGTGTGTGAGGGAATGGGTGGTATAACGGCAGGTGTCGCTAGGAACACTCCTTCACTGAGGGTGCAGGTTAGCCATCTTACAACAGGTGGTGCTAAACCAGCCATGTCAGAGGCTGAGTCAGAGAGGTGGGGCTCAGGTCAGAAGGTGGTTAAATGCCCTGGAGCAGAGTAGATAAGGGGGGCCCCAATACAGCAGTCTCCAGGAAAGAAAGTGCGTGGGAACCCGAGTGCCGTTGGCTGCAGTACTTGGGGAGAGCCTGGGGAACAGGAGAAGCCCTCTACAGAGATTGTTACCCTGTAATTGCCAGAAGCAGAGGCTGCAATGAGGTAGGAGAAGTTTCCTTGAACCCTCAGAGCTAAGAGAGTGAATGTTGTATCAGAGAGAGACTACAAAAGCCTGTGTTAAGAAATGACTGTATTTAACCTCTGAAACCTGTATCCAGGACAAGGTGCAGGAACCTTGAACCAAGAGGGAAAAGTAGTGTATATTAAAGTGTGGAACCTGTCAGGGGCAAGGTTCCAGGATTATGTTTAAGAGACTACACTGAGAGTGAAAAGGCTGTGATGCAACAGGCCTGATTATTTCCCTTTTTGTACAGTAATAAAACTTTTCCTTTTGACGTTGCTCTGCTCTCTGTCTATATTTTGTGAGGACTCCATGCCTTTCTGTTGCTCACACTACCACACGGTGATATGCTGCAAGTCGCATTAGGGCCTTAAACTCATGGTAGAATAACCCCAGCTTTTTGCTGGGATTATTTCACTACTCTGGAGTATCAAGCAGCAAAGCCATGGCCCGATGCTCTGGGCTGGCAAAGCAGAGTCCCTCCTCCTGCACCAGCCCCCTCAGTAGAGGCCCCCTTGGCAGAAGACACCCCCCCCCCCCCCTTGGCAAAGGCCAGAAGTAAATATGACCCCTAGCGGTAGTCACCATTTTTCTGAAGGTGCCGAACTGGGCAGGAGTAATGGCCTCATTCCTGCCTAAAGACCACCCTTGGACCACCAATGCATTCAAAGGTAGCCACTGTGGGCTTATGCCCATGTGGGGGGGGGGGGGCTCTGTTGGGGTGGAACCCTGCTCTGCCAGCCCAGGAGCATCAGGCCACAAGAATAATGCCGCTTGTGAGGTGGCTCACAAGCAGCATTATTCTTTTAAAATGGTTTTTCAGCAATCTGCAGTACTGAGATCTGCAGGTTGCTGGATCGGGTGGTATATCAAGGTATGGTAAAAGGCAATCTTTACCGCACCTTGTTAACTTCCCCCTTAGTGTTTCACTTGACTCTCCTGATCAGCAACCCTGGCTCCAGGGAATGGTCGGTTCTCAGATTGCCTTTGGACATATGGAGACCAGTCTAATGGTTAGTGCAGTGGGCTGAGATCCTGAGGAGCTGGATTCCATTCCCAATGTAACTTGTGACCTCAGGTAAGTCACTTAACCCTCCATTGCCCCAATATACAGGGTTGTGAGCCCAGTAGGGACAGAGAAAGTATCTGCATAAAATATGTAACCTGCTTTGGTTATACCACAGAAAGGTGGTTGATCAAGTTCATGATCTTTTTACCCTTTACCTTGTATGACATGAATATGGCCAGCAGTGTTGGAGCAATGTGCTCTCTACTTACTCCTCTGCCTGTACTGCAGCAGCCAAAGAACAGCTTGCATTTGGAGGAACAGCAGGGGATGGTAACTAGTGCTTTGTTTGAGGAGGGAGTGCTGGAAGCATGAGCCAGTGGCCAGTAACTGGTGGAGACCTTACACTTCCAGCAAAGTTGATTGAAATGTCTTCATGGGGCTCCTGTTTCCAGCTTGATGATGAAGCTTGGTTATCCCCTAAATGATGCTCCCTGTGGTTACCTTGGATGTCATTTGAACTGCACTAGAGAGTTTGGTCATTACCCTTGGGCCTCAGTTATTGCCTTGTCTCATAAATATGTCGACACTGAAACAGGTTTCCCTGGAGAGGAATGTGGCAGATATCAAGCTGTTAATACCAGTATTATTAAGGATCAGGCTCTTCTGTCACATGTTATAATTATTAGAAATGAAGAGTGAAGAGGCAATCAACTTACAATGACTGCTGAAAGAATCCACAAAAATAAAATAACATTTAATACATGCATAGAAAAAAAAAACAGTGCATCAGAATTTACTTTTAAAAAATACCTTCTGATGTATTTATGTTTATGTATGCCGCTGATGCCAGCAATCAGCCAAAATAGGCTTGTTGGTGTCACTGTCCCAGTAGGTCTGCTCAATTGAGCTTCTCTGATTTTTACCACTTTGTGTAGATCAATAAACTCATACACAGATACCATTCTCCCGTCCCTGATATTTCTTACTTAACCTCTCAACTTTTTCCTTCAACTGCCCTCCATATCCGAACCAAGCACATCCAAAATCTATTACAATGCTGGTCTCCATCATCATGTCCATGGGTAGGTCATATCCACCTTGTGGTTATTGTCTTTGATTCTTACAAGACTAATACTTAATCCAACATCAAGGCACCCTTTCATGTTTTATCCCATTTTTAATAAACCACACAGCCATCAAAACTAGAGGCTGAGGTACTAAGTTGTGTTTACTTTGGAATGCATTGAGGGGAAATTATCAAGATGTGTTACGGTGCTAACCTGTGTTATCTTGCTTATTAACGCATGTTAAAACAGCTCAAATGCAGGCCGTGCCTGTGAGAAAGTGTATAGAAAGTTACTATTCTCCCTTAATAACACTCCCTCTTAGGGGAGTTGATGCAGAAAGCGTTGCAGTACAGCCTGCTCTACCATGAAATTAGCGCTGCAAAAAAAAAAACCCACCATATGTTATAAGCAATGAGCATGCAAATTATTGTCACAATAAAATCAGAGCAGTAATCTCAGTGAATTGCTAAATCTCACCTGTCCAGACAGTGCCTGAGAGGTGATTGGCTCAGGCTATGATTATGGTTTATTTGACTTAATGTACTGGCAGTCATGGAAACAGAGCAAAGCAGTTTGGAAACACAGCAGAGTGACATTAAAAAGGGGGGCAAGAATGCTGTGGCATTTTGCATTGTCCTTCCCCCTCTCATTCCCCTGACCCAATGTCCTGATAAACTGTCCCTGAGCTAACAACTTTTCCCGTCCCCACCCACCCATGAAAAATTATCCTTGGTGTCTAGCGGCACCCAACCCCCTGACATGATTGACACTCCTTCCACCTCCAAAAAGATTCCTGGTGTCTAATAGCATTCTTCCCAACCCAACTGGATTAAAAAGGTCCTTGGTAAGCAGTGGTGTTCCTTGGTCAGCTGCCACTTGGGGCAGATTGCTGGTTTGGACACCCCCCCCCCCCCCCCCCCCGTGTGCAGTGTCATCATCCCCGGATGCAACATTATCTCCCCCCACTGGCGCATTGCCTCGAAACACCCCCTGGGTGCATTGTTCTTACCTCCTGGGGTGCTAGGAGCAGCCATGTGGCTGTCGGCTCTGCCGATTCGTTGCTCCCTCTGCCCCAGAACAGGAAGTAACATCAGAAGGAGCAGGGAACCCGTGGAGCTGACAGCTGTGTGGCTGCTCCCTTCCCCCCCCCCCCCCCCCCCCCCGCAGCATGCACCCGGGGCAGACCGCCCCACCCTCTGTATGCCACTGCTGGTAAGTCCCTGGTTTCTAGTGGGAATTCCCCTTAAAACCTCTCACCCAGACCCCATACCTTAAATGAGGCAGGAGGAATGCCCACACGCTCCTGCCTCTGGTGCCATTATCTTCAAAATGGCGACTCCTAGCCCCATGCAGTGCATCTGGAATGCGCTGGGCAGGAACAATCTGCCTTCTGCCATGTAAGGGAATGTTTTCCTTTTATGGCACTGACTCTGCCTGGTAAATCCCAGGATCAACTGTGTGGAGGCCAGGTGCCACCATGTTGGAGAAGACAGCACAGGAGGCAGAAGTGAGTAGGCATCATTCCTGGCTCATTTACAGGTCTTTGACGGGGGGGGGGGGGGAGTTCCCACTATACATCAGGGCATTTTGTTTTATCAAATTGGGTCACAGTGAGAGGAAGGGGTGCCATTTGACACCAGGGATGTTTGCAGGGGTCAGGTTGGGGAGAGATAGGGCCACTTAAGGATCATTGTAGAAAGCTATTCAAGGTAGTGTGGTCAGGTTGGGGAGAGAGAGGGGGTGCCATTAGGCACCCACTCCTCTTAATCAACACTTCTCTGCTGCTCCAGACATGATGAAAAATTTCCTGCATTATTTGCACATCTAAAACTTTTTTTTTTTCCTGATGGCCACAGAATTGGTAATGTCCGCATTAGCATTAATTTTAATTCACTGTGTAGTCATGTTTTCCGTGTAATTTAATATTCTTTCTGCACTGTTTAGCCAGTAAAACCCTGGCCCCAAAATCTTAAGAGGACAGTGGATAGAGACTGCAGTTTGTACTAGAAAGGGTATAGTTCAAGGCACAGCTAGCCTGCTGAGCCAGGAGAGTGGAGCCTAAACTGTGACAGGTTAAAATCCCTAGAAGGGGACTAGAACAGGGAATAAGGGTACTCCATAGGATTTCTGTAAAACTATACTAAAATGAATATTGAAGACCAATCACTCATGCTCCATAGTCATGGAATTTATTATGTTTATATGTATTTTGGAGGGGGGGGGGGGTTAATGGGAGAAAAAGGAGACCTCAGAGATCCAAGGGAAACCCTTGGGACATAAACTTATTTTGGCTTGCAATTTCTTTCATAGGCCACCAAAAAACTCCCATGATATTTGTGTATTAATATCAAAAATCTAAATGTTTCATTATAGTTCTAAGCAGGTTCTTGTGCCGATGATGACAGCAAGTGCTCCAGATAGTTGAAGGCCAGTGAGCTACATATCAAGGAGTCTGTTGAGGCTTTTCCTCTATAAATCGATAAGAGGTTATAGGCAGCAGTTAGATCACATATAGGAACTTAGAAAATCATGAGGATATTTCTTTATTTTATTTGTTACATTTGTATCCCACATTTTCCCACCTATTTGCAGGCTCAGTGTGGCTTACATAGTACAGTAGAGGCACTTGCCAATACCGGTATGAACAGATACAAAGTGGGGTTATGGTAATGATCAAGTGTGATAAACACATTGGGGGTCATAAGGAGGAAAAGTTAGGTTATATTGTTGATTGACATGCACTAATGTTGCCACTAACATCAGCCATTATTAAAAAATTACAATCGGAGCACTTACAAACACCTATTTTTTAAGTGGTAAGGGTTCCTTTGTTATCCATGCACTAACCAGTTAGCATGTGGTAATGTAGATGTGCTAACTGGTTAGTGCAGGAACGCCCACTCCCTGTCCCTGACATGCCACCTTCGAAAGAAATACAAACAGTTATTTAGCCCACTTTGCACATTCAAAAACTACTGTGTGACACTGTAGCACATCCCACAGTCACTGTTCCCTTTAAGGTGAACAGGAGTTCTCTATCTACAGTCCTGCCAGTGGGGGGTGCTGTTTCACTATCAATTTTCAATAGTGAGAGATAGGCATGCCATGCAGGACTCCAGGGAACCTGAATGCCCCTAGCAATTAAAAGCACAATATTGAAGCATCACCCCTCACTGACAGCAATGCAGTTGGAGGACTCCCGCTCAGTTTAGAGGGAACAATGGCTTCAGTAGTCCATTTTTTTGCTAAGTTAGGCACGCAATAGTGCCTAACACAGCTTAGTAAAAGAGCCCATAAAATACCACCAAAGTATGTAGGGCCGCTGAGACTGGGCCAGGCCCCAAGGACCCCGCCACCGCACCACAGTCCCCACCTGCCCACCCCCACCCCTGTCGACAGCCCCCCTTCCATCTACCACCGGGCTGGGCCCCCTGCATTCAAATCACAGTGCCTCACCTCCGTATGAAAGTGCAGCAGCGGTAGAACGCCTCCCTTTGGGCCTTCCCTCCCTGTGTCCCGCCCTCGCAGAAGTTACATCAGACGAGGGTGGGACACAGAAGGGAAGGCCCGAAGGGAGGCGATCTGCCGCTGCTGTGCTTTCACATGGAGGTGAGGCGCTGTGATTTGAATGCAGGGGGCCCGGCTCGGTGGCGGATGGTCGACAGAGCTGAGGGCGGGCGGGTGAGACTGGGGACTGTGGCGCCGGGCCCCCCTTGGAGGCCCGGGCCCAGGAAATTTTGTCCCCCCTGCCCCCCCCCCTCTCGGCGGCCCTGGGTATATGTTTCTCCTTAAAGTGTGTGTCCCTTTTTTTCTACACATGAGCAGACCCTACAGAGCTTGCCAGTGGCAGTCTACTTGCGTTTGTCCTCTGACCAGCTTGACCTAATTACAGCTCTACGATTTTATATATGTAGAGTTGAATACCAGTTCTATTGAACTGAGTTAGTAATTTGACCCCTGATGGAGGCATTGATATATGCTGAAACATGGACTGTGTCGGGTTCCCTTCATATCTGCATCAATAAAGGATTGTTGGATAACATCTCCAGTGTTGGATTCATCCTTGTTCAGCCTCTACTTTTGTCTACTGTCTCTTTAAGTACCTCCATAATGTTTAAAGCCAATTTATTTTGAACCACCCAAAATTGAACCACTGTCATAAATGTCATTAACATCACTTGGGCCACTGGTATTTCAGACTGAGCAAAAAAAAAAAAAACCAAAATAGTTGAATATCACCAGTATAAATATGAAAATAAAACCAAACTCCTGCATGGTGTGACCCAAAGGCTGCAGATAAATGTTAAAGAAGCGTACAAGCATGCAGACAGGGCAAGCTCCTTGGTTTCCCAAGCAGAAGCATCACCTCCCCAACAAACAGTTAATACCCTTCTGGAGAAAAAGAACCTAAACCAATACAGAACAATACCAAAAATACTCAGAGCATGTAGGTGTTATAACAAACTAGTATGGCATATCAAATGCTGCTGAAATATTAAGGAAGACTATCAACTAATGTGTGTTTCTTAGTGAGTCAAGAAGGGTCTCAGGATCCGATGATCAATTCCCCGCTCTGTTCCAAAACAGAGCTGTAAAAATTACGCTGGAGTAGCACAGGGAATTAACTTCCCAATGATTAACAGTAATAACATGCAAATTTAGGCATGTTATTAGCAATGATCATCGGGGAAAAGCATGGGAGGATTGTGCCTGGGCATGCGCTCAAGCATAATCCTCCCACGCTTTTTTGACAGGTCCAGACTGTCAAAAAAAAAAGCCTGGACCTGTTAAACCTCAAGCCCCCATACACAGGGGGGCTAGAGGTCTGGTGGACCCCCAGACCCCTCACCCCCAGGATGTAAACCCCACTGCTACCACCAAATAGAAGGCCTGGAGGTCTGGTGGACATCCAGGCCCCTCACCCTTCCTGAACACAAACCCCGAAAATACATAAAATACCCTGGTGGTCCAGTGGGACTCTCAACAGCCCCTCACTAGCCCTAGAAGTCTAGCAGTAGGGTCCCCCCTTCCTCCCCATACCCAACTCCCCTCATACCTCAAAATAGAGGAGGGAGGGACTAGCATTCCCTTCATCCTCTGGGTGCCACCTCAAAATGGTGGTGTGATGCACTAGGTGGGGCTTAACTTTCATATAAGGGATATAAGGATGCACCAGGCAGGGCAGGGCATTTTGAGATGGTGCCTAGAGGAGGGAGGGAGCACTAGTCCCTCCCTCCACTATTCTGAGGTATGAGGGGAGGGGATTAGGTTAGGGGAGAGAGGGAGGACCCCAATGCTAGATCACTAGGGCTAGCAGGGGGGCTGTCAAGGGTCCCACTGAATCAACATGGTATTTTAGGCTGTTTCGGGGGGGGGGGGACTTTGTATTCAGGGATGAGGGTCCTGGAGGTCTTGTGTTAGGTGGGGGTAGCATTATGTACTGGGGGTGAAGGATCAGGGGTTCCACATCTGACCTGGCATGGACGGGGGGGGGGGGGGGGGGGGGGGAGGGAGGAACAGAGCCTTAAGCCTAATTCCAGCTCATGCTAGACCCCTCTGATCATCTCATGCAGGCAAACGCGGGTGCTACTCTGGTGCTAATGCCCTCTAGCACCCGTGCTTGCTTTTGATCATCAGGCTGTCAGTGCTGTGGCCCAATTGAAACCCAGAGGGGGAGTGGCCAAGATGGCAGCACTGTGTAGGCACTGAGAGCAGGTCAGAGTGAGAGCTGCTTTCCATTCTACCTTTTCTGCTGTTTTCCTCAATATGCCATATACCAAAGGAAATGGGTAGTAAAGACCGCTCCCTCAGCGGTTTGAAAGCCGCCCTTGGTCCAGCAGCCTATTGACCGCTTCATCATTGAAACTCCTCCATTTTCCAGGGATGTTAGCCCCATGCTGAGGTTAGATGCAGGAGAATCAACCTCTTTGGGGCATGAAACATCTCTTTTGCCCCCGGCATCTTTGTTTCCTCCGTATCCGGTGATGCCCGCTGCTGGAGTAGCAGCTGGGATTGTTGCTGTAGAGGGCACCACAATGGACTTTTTTTAGCCTGAGTAAGGAGATATCAGGAACTGTGGAGATTGCACAGTCTCCCACGGAGGTTATACTCAAGCAGATTTGGAAAATGCTGCAAAAAGTGGATATTGTGAGTACCAAAATTTTTGGAGATAAATGCTCTGGGGAGGAAGGTGAAAGATTTGATTAAAGCAGTAGAACAGGTTAAACATGATTTTTCATCTCAAGTTAAATGCAAGGGGAATTAAAAAGTCTTTAAGATTTTAATATTGTTAAAGATAACCTTGCCATGCATAGAAAAATTGAAAATATTGAGAACCATAATTGTAGACTGAATCTTAAGCTGCTGAACTTTCCAAAGATCCCAGGAATACTTCCTCTTGATTTATTCAAGAGATATTTGATTGAAATTCTGAAATATTCCCCAGAAGTTGTTCCCCAATAAATACAATATATCATTTACCCACATCCTCAAACAATTCTCGGGGTGAAGTGGAGGGTGATGGTAACCTGAGGCCACAGTTGGATTTGAACAATATATCAGCTATTCTTGAAGAACCTTTATCCAAAGCATCTGAAAGAGCTACTTTGTTGGTTTCGTTAATATTTGAGCAAGATCTTAATGCAATTTTGAAATTGTATTTCCATCATGTATCTGAGTTATTTCATGGGAAAAGGTCTGGAACTATCCTAATGTCACAAAACTTACTCAAGAAAGAAGAAAGTTGTTTCTAGCGATGAGGAAAGAGACCAAAGATTTGGGTGCAACACTTTTGCTGGCATACCCATGCAAATGTGTGGTTAAACTTGGAAGAACAAAATTTGTCTTCTTCACCCTGGTACAATTGAAAGCTGAATATGAAGAAGATCATCTGAGTGTTTTTCTGATATGACATTATGATAATTTATGGGGGAGGGGCTCTTTTCACAGTGTGGTGTCTTTGTGATCTGTTATTTCAGATCTTAAAAAATATTTCTTCTTTTTTCTTTTCTCTTGATATATCTTAAAGTCCAATCCTCCGCCTTTTGTAGTCTAAGGAAGACTTGAGAATGTTTTCCTATAATATGTTGCATTTCCTCTTGAACAATGTTTCTTTTCTGTTTTGCCTGTGTAAGAGTAATCTTGTATTATTATTATTATTATTATTATTATTATTATTATTTGAAACATTAAAAAATAAAATAACAAAAAAGAAATCCATACTAAAAATCATCCAAATCCTTGTTACTCCAATAACTCAGTCAATTGCACCAATTCTGCTTTTTCAACCAAATTACCCAGAAAAGGTAAATTAGATATAGACCAATAGTTTCCCGTATCTCTTGGATATAAAATAGATCTTTTTTTAATAGCACGTAGAGCAGCAGATTTCAATTCATCTGGAAATTTTCTGTCAGATAATGAAGAGTTAAGAATGGTCTAAGCCAGTGTTTCCCATGTCCGGTCCTGAAGTACCCCTTTCCAGTCAGGTTTTCAGGATATCCACAATGAACATGCAAGAAAGAGATTTGCATATAATGGAGGCAGTGCATGCAAATCAAGTTCATGCATATTCATTGTGGATATACTGAAAACCTGACAGGTAAGGAGTACTCCAGGACTAGACTTGGGAAATACTGGTCTAAGCCATAAGTGCCAACACCTCCTTCAATACTTTAACCCGAACAGATAAAGACCTGGTAGGCTGGTAGCTAGCTCAGTTGAGCAATCAAAACAGGAAAAAATGTTCCCATTTAGGACTCCAAAAGGGGTCCTTGGTTTCAACAAGCAATCTTTCTAAAATTATATACAGCATTTCTTGGGCTGAGGAAGTCAGAGTTGCAATGGCTATCGCAATTTCAAGAGAACAACTTGATATGCAGAGCATCACCAATAATATCATGCCATTCTTCCTTCAACACAGTCATGGTAATTTATTTATTTATTGCATTTGTATCCCACATTTTCCCACCTATTTGTAGGCTCAATGTGGCTTACAATGTATCGTTAAGGCATTTGCCTTACTAGATTAGATAACAGTTTGTATTGCATAGAGAACATGTCTTGCATAGTAAGATGAAGTAAACAAATATGAGAGGATAACAATTCCAGGTATAAATAAGTGAGAAGTGTTACATTTACAGTTATTGATCATTGTAATGATGCTATGGTGGTCTGCATACCGTTACTTATGTACGTTGGGCATTGAAGTTCAATGTAGTGTGCAGCAACTAACATATTACCATGCTGGTTTGTGCATAAAGCCAGAAATACAGCTATCCTCTACAGCTCTATAGTTTGATATTCATGCTTTATGGTGCTAAGAGGAAGACCTGAGCTTGTTCATAATGATCAAACCCTTCTGAGATACTCCTGTTTTCCTTCTGCATGTCAAAAAAAAAAAAAAAATCAAGTCAGATACCAGTTTATTAAAATACCTGCTGACCAAGATGATAGCAGTACTGGCATCAGCATTACAAGTTGTCAGATTAATGCAAGGATCTTCCGAGTCTAAAGCAGAAGTTCTCTTATGATGTGTGGGATGCAAAGAAATATGAAGTCTGCATTCAGGCTTCAGTTCTTCGTCATTCCCTTGCCCCCCATACAACCAGATACACAAGTGCTAGCGTAATGTTAGAGCTGGAGTATGATTGAACCAGGTGTTGAGGAAAGAAGAAGAGAAGCATTGTGGGGGAGGAATACAACAACAAAAAATTATTTCATTTTATCATAGATGTTTTTTTAGCAAATGTAATAAGAACACTACATTACAGGATTCTTCACATCATTGCCCTTTATTCATTGCTGAAAGTGTCTGTACACAATTTTATAATGAAAACATAGAACTTAATGAAAGCATCCTGGTTGTTATGAAAAGGGCATATTTGTTTCTTTTTTTAGACTAATAACTGATGGAAAAGCTTTAAGATCAAATCATACTGTGACATACAGTTATTCTCATTTATGTAAAGGGCTCTAGCAGAGCTATTCAACAGTACTGCTGTTACACAAAATAATCAGTCCTTGGTAGCACCATGTTCTTTGTTCTCTTCTCAGAAAGTTACTATTTTAATATAAAAATGAAACAGCTTACAATAATTTTAACCCTTAAAGCACATGAAAGCATAAAGGTAAGCAAGTAGGGAAAGTATGCACAAGCATCCTTCTGGGAATACCTTCCAACATACATTTGTAGAAGGGTAGGGTGTGCGACTTGGGTGTGAAAAGGTTTGTATTGGGGAAAAGTTTAGAGAGAATGAAGGGAGGGGGGGAGAGAATGGGTCCCAGGTAGAAAAATTGAGATGGGTCCCTTATAACACCATCGCTCCCAAAGTAGTGGGGACGGGGGATGTGGGGAGGCACAAAAATACACATTTCCTAAAGCTGACATATTACAATTAATAAATTCAAAAAAAGATACTGCAGTGTGTGGAGGCCCTTGGGGAGGGGAGGGAATAAAGCTGGATCCAGGTGCAGAGGGTTAGGGATCAGGTGCATACAGCTTCAGGTGGCCCCTACCATTGGGAGGCCCTGGACATTTCCGGGCTCGCTCAGTGGTAGCTACACCCCTGGATAGAGGTTTGTGTGTGAGTGACAGGAGTTTTTGTGGGGGATATTTGGCAATATAAATATGTGTGTGTGTGGAGATTGTGGGTATGGTGTGGGAGGGTGTAAGAACGTGCACTGTGGATGCATGTGGGGTAGAATGTATATAGAAGAATGTTTGAGTATGTATGAGAGCATGTCCTGTAGATGTGGAGAAATGGGGTAATCACTATGTGGGAGGGGAATCTGGAGATCCATGGGAGAAATAGAGGATATGTGTGTGGAATGCATGGGAGCAGGGGTGTGAGGTGTTTGGTATATTGGTGTTTGTGTGTATATATGGTGTGTAGGGAGGTAGATTAAGTGGGATTTTGATGTGTGTAGGTAGCATATATGTGCATGGGAGTGATGTGGGTATGCATGGGTTATAGGGATTGTGTGTATGAGGATGTGTAAGTACAGGGTGGTACAGGCACACATGTATATGTTGAAGGATATGGAGGTAGTCAGAGTATGGTGGGGCACGTAAGCATGTGGGTATGTACATGCTGGTGTTTGTGAGGTTTATGAGTATAGTAGGCATTTGTAAGATGTGAGGTATATAGTAGTTGTAAGGTACAAATATGCGCTGTGTAGGATAGCAATGCAGGAGTTGTTTAGGGAGCATATGGGTGTGTATATAGAGCAGATGAATGTGAGTGTGAGGGGATTAATGTGTTTGGGTATGTATATGGAATTATTATGTATATATGTGAAGGTAGAGTTGATAGAGTGTGTAGGTGTGTGGGTTGGAATGAGAAGTAGGGGTGGTTGGGATATGTAGGGCGTGTATGGTGTCCATAAGGGATGTAGGTATCAGGCAGGTGAGCAGGAGCTTTGAGGAGCTGGGGTGGGTAGGTGTGGGTTGAGGGCTTGGATAGGGATAGAGAGTAGAAGGGCTTTTGGGTGGAAATATATAGGATAAGTATGCTATTGGTGTGGGGGGGGGAGAGGACATTTCAGAGTGTAGAAGTGTATAAAGTGTATATAGGGTGGTATGGTTGTATAACTGGGTAAGTAGGAACACGTAAGTAGCAGCGCTAACTTTGCTCACTTAGATTTGCAGGTATGGCACTAAATATTAGCAGTGCTGCATAGCTTCCAGGTATCACTGCACACCCAGACATTTAAGGACTCATTTTTCAAACAAAAAAATGTCCAAAAAGCAGCACAAAGTGGCAGATGGATCATGTTTTTGTCCAAAACATCCAAATTACTATTTTTGAAACCCATTTAAGCCATTTTTCTATGCAGCTCGTCTTCAGTACATCCAAATCACAAGGAGGCGTGTCGGGGGCAGGATCTGGGTGTTCCTAAAACTTGGATGTTTTTCTGCCATAATGGAAAAAAACAAAAATGTCCAGGGCTAAAAGTTAGACATTTTGGTCTAGACCTGTTTCAATCATGACTTAAAGGGGGAGATGCACAGAACTCCGGTGCTGTTCTCTACAGCACCAGAAAAAAATGAGTGGCGCACCAAGTTTTTTGGCAACCAATGCTCAGTACTAACAGCAGACAAATTATATGCACATTGTTAGTATTGCACTCGTTCAACCAGGCACACTTAATCTTCAGTAGGACCAGGTAAAAAATAGCCCAAATAACTAGTCTCCACAACCAGTCCTAATTGTGTGATTATATTATATTCAAAGCCCCGTATTTCAGTTCTCTACTGCAGTTCCATAAACTTTACTATAACTTTCCCATAAACCTCAGTGATGTGTGATTATCAGCTATTAATAACGCTGACAATATTCACACGTATCCACCTCTTCATCGGTTTAGATAAGTAGTTTTACAAATTTCTTTCAAATTTTCAAATTTTCAAAACCCATAGTTTTAAATTAAACTTATCTTAATTTAAAACTATGGGTTTTGAAAATTTGAAAATTTGAAAGAAATTTGTAAAACTACTTATCTAAACCGATGAAGAGGTGGATACGTGTGAATATTGTCAGCGTTATTAATAGCTGATAATCACACATCACTGAGGTTTATGGGAAAGTTATAGTAAAGTTTATGGAACTGCAGTAGAGAACTGAAATACGGGGCTTTGAATATAATATAATCACACAATTAGGACTGGTTGTGGAGACTAGTTATTTGGGCATTGTTAGTATTGAGCATTGGTCGATTCGGCAAAGGGCTCAGAACCTTCTGGTGCATGCCCAACAGAGCTGTGCAGTAGACGCAGCTTTTGTGTGCATGTCCAGTGACGGTGGGGGGAAGAAAACCTTTCTGTAGTGGCTGGAACAGGGCAGGGGAGAGAACAAGCTACTGCTGCTGCCTTCTGAGGAGAAATTAGGAGGCAAGCATGGCTGTAAAGTCACCCTGCCCTAAAACTAAAACCTATCCACAGCTCAGGAACTAATGATAGGATTTAGTCATTAGGGCATTGAGATTCCATGCGCCATTGTTCTGAGCATTGCTTGGAATTGCTAATGAGCTCATTTTAATGCAAGCAAGCTTATTAGCTTATGACTTTCGGTCACTGCTTCCATGCATGGTAAAGCAGTGGCCAAAATCCTCTGTGCATTAACAGCAAAAATACATTTCATTTAGACTGACTAGAACCAGTCTAAATGAAATGTTGCAAGCCCAGTTTGCTTTAAGCATTGGACCCAAAACCACAAAAAGGTGCTCTGTATGGCCAGATGACTTCCGTATGGATTAATGCATGACCCCATCATACTACCCCAGTGGTCATTGACACCGCCCCCCTCCAAAGATGTGAATGAAACATTATACCAGCCTCTATGACAGCTTCAGATGTTATGGCCAGTTCTATTAGAGCAGCAAGCAAGTCCCTGGAGTAGCCTAATGGTTGATGCAGTGCACTGTAGAGAAGGAGACTCAAGCCCATATCCCACTCTATGTGGTACACTTAAGGTGGAAAGTGTGAACCCTCAAAAACCTACTGTACCCACATATAGGTGACACCTACAGACAAAAGTTCTATTGTAATGATAAGGTAGGGAACAGAAGGGTACAGTAGGATACAGAAGGTTTCGGAGGGGTTTGGAGGGTTCACTATACAATATAAGGGGGTAATGGTGAGATGTGTATCTGGGACAATCAGAAACATCCATGTCTGAGATTCACTGAATTTGGCATGGAGAAAGAAAATGAGAGTATCTGCATTCCTTTTATGGATAGGTATTGTGCTTGGAGTGGAGGAGTAGCCTAATGGTTATTGCAATGGCCTGAGAACCAGGAGAACTGGGCTTAATTCCCAATGCAGCTCCTTGTGACTCTGGGCAAGTAAATGACCAGAACACCAGCATAGACCACAAATAAATGTCAGTATTCCGACTATGCCCTATTCTCTTCAATAGTGCCTATAGGTAGTTTAAAGGTAAGAGTACACATGGGTGGAGTCTGACACAGCATGGATGGGGTGCACAGTTATGCACATTAATTATAGAATACTATCATTTATGTACAGTGGGGGAAATAAGTATTTGATCCCTTGCTGATTTTGTAAGTTTGCCCACTGACAAAGACATGAGCAGCCCATAATTGAAGGGTAGGTTATTGGTAACAGTGAGAGATAGCACATCACAAATTAAATCCGGAAAATCACATTGTGGAAAGTATATGAATTTATTTGCATTCTGCAGAGGGAAATAAGTATTTGATCCCCCACCAACCAGTAAGAGATCTGGCCCCTACAGACCAGGTAGATGCTCCAAATCAACTCGTTACCTGCATGACAGACAGCTGTCGGCAATGGTCACCTGTATGAAAGACACCTGTCCACAGACTCAGTGAATCAGTCAGACTCTAACCTCTACAAAATGGCCAAGAGCAAGGAGCTGTCTAAGGATGTCAGGGACAAGATCATACACCTGCACAAGGCTGGAATGGGCTACAAAACCATCAGTAAGACGCTGGGCGAGAAGGAGACAACTGTTGGTGCCATAGTAAGAAAATGGAAGAAGTACAAAATGACTGTCAATCGACAAAGATCTGGGCTCCACGCAAAATCTCACCTCGTGGGGTATCCTTGATCATGAGGAAGGTTAGAAATCAGCCTACAACTACAAGGGGGGAACTTGTCAATGATCTCAAGGCAGCTGGGACCACTGTCACCACGAAAACCATTGGTAACACATTACGACATAACGGATTGCAATCCTGCAGTGCCCGCAAGGTCCCCCTGCTCCGGAAGGCACATGTGACGGCCCGTCTGAAGTTTGCCAGTGAACACCTGGATGATGCCGAGAGTGATTTGGAGAAGGTGCTGTGGTCAGATGAGACAAAAATTGAGCTCTTTGGCATGAACTCAACTCGCCGTGTTTGGAGGAAGAGAAATGCTGCCTATGACCCAAAGAACACCGTCCCCACTGTCAAGCATGGAGGTGGAAATGTTATGTTTTGGGGGTGTTTCTCTGCTAAGGGCACAGGACTACTTCATCGCATCAATGGGAGAATGGATGGGGCCATGTACCGTACAATTCTGAGTGACAACCTCCTTCCCTCCGCCAGGGCCTTAAAAATGGGTCGTGGCTGGGTCTTCCAGCACGACAATGACCCAAAACATACAGCCAAGGCAACAAAGGAGTGGCTCAGGAAGAAGCACATTAGGGTCATGGAGTGGCCTAGCCAGTCACCAGACCTTAATCCCATTGAAAACTTATGGCGGGAGCTGAAGCTGCGAGTTGCCAAGCGACAGCCCAGAACTCTTAATGATTTAGAGATGATCTGCAAAGAGGAGTGGACCAAAATTCCTCCTGACATGTGTGCAAACCTCATCATCAACTACAGAAGACGTCTGACCGCTGTGCTTGCCAACAAGGGTTTTGCCACCAAGTATTAGGTCTTGTTTGCCAGAGGGATTAAATACTTATTTCCCTCTGCAGAATGCAAATAAATTCATATACTTTCCACAATGTGATTTTCCGGATTTAATTTGTGATGTGCTATCTCTCACTGTTACCAATAACCTACCCTTCAATTATGGGCTGCTCATGTCTTTGTCAGTGGGCAAACTTACAAAATCAGCAAGGGATCAAATACTTATTTCCCCCACTGTACATATTTTAGCAATCTAGGTGCGAGCACTTACACCAGCTCTAAGGCTGGTATAAGTGATTGCACCTAAATATATACATAGATATTTACCCTGTTATGCTAGTATTCTATAAAGCAGGTGTTCTCAACCCAGTCCTCGGGATACACCTAGCCAGTCAGGTTTTCATGATACCCACAATGAATATGCATGAGATAAATTTGCATACAATGGAGGTAGTCCATGCATATGTATCTCATGCAGGGCCACCGAGAGGGGGGAGCAGAGGGGACAAAATTACCCGGGCCCGGGCCTCCAAGAGGGGCCCAGCACCGGGGTCTCTCTCTCTCTCCTGCTCCTCATAGGACCGAGTGATCATGTCCCGACAGGAGCAGGAGAGAGAAAACTCCGGCGTCTGGCCCCCCTTGGAGGCTGGGAGGACCTGGAGCTTCCTCCAGCGCTGCTCTTCTGCCCATTGCTGAATGACAGAAGCATGCCCTGAGAGGAAAAGCAGCTGCAGGGGCACGCAGTCAGTGCTGGAGGAAGACATTTTCTGCTGGTGGGGCCTCGGGATCCCCGCCAGCCAAGGTATTTCAATCCTGTTAAGGCAGCGGCAGCGATCAGAAGGGGCAGCAGTGGATGATTTGGAGGGCGGCAGCGATTGGGGGGACAGCAGCAGCAGTGATCAGAGGGGGGCGGCAGTGGATGATGATTGGGGGGGGGGGAGGCGGCAGTGGCCCAGTGATTTAGTCTGGTCCTGGCCTGTGCCCAGCTCAAGTGAAATACAATATCTTTTGTGGACCCTGGTCCCGGGTTCCGGACCTGGGGAGCTTAGTCAGCGGCCCTGACTGAGGGATAAACCGGGGTTATAATTGCATTACCCTCCACGTGTCTGTGAGAAAAATGTTTAGTACATAGGTCCCTAAATATAATTGTAGCATTGTATAACTGTCTGTAAATTTTTATTCAGAACACCCTTAGCAAACATTCACCTACTGAATGTGTTAATGATGTTTCATTATTAATATCGAAATAAACTGTCTTTTACATAGTAACATAATAAATGACAGCAGATAAAGACCTGTATGGTCCATCCAGTCTGTCCAGCAAGATAAACTTATTTTACATGTTATGTGATACTTAAGTATACCAGAGTTTGATTTGTTCTTGCCATTCTCAGCACACAGACCATAGAAGTCTGCCCAGCACTCTTCTTGTACTAAAGGTTCTGAAGCTAATGTCGAAGACCCTTAAAATTTACACTCAAAACCATCCATATCTATTCAGTCGCGATCAGGTCATAGACCGTAGAAGTCTGCCCAGCACAGGTTTTGCTTCCCAATTACCGGCGTTGCCACCCAATCTCCGCTAAGATTCCGTGAATCCATTCCTTCTAAACAGGATTTCTTTGTGTTTATCCCACGCTTGTTTGAATTCCATTACCATTTTCATCTCCACCACCTCCCGCGGGAGGACATTCCATGTATCCACCACCGTCTCTATGAAAAATACTTCCTGACATTACTCCTGAGTCTGCCCCCCTTCAACCTCAATTCATGTCCTCTAGTTCTACTGCCTTCCCGTCTCCATAAAAGGTTTGTTTGCGGATTAATACCTTTCAAATATTTGAACATCTGTATCATGACACCCCTGTTTCTCCTTTCCTCCAAGGTATACATGTTCAGGTCAGAAAGTCTCTCCTCGTACGGTTTGCAATGCAAATCCCATACCATTTTTGTTGCTTTTATTTGCACCGCTTCCAGTCTGTTTGCATCTTTAGCAAGATACGGCCTCCAAAACTGAACACAATACTCCAAGTGGGGCCTCATCAATGACTTGTAGATGGGCATCAACACCTCTTTTTTTCTGCTGGTTATACCTCAGAAGAAATAAGTCATTGGTGAGGCCCCACTTTTAGAAATCCTGCTTTACACATATACTTCACCCTTTTTAATTTAAGGGGCAAATCATATTCTTTAATAGGATTTAATTACTTGTACTGTATTCATACAACTTTCACAGTTAATATTTTCTGTGGTATAAAATGTTTCATTTCTCAATTTTGCCTGAAACCATTGCAGTGACTGTAGCACTTTTTGCTGGTTCGGTGCCTCCCACCTCTTTATTAATTTTAATCTCCCTTTTAAGTATTTAAGCCTTTTCCTTTTCAGCTATTTCATGCTGAAAACTTTAATATGATATTATTTTGATTTTTTTATGATCTAGTTATATTTAATCTCTATATAAAGGACTGGAGTCTTCTGTATAATTTTCAAAAAGTTACTCTCCTTTAATTGTTTCTTAAATATTTTATTTTAGAGAGCAATTAATGCTTTTATTTGAAGTTTCCTTAATACAATTGCATGCATCAGTTCTCAGTAAACTTTTTCAAACTCAGATTTGACATTAGTTCTTATTTATAGTGCCAGATCGAGAGTACTGAAAACTAAAGTCCTCTATTTATTCATAAAATGTGTACAGCATGGGCAGAACAACACAACCTTTTCACACTGTCCTGTCAATTTATGCTTAACACTGCTCTGAAGGGCCTATCAAAGAACGTATTGCTTTCAAAATCTGCACCCTGGTTCATAAAATTATCTACTGCGAAGCCCGGGATACATGACAGACCTCATAGACCTACCAACCAGAAACACAACAGGATCAACATGAACATACCTAAATCTCCACTACCCAAGCTGCAAAGGACTCAAATACAAGTCAACCTATGCATCCAGCTTTTCCTACATAAGCACACAACTATGGAATGCATTACCAAAAGCCGTGAAAACAACTTCTGATCACCTAAACTTCCGGAAATCATTAAAAACTAACCTGTTCAAAAAGGCATACCTTACCAACCCAACGTAAATGCCTGTACCCTGCAACACAGCGAAACCAAAGCTTGTAATGGACATATAATAACTCTTCCTCTCTATGATTCCTTAATGTGTCTGTACACACGAACCTTATTCTACCACAACATTAATGTATTTGTTCATACCGGAATTAGCGAACGCCTTTACAGTACTATATAAGCCACATTGAGCCTGCAAATAGGTGGGAAAATGTGGGATACAAATGTAAAATAAATAACATAAGTTTTCATTAGTTTACATTGTTTAATTTATGTCAACTTATGATATGGATATTGGTCGACCAAAGTTAGCCACTGGGATGATTTGCGCTAAGCTAGTATTCTATAAAAGTTGTTCCGTGCAGAATGGTCTTTATAGAATACTAGGTTAGTATGCCTTTTCAAGCCTAATTTTGGACCCAAGCATTTATGTCTTCCAAAGGCTGGTGTAAATCCTCACACTCAACTAATTGCAATTAGGCTCAGAAACAACAGTATTCTGTAACTCCGCGTCTAAATCCTAGGAATGCCCTTGACCTGCCAATGCCCCTCTCCTGGCCACACCCCCTTTAGAGTTGCATGGAAGATAAGATAGGCTTGCAGATTATAGAATGGGGCGTAGGTTAGATTTGTGTGTAACTACTAATGATTGCCAATTACCACTTGTTAACACCAATAATTATCACCTAATTAGTTAATTAGTTTATGTGTGTATCTATGATCCGCACCCAAAATTGCACTCAACTTTGAATGGTGTATATAGAATCCCATGGCATGTGTAGAAGTGGCACTTACTGTATTAACTAACAAAGCAACAAAAGATTTTTTTTTTCTTTTCTTTTTTAACTTTTGAGGCAAAAATGGAGAATCAAGGAAAATTAATCCCTTATTCCCTAGTTGAAAGCCCTAGCTGAAATGAGTACTTTTATGAAAGCTATGCTGAGAGGTGCCCAGCTCTACCACCGGCTGCCTTTCAGGTGCTGTGGAGGACTTGCAGCTCATCTGCATATCCTTACAGCCTTCTCCGGGGTGACACCCAGGTCCACTCCGATCCACTCAGGGCCTCCGCTCTAGGTACCCAGCGCTCCCACCAGGTGCTGTGGAGGACTTGCAGCCCTTCTGCATTTCCTCACAGCTGTATCCAGGGTGACTCCAGTTCCATCCCGATCTTCCCAGGGCCTTCGCTCCAAGTGCACAGAGTTTCCAGGTGCTTTTTGGCTAGGATCAGGCGACCCTCAGGGGGAGGAATGCTGGCTTCGGGCTAACCCCTAGTAAGCCTTTCCTCAGCTGAGAGGTGCCCAGCTCTACCACCGGCTGCCTTTCAGGTGCTGTGGAGGACTTGCAGCTCATCTGCATATCCTTACAGCCTTCTCCGGGGTGACACCCAGGTCCACTCCGATCCACTCAGGGCCTCCGCTCTAGGTGCCCAGCGCTCCCACCAGGTGCTGTGGAGGACTTGCAGCCCTTCTGCATTTCCTCACAGCTGTATCCAGGGTGACTCCAGTTCCATCCCGATCTTCCCAGGGCCTTCGCTCCAAGTGCACAGAGTTTCCAGGTGCTTTTTGGCTAGGATCAGGCGACCCTCAGGGGGAGGAATGCTGGCTTCAGCCTAACCCCTAGTAAGCCTTTCCTCAGCTGAGAGGTGCCCAGCTCTACCACCGGCTGCCTTTCAGGTGCTGTGGAGGACTTGCAGCTCATCTGCATATCCTTACAGCCTTCTCCGGGGTGACACCCAGGTCCACTCCGATCCACTCAGGGCCTCCGCTCTAGGTGCCGCGCACCTAACAGCGCGCGGGGCATTTTTCTCTTTACATCTAATCTTCTTCCCAGTTGCTAAAGTACCTCAGTCATTTATGGCCCCTATTCACATTCTCTTCCTAGTCCTGTCCCTTCCTAATCTTTTCCCTCACCCCCTACCTCTCTCTGCTACAGGAACTCACTGCCCATCCATCGACTTCATCACCTCATCTTCTCTCCTACCCTCTTCCTCCCTCTTGGCTTTTAATCTCCGCCTCTTTCTTCCCTACATTTTGCCTTCCCCATTCCACCTAAATACCTCTCGTCTTCGCGCCTTCGTGGCCACACCTCTCCTACTCTCCTCCGCTCTCTTTTACTCCTTCTCTTTCTCTCAGCCAGTGACATCAATCCCAATCCTGGCCCCCCTCACCAACTATTATCCCAACTCTACAGATCTCACCGCGACCTCTCTAACCTCATCTCTATTTCTCTACTCCCCTCCTCTTCTCTGCCCTTCTCTTGCGCCCTATGGAATGCCCGCTCTATCTGTAACAAACTCGCCTATATCCAGGACCTCTTTATCTCGCGTCACCTCCATCTGCTCGCCATAACAGAAACCTGGCTCTGCCCTGATGACTCTGCTTCAGTCGCAGCCCTGTGCCATGGCGGTTATCTATTTTCACATACTCCTCGCCCTGCTGGCCGTGGGGGCGGTGTTGGACTACTTCTCTCTCCCTCCTCCAGATTTCAACCCCTTCTTCCACCTCAATCTCACTGTTTTTCCTCCTTTGAAGTCCACTCTATCCGCCTTTTCTCTCCTCTGCCTCTTCGAATAGCGGTCATTTATCGTCCCCCTGATAAGTCCCTTTCATCCTTTCTCAGTGACTTTGACACCTGGCTTGCCTTCTTCCATGATCCTTCCATCCGCTCTCTCATCCTTGGTGACTTTAATATTCCTGCTAATGATCCTTCCAACTCTTATATTTCCAAGTTACTCGCTTTAACGTCCTCCTTTAATCTCCAACTATGCTCCACCTCCCCCACTCATCAAAATGGTCACTGTCTTGATCTCATCTTCTCCTCCAACTGTTCACCCTCTAGTTTCCTTGCCTCTGATCTTCCCTCCTCTGATCACCATCTTATAACTTTCACACTTAAATCTCCTCCCTCCTAGTCCCGTCCTATCTTATCTAATTTATCTAGGAATCTTCACGATATTGACCCTTCATCTCTATCCTCCCATGTTTCAAACCTCCTCTCTACTGTGGCACCATCCACGTCTGTCAACAAGGCTGTTTCTTCTTACAACAATACTCTATCCTCTGCCTTAGACACTCTTGCACCTTTGATGACCCGCCCTGTAAGGCGTACAAAACCCCAACCTTGGCTGATTTCTAATATCCACTACCTACGTTCCTGTACCCGCTCCGCCGAACGCCTCTGGCAGAAATCTCGGGCCCTTGCTGATTTCTTACACTTTAAGTTAATGCTGACCTCCTTCCAATCTGCTCTTTTACGTGCCAAACAGGATTATTATATCCAACTGACCAACTCCCTTGGCTCTAATCCTCAACTTCTCTTCACCACATTGAACTCTCTCCTCAAGGTGCCCCCTCCCCCAACTCCCCCTTCATTATCTCCTCAGACCCTTGCTGAATTCTTTCACAACAAGGTTCAAAAGATAAACCTTGCTTTCTCTACCTCATCACCTCTCCCTCCACTAGTCCGTTCCCCTCTCTCTCCTTCCCCTCATTCCCTTTCCTCCTTTCCTGAAGTTACTATTGAGGAAACTACACTTCTCCTTTCTTCCTCAAAATGTACCACCTGTTCCTCTGATCCCATTCCCACCCACCTTCTTAATGCCATCTCTCCTGCTCTTATTCCTTTTATCTGTCACATTCTCAAACTCTCACTTTACACTGCGACTGTCCCTGCTGCCTTTAAACATGCTGTGGTCACACCTCTCCTTAAGAAGCCTTCACTCGACCTTACTTGTCCCTCTAATTACCGACCCATCTCCCTCCTTCATTTTCTCTCCAAATTACTTGAGCGTGCAGTTCACCACCGCTGCCTTGATTTTCTCTCCTCACATGCTATTCTTGACCCACTCTCCAGTCCCTCTCCACTCAACCGAATCTGTGCTTACTAAAGTCTCCAATGACCTATTACTGGCTAAATCCAGAGGTCAATATTCCATCCTCATTCTTCTTGATCTTTCTGCTGCCTATGACACTGTCGATCACAGCATACTTCTCGATACCCTGTCCTCACTTGGATTCCAGGGCTCTGTCCTTTCCTGGTTCTCTTCCTACCTCTCCCTCCGCACCTTTAGTGTTGAATCTGTGCTTACTAAAGTCTCCAATGACCTATTACTGGCTAAATCCAGAGGTCAATATTCCATCCTCATTCTTCTTGATCTTTCTGCTGCCTATGACACTGTCGATCACAGCATACTTCTCGATACCCTGTCCTCACTTGGATTCCAGGGCTCTGTCCTTTCCTGGTTCTCTTCCTACCTCTCCCTCCGCACCTTTAGTGTTCACTCTGGTGGATCCTCTTCTACTTCTATCCCTCTGCCTGTTGGCGTACCTCAGGGTTCTGTTCTTGGTCCCCTCCTCTTTTCTATCTACACTTCTTCCCTTGGTTCATTAATCTCATCCCATGGCTTTTCCTACCATCTCTATGCTGATGACTCCCAAATCTACCTTTCTACCCCTGATATCTCACCTTGCATCCAAACCAAAGTTTCAGCGTGCTTGTCTGACATTGCTGTCTGGATGTCTCAACGCCACCTGAAATTAAATATGACCAAAATCGAGCTTCTCATTTTCCCCCCCAAACCCACCTCCCCGCTCCCCCCGTTTTCTATTTCTGTTGATGGCTCTCTCATTCTCCCTGTCTCCTCAGCTCGAAACCTTGGGGTCATCTTTGACTCTTCTCTCTCCTTCTCTGCTCATATCCAGCAGATTGCCAAGACCTGTCGTTTCTTTCTTTACAACATCCATAAAATCCGCCCCTTTCTTTCCGAGCACTCTACCAAAACCCTCATCCATACCCTTGTCACCTCTCGTTTAGACTACTGCAATCTGCTTCTTGCTGGCCTCCCACTTAGTCACCTCTCCCCTCTCCAGTCGGTTCAAAACTCTGCTGCCCGTCTCATCTTCCGCCAGGGTCGCTTTACTCATACTACCCCTCTCCTCAAGACCCTTCACTGGCTCTCTATCCGTTTTCGCATCCTGTTCAAACTTCTTCTACTAACCTATAAATGTACTCACTCTGCTGCTCCCCAGTATCTCTCCACACTCGTCCTTCCCTACACCCCTTCCCGTGCACTCTGCTCCATGGATAAATCCTTCTTATCTGTTCCCTTCTCCACTACTGCCAACTCCAGACTTCGCGCCTTCTGTCTCGCTGCACCCTACGCCTGGAATAAACTTCCTGAGCCCCTACATCTTGCCCCATCCTTGGCCACCTTTAAATCTAGACTGAAAGCCCACCTCTTTAACATTGCTTTTGACTCGTAAGCACTTGTAACCACTCGCCTCCACCTACCCTCCTCTCTTCCTTCCCGTTCACATTAATTGATTTGATTTGCTTACTTTATTTATTTTTTGTCTATTAGATTGTAAGCTCTTTGAGCAGGGACTGTCTTTCTTCTATGTTTGTGCAGCGCTGCATACGCCTTGTAGCACTATAGAAATGCTAAATAGTAGTAGTAGTAGTAATGTCTCAAAGATGGCGTAAAAACTGCTGGGAAAGTTTAAAAAATATACGTGTATTAAATTCACGTATACATTTTCAGCCTGCTCAAATTAAACCACCTTGAAATCTCTGTCCCAATCATCTACATATGTACAAAGCAGCTTTCTGAAATCACCAATTTCTCATGTAACCTACACATGTAAGTTGTGCTGTTCACACTTGTAGATGCCACTAAAATTACCTCCATAGTATTAATTCAGTTTTAATCAGTTATTTTTATTGTCTTGTTGGTTCCTCAACACCACTCTCTCTTTATTTACACTTCCAGGCTTAAGGCAAAAATTTGTCAGTTCTTAGAGCTTTCTAGTTCCCTTTCAATTGACATATTTTAAAAGAAACTCAATTATCATTAAAAAGGGCATATTTATAGTGTCACACAGTGGTACATTTCCTCTTCCCATTTGCATTCCCATTTGCAGACTCAGGAATCTCTGTTTGGGACTCACTGAGAAGGGACATGGTAAATTGTGTCTCAGTAGGTTTGCAGGGGCTGTATTGGTAGGTGTGGAGCAAATATGGGGTTTGGATGTTGTGACTGGTGGTGAATGTGAATTTTGCATTTGTGTCAATGATATGATGTGAATAAACACACTAATGCTCATATATTTAACACAAATCCCTTCTCACAACGCTTTAATAATTTTTGTTAGCGGGTTTGTGATATTGGCATTTATAGATCTCTGCCAATTTTCCGTTTTACGGAGCCTACACTTAACATTTCTGTGTACCACTCTCCACTGGTCTTCTATAGAAAATCTTTTTCATTTACTTTTTTGTTGCTGTTGCTAGTTTTATAACTTTTTTTTTTAAATAATTTTTTTACTTAGGTATTCAATTGCTTTGCATTTTTCAAACAAACACATTTACTATGGGTTAGTACTTCAAAAGTACTTAACTTAAATGACTCTCGTGTCAAGGGGCTGTCTTGTCCGACACGACATCATGATTCGCCGTTTGGCTGTTTCAAGGCTACGTCCTCTGTATAAAATACATCATTGCAAATGTATCACTCAAATGCTCCACATAGTATTGTTCATTCACAAATTTTACTTAGCTTCAATCTCATTGCTACCAACCATCTCGGTGTTTGGCCGCCTCAACGGCTTTCTTCAGCCTCTCCTGCATGGTGAGTACATATTCAGCCAAGTTCCTTTTTGGGCTGGTGTTCCTCTTCCCAGGCTTCTCGAACCACATCCAGGATTCCCCTAGGCTTCCGCCCATATAACAGTTCAAATGGAGAAAATCCTATTGAACTCTGGGTTACCTCCTGGATAGCAAATAGAACATACAGAAGTAGTGAATCCCAGTTTTTCCCATCTTCGGCAACGAACTTCTTCAGCATTTGAGAGTCTTATTGAAGCATTCCACCACACCATCTGTCTGTGGATAATAAACGGATGTCAGCAAGGTCTTTACTTTTAGCAGGGCACACACTTGCTTCATGACCCTGGACATAAAGGTATTGCCTTGGTCAGTCAGTATTTCAGTAGGGAACCCCATCCGGGAAAAGACTTCCCACAGAGCATTGGCCACTGTAGTAATTTTCATATGCCACTCACTATCCAGAAGCCATTGAACTTCGCCTCTGGATAGCGAGTGGCATAGTCCAAAATAACCAGAATATATTTGTTGCCATGGGTGGTGTGTTCCAGTGGTCTTACGAAGGCCATTGCTACTCTTTCAAATGAGGTGTTGACATGGGTATGGGCACGAAAGGGGCAGGTGGAACCCTCACAGGATTACCCTGCTGGCAGTTTGGGCAGGACTGACAGAAGAGCTCAACTTGCTTGAGTACACCCAGACAGAAAAACCGGACCAAAATCTGCTTCCAAGTCTTCACTTCCCCCAGGTGGTGGGCTAATTGCATGACCTAGCTAAGGTAGAGTTGAAGGACTAACAGTTGCTCTATCATTTCCCCTTCCAGCTTTCCCTTGGCCACCTTATACAAGAAGTCATTCTTTATTATAAAATACAGGAGTGCTACTTTAAAGGGGCCCTGTTTGCCCACAGGATTCTCATCCACCGAAACAACCCTAGCTTGGCTGCTCTAAGGGATTCAACCTCTGACTGTGCCCTTTAAAAATTCCTTGTAACTTCTTCGCTACTCCATTCGGATAGGCTGTCTAAAGGGTCTGGGGTGTCCGAACTGCCATCTTCTCCCAGTTCTGGATATCCATCCACTGCAGCTCCTAGGCTCAGATAGTAAAGCAGTTTCTCTAACTGCTGCTGGCGGCGGAGCTTAGGCAATTTCAGGCTTTCGGTATAAAAGTCAGGGTCCTCCAGCGGGAAAATCTCAAAGACTGCTCCTCCTTCTTTGGGTCAGTGATTAGCTGAGCCCACATGGCACTGAAATTTGGGAAATACTGGCCCCAAACTACTGGGTAAGATAGACAAGGCAAGACTGCTACTTCCAGCTGAGCTTGCCCTACAGGTGTTTTAAAGGATACTTGGACTGTCAGATACTACCTCTGGTCACAAAGTATGCATGCCAGGGTCACAGTCCATTCATAACTCAATTGCACATGGTTGAGTATCTCTCTCCGAGCAAGGGTTTTAGCACTGCTGGAGTCAACTAGTGCCTGGTATGAGTGTCCTTCCAGCTTAACTTGTAATACACAATTTCTACTTTCTGGACGGATAGCTACCACAAAATTGCTGTCATGTGTGGCCAGGGGTGTGCTGGTAAATTTTTAATAACAGGCTCTTTCTCTGGACGTAGCCAGCTCTGCAGTCTGAAGGGCCGGGGGAAGGGGGTGGAGACCAAAACTTGCCTCTCTCTCCTCCCTCCCTTCGTGCGGGCATGCTAGGCATACCTTTCCTGGCAGCCAATAAATGGACTGCCACCACTCCCAACATCTTGCTTTGAGCAGCGTGCTGGAAATTCTTTCACATGCTCGAGAAGTCCCAGCCTGCTTGGCTGGCAGGGCTCAGCATCCCCCCAATAAAGTAAAAGAGAATTCAGCAGGGGGCCCAAGCCCACATTTTGGGAACCAGTTGTTAAAGTAGCCATGGAGGGCCCTACTTTAACAACCGGCTCCCAAAAGTCTTAAAAACTTAACAACCGGCTCTTTCGAGCCTGTGAGAGCCTGCTCCAGCACACCACTGTGTGTGGCTACCAAATTCACATCCATGGCATATTCAGCTAGAACCTGGCAGTTTCTAGCTACATGACCTCTTCCCTCTCACCTGAAACAGATGGGGGAGTTGGGATCCTGTGAACAGGGAAAAGGTGTGCAATACATTTGGCTTCCTCAGGCAGGATAAGCTCAATATCCCACCAATGCCACAACATGTGATACTGGGGTGGGGTGGGCCTTCACAATAACACAGCTGGACAAGGTTATAAATATGAAATAAGTGCTTTATTAACTTAACTCTGAGGCCAGTTACTTTACAGGCCTAAAAGCAAAGGTAAAGTTTTTTGTCTTCAGAGAGGGAAAAGTCTTAGCATGGGCTTGTGACTGCCTCGCCCCAAACACAGTTTGTAGTTTCTCTCTTTCTCTCTTTGGATTTCCAGGTCTGGCTCCAGCCAGACTTTAGAACAAGGTTCACAAATTTTCAAATAAAAGATTGGCTTACCTCAGCCAAGTCAAAGCAGCTAGAAGTATTCACAAAAGTTGTATGCCAGGGCTTCAGTTTCCCTTCCCTGGGCCCCCTTAACCCCACTTTGTCCCTGTCTAATACTTCCTGGTTCCTGTCCTTTTTGCTCCACCCCTCCTGAGCCTGACTAGTGGTTTTAAGGTGGCTCAGACTACCAGAAAGATTATCCATAATGGAGAGTGGCGGTGTTCTATAAACCCCCTCACAGTCCCGTATATGGCAAACCAGTTTAGCATGGGCTGGAGGGGGCTTTGAAGGAAACTCCAGTAATTTGGAATGAGAGGACAGAGTCAGGCAGACTTTTAGGTCTGTATTCCGCAAATGACAAGACAGATTTGGATAGACTGGAGTGGGCTTTGACAGCAACTTCAGTAGCTGGAACCTAAGGATAGGGCTGGGTAAACTTGTATGGTCTATGTCCCAGAAATGCCAAAGAAAGATAATGATGATCAAGTATTTTATATCACATTCATTGTTGGTATAATCATGACTTGATAAGTGTGACTGTTGGGCAGACTGGATGGACTGTTCAGGTCTTTATCTGCCATCAATTTCTATATTACTATGTTCCCATTCATTTCCCTCTTATCCATTGCTCTCACTCCCTTTACTTCCTCCTTCTCTTGTACCACAGGGTTTAGGATCCTTATGGGATATCTGGAGAAGCAGCCTAATGGTTAGAACGGTGGGCTAAGAACCAGGGAGGCCAGTTATCAGAAATCATCGATCTAATGGGAGGGAAAAGTTACTGACCACTATAAATGTGGTTGATGTTCAACATGCAGAATTACATCTAATAAAAAGTTTTTTGATCACCCCCACACAGAAAAATATCAGTTAAGACAATTTACTACCTTCACCTCTTCATTTGTGGTTTATGTAGTTAAATGTCCCTGCAATGTATTCCATATATAGGGAAAACTATGAGATCATTGTGAACCCATGTGTCAGAGCACCGTAGTATATTAGAAATGCTGAGAAACACTTGTAGTGTCCCACTGTTTAAAATTTAACTACAATTTTGAGCATCTTCGGTGTTTTCTTTAGATACTGTAAGAGCTAATTGAAGGGGTGGAGATGATGAGAAAATGCTATTATGCTGTAAACAGAGATGGATTTTTTCTTTGAACAGACTGGAACCCTTGGGCTAAACATAAACATATTGAGTGGGGACATTTCTTTTAAAATCTAAAGCAGGAATGCCTTTGAAATTGTTTATGTGGCACAGTATTAATTTTTTGCAACATTATTGCCTATGATTGCAGATATAGCTGATCTTCTAAGAATAGAGAAATAAAAAAAAATGTTTTTAAATGACTTAAATCACTGAGTTTAATAAGGATCTTTCTATGATGGGCAGTCACAATAAGATAGATTTGTCTAAATTCCTTAGTGCTATTGAAGAATAATTGCCTAAGCTATATAGAGATCCCTTTGTCGAATTCCTAAGAACTGAGGCGCCCTTTTACTAAAGTGCGACAAGTCCATTGTGGGCTACTGCACACCATTTCCAGCACACCAGAATTTAAGGGGGGGGGGGGGGGCTTTCCCCTTGGAGGTTTACCTGGCTGTAATCAGGCAACAACGGGTTAGCACGGGAGCCCTTACTACCTCCTAAATAGGTGGTGGTAAGAGTTCCCTTGGGAAATGGCCGTGCGGCAAGTGGTTAACTTACCGCAAAGCCATTTCCTTTTTTTTTTAAAGCCTTTTACCCGCTGTGGTAAAAGGGGGCCTCGGTGCACGGACACCACTGTGGCCCCCCCTTTTACTGCAGTATGGTAAATGGGGCCCTGAATATGTAACAAGATGAGCTTGATTGGATGTTAATTTTGATAGCATTTATTTCTAGAGAAAGTCTATCCAATGGAAAAGAAGATATAAGAACTTTGAAATAAGAACTTAATGCCATTGGCTTCCACATAACACATGATATTACAGTTTTAAATCAAGCTGCCATGGTTGCCTTACATTTTTTAGAAGACATGTGTGAGACCCTGGTCGAGGGTTATAAGGTGGCCCTGGAGTAACTCAGCCAGATAAGGTGTATAAATGTGAAAGTAAATGTTTTTATTTACCTGAGCCCTGGGACCTGTTGCCTCATAGGACAGGAGTATCAGAAAGGGATCTGGGTGTCGTCGTTGATAATACACTGAAACCTTCTGCTCAGTGTGCTGCTGTGGCTCGGAAAGCGAATAGAACAGGGGCGTAGCCACGGGTGGGCCTGGGTGGGCCTAGGCCCACCCAGTTTGGATTCAGGCCCACCCAGCAGTGGAGGCAGCGGAGCAGAGGAAGCAGGCTGAGCTCCGATCCTGCATTTGCCTCCCTCCCTCTCTCTCACACGCTTCCCAGACGCTGCCTACCGCCGTCACATCGCACGACCTACCTCCCTCCGTCTCAGTAGCAGCGGTAGCGATTCACGCTGCCTCCTTCTAACCCGGAAGCGTCTCCTTTGCCGCGTCCCGCCCCCATTATCAGAACTTCCTGTTTCTGCTGGGGCAGGACGCGGCAGAGGAGACGTGGAGAGGTTGTGAGGCAACGTGCAGCAAGGGCAACTGAATGGAGGCGATACGGCGTGGGGAGTTAGGCGAGGCGGGTGGCGAAGCAACGAGGGTGCGGGACCATGAGGCTGTACACCTCGGAGGCCGCGTGTTCTTCCTTCACTCCGCTGCATGTTAAGCGGAGCAGCGAGGGATGAGAGGTGAAAAGCGAGGTTGTGAGGCAACGTGCAGCAAGGGCAGCCGAATGGAGGCTGCGTGTTCTTTCTTCACAGCGGGACCAGCAACTGGAGGTTGTTAGAAGTGATTTATAGTAGTAGGAGTAGTAGGCTGTGGGGCGCCGTGCGGCCACGTGGTAGCTGTTCTTCCTCCACTTCGCTGCATGGTGGCTGGAGCGGCGTGAGCTGAAAGGATGAAGCGGGGTGCTTACAGCGCTACTCCTTTGGGCATAGGGAGCCGGGGAGAGGAGGATTGCTGGACATGATGTTTGGAGGAGAGAGAAGGGAGAGAGAAGAAATGCTGTACATGGATGGAGGGGATGGAAGAGTGAGGAAGGAGATGAGGGAAAAGGAAGAGAGGAGAAAACCTGCACATGGATGAAGAAAATAGGCAGAAGCTGGATCCACTGGACAGTCAAGTCTGCGGAGGACCCAGCTTTTACTTACGGATATAGAGCAAGAAATGAAGAAGAAAGGCAGAAAGTAAAGAAATAAATGGAAAGGAATCCCTGGAAATGGAGTTAAGAGGACAGATAGCAGCAGAATCAGATACTGGACCAGCATGATCAGAAAAACAAAGTCACCAGACAACAAAGGTAGAAAAAAATCATTTTATTTTCATTATAGTGTTTGGAATATGTCCACTTTGAGAATCAGGTGCTCAACATTAAAAGTATATTTATTTACTTATTTATGACATTGTATCCCACATTAAACATGAATTAGATTGGAATCTGAGATGCACAGGTGGACGGGGGGGGGGTTATCGGAGAGACATTTACCAGCACACCACTGTCTAGTGCCCACCCATCCAACCTGTTGGCCCACCCAAAAATTGACTTCTGGCTACGCCACTGGAATAGAATGTTGGGTATTATTAGGAAAGGTATAGAAAACAGGTGTGAGGATGTTATAATGCCATTGTATCGCTCCATGGTGCGACCGCACCTTGAGTATTGTGTTCAATTCTGGTCGCCGCATCTCAAGAAAGATATAGTAGAATTGGAAAAGGTGCAGCGAAGGGTGACTAAATTGATAGCGGGGATGGAACGACTTCCCTATGAAGAAAGACTAAGCAGGCTAGGGCTTTTCAGTTTGAAGAAGAGACGGCTGAGGGGAGACATGATAGAGGTATATAAAATAATGAGTGGAGTGGAACAGGTGGATGTGAAGCGTCTGTTCACGCTTTCCAAAAATACTAGGACTAGGGGGCATGCGAAGAAACTACAATGTAGTAAATTTAAAACAAATCTGAGAAAATGTTTCTTCACCCAACGCATAATTACACTCTGGAATTCGTTGCCGGAGAACGTGGTGAAGGCAGTTAGCTTGGCAGAGTTTAAAAAGGGGTTAGACGGTTTCCTAAAGGACAAGTCCATAAACCACTACTAAATGGACTTGGGAAAAATCCACAATTCCAGGAATAACATGTATAGAATGTTTGTACGTTTGGGAAGCTTGCTAGGTGCCCTTGACCTGGATTGGTCGCTGTCATGGACAGGATGCTTGGCTCGATGGACCCTTGGTCTTTTCCCAGTGTGGCATTACTTATGTATTTATGTAGATGCAACAGTTTCTCTATAAGTAACAGTCTTGAGTAGGCCTCTGGCTAGCAAGCCAAACAGTCTGTGGCTGGTGGGGCTGCCCCACCCCAAACAAAGCCTGTAAGTTCTCAGGTCTACTGAAAGTCCTGTCTGGCCCCAGCCAGAGCTCAATAAGGCTTGCAAGTCTTAACAGAAACAAAAATTGGCTTACCTCAGCCAGGTCACAGCATTTAAACGTATTCAGCAGAGGTATAGACTTGGGCTTTAGTTCTTCCTTCCATGGGCTTCTTTAACCTTAGCCTGGACCTGTCTTATAAACTCCCAGGTATTGACTCTGCCCCTCCTGGCTCACTTACTTCCAGGGTGGCATCAGTGCTCTTAAGGTGGCCCAGGCTAGTTAGAGAGGGACCTTTCTTAAGGGTGAGGGACAGTGTTTTATAAACCCCCTCACAAGGTGTTATAAAGTGATGACTGCCACCTGGAATTACTAGTTTCTGATGTTATTGAAGCTGGTATCATATTAACTTCTGTTTGTTTATTTTGAAAAATAATTTGTAAGGAAATGAGTCTGGAGTTTCACTAGTGCCCCTTGAAGCAGCCTGTGATGAAACGCTGGCCACCATCAGGAAATAAAAAACTATGGCTGAAGCTCCTTGTCTTTTAAAAGCTAAGTACAGGTGACTAAGGCTTTCTTGATAAATATTCATAATAGTTTCTAAATCATTTATAAATATAAAAAGTGGGGATGGGGGGGGGGTGACTTATAATTGAGTACTTTTACAGTGGGTATGCTTGGACCCATTAGTGTTCATTTCTCTAAGGTCTTTCCCCCCAAATGCACAATCCTGCATTTTTTGGCATTAAGGAGGGGATTCATCAAGGTGCAGTAAAAGTTTGTCTTTTACTGCACCTTGAATTCCCATGGGGTTCAGCAACCTGCAGGATCCCGGGACTGCAGGTTGCTGAATCCTGCCTTAGAGGAATAACGCTACTTGCTCGCTACTTCGCAAGCAGCATTATTCCTGTTTCCCAGGAGCATTGGGCTGCTGTTGCCCAATACTCTTGGGCTTGCAAACTTGGTCAACCCAGCCCCCCGGCACCATCCAGACCCACTCCAAAGCATCATCCACACCCTTTCCCATAGGGGCTACCTGGTCCTGGCAGTGCTGAAGCCCACTTGATCCTGCCCAGATTGGCGCCTGTAGTAAAATAGTGCCTCTAGAGGTATTCACCTGAGACTACCGCTAGGTGTGCCATTTTCCTACAGGCGCTGGACTGGACAGGAGTGAGTGAGTGAGCTCCTGCCCAAAGACTCCCCCCGAGACCAACAGTGCCAGGATCAGGTAGGCCCTATGGGAGGGGGTCTGGATGCTGCTGGAGAGAACCAGCTCTGCAGACCTGGGAGCACTGGGCCTGCAATGTTATTTATAAAAAATGTTGAGAAGAATTGGATCACGGATAAGTCTTTGCAGTAAACCACTACTAATGTCCCTTTCTTCAAAGTGAACTTCATTTACCATCACTACCCCTTGTTGTCCCTCACTAAAACAGTTTCTAACACACTCACTGACATCATATCAAAAACTCTGTTAAAATCCAAGTACACTCATCTACTGCTCTCCCTTGATCTGGCTGTCATATCACTTAGTAAAAAATTTATCTGATTCATCTGACAAGACTTGCCCCTGGTAAAATCATGCTGCTGCAGATCCTAGTGTAATCTATTGCATTGCACTGTCCCCTGTTTTAGCAGTAACTCCATTAATATGCTCATCACTGAGGTCAGGCAGGCTAACCAGCCTATATTTCCCAGCCTCCTCCTTATTTACATTTTGTAGAGAAGAACCATATCTGCCCATCTCCAGTCACGGAACTATTCCTGATTTTAAGTAAGCATTGAACATGTCTGAGAGCAAAGCAGCCAGAACTCCAATTAGTTCCATTAATACCATCAGACGGATCTCATACAGCCCCATTGCTTTGTCTACTATTAGCTTATCTAGCTCTTCACAAATACAGCCCTCTGAAATTGGCTTGAAATCTATCTCACTTCCATTCCTGTTTGCATCTGTTTCTGCAGTCCTACCCCCAGCCCTTCCTTCGTGAACACTAAATAGAAATATTTGTTTAGCAAGTCTGATTTTTCCTCATCAGTTTCTACATATTTCTCTCCTTCACCTTTGAGTCTCGCAATGCCACTTTTGCACTTTCTCCTGCAACTAACATACCTTGAAAAAATATCTTGTCTGCCTGTTTTATCGTTTATTTAAAGTATTTTAAAATTCTGTTTGCATCTTTGCTCTGCTGACTACTTTCCCAGCCTCTCTTCCCTTTGCCAGATGTTGAAGCCTGTCTTCCTTTTTTTGTGATCTCTTGTAATTTATAAATGTGAACTTTTCCCCTTAATTTTTCAGACACTTCTTTTGAAAACCATAATGGCGTCTTTTCCCTCTTATATTTATTTGCTTTCCTAGCAAAAAAGATTTGCTGCTCTTACAGTATTTCCCCTTATATTTGCCACGTCACTTCTACTGCTTCTATATTTTGCCATCCAGCTAAAGACTTCTTGATGTCCTCCCCCTCCTGAAATTTAGGGCCTTCTCCTATACTCCAGTATTGAACTACACAGTGCTTTTTTTGTAGGAAAAAAGGTACTGGTACTCATTATGGGCGGGGTCAGCATCTATGGCTTCACCCCTATGGTAGCCATACCCACAGTAGCCACACCCCTTATACCAGCCGTGGCGCATATAAGCAGAATCACTGAAAATATTATACCAGTATAGCAGAAAAAAATAACTTGTGATTTTTTTTCATTATAAATAATTTCTATAAGCTGTTACAGCTCTAGTATACCCAGTGCAAAATAAGACAGCAGATATAAATTCTCAAATTGGATATCTTCCAAACACTAAAATGAATATAAAATTATTTTTTTCTACCTTTGTTGTCTGGTGACTTTGTTTTTCTGATCATGTTGGTCTCAGTCTCTGATTCTACTGCTCTCTATCTGTTCCCTTAACTCCGTCTCCAGGGCTTCCTTTCCATTTATTTCTTTACTTTCCTTTTTTCTTCTTCATTTCTTGCCCTACATCCATAGGTAAAAGCCGGGTCCTCTGCAGACTTGTTTGGAGGAGTTATAGAGTGGATCAAGCTTTTGCCTATTTTATTCATCCATTTGCAGTTTTTCTCCTATTTTCCCTTTCCCTCATCTTGTCAGTATGCATCTCCTTCCTCTTTCCATCCACGTCCAACATTTTTGTTCTCCCCCTCCATCGATGTCCAGCATTTCTCCTCTCTCCTCCCCTCCATCCATGTTCATCTCACTTCCTCTCTCTTCCCTCCCCTCCATCCGTCCAGCATTTCAACTCTATTCCCTCCCCTCCATTCATGCCCAAATTTTCTCCTCTCTCCCCTAAATCCATGTGCATCTACTTCCTCTGTCTTCCCTCCCCTCCATCCATGTCCAGTATTTCTCCTCTCTCCCTTCCCCTCCAACCGTGTGCATCTCCTTCCTCTGTCTTTCCTTCCCTCCAACATTTCTCCTCTCTTCCCTGCCCTCCACTCCATCCATGTCCTGCATTTCTCCTCTCTCCCCTCCATCCATGTGCATCTCCTTCCTGTCTTCCCTCTCCTCCATCCATGTCCAGCATTTCTCCTGCCCTTCCCTCCATCCATCCATGTCCAGCAACTCTGCTCTCTTTCCTGCCCTCCCTTCCCATCCATGTCCAGCGATTCTCCTCTGCCCTCCCCTCCCATCTGTGTCCAGCGATTCTCCTTTACCCCTATCCTCCACTCCCAACCATGTCCAGCAATTCTCCTCTGCCCTCCCCTCCCATCTATGTCCAGTGATTTCTCCTGTCTCCCCAGCCCGCCCCTCCCATCCATGTCCAACAATTCTCCACTGCTCTCCCCTCCATGTCCAGCGATTCTCCTTTGCCCCCTATCCTCCCCTCCATGTCCAGTAACTTGCCCCAGCCTCCACCTGCCCCCCTTTTAAGCCCCCGTTGAGTTCCAGTACACCTGCCCGCCCTTAGCTCCCCAACAGTCCTGCTTTCTGTTCCTGCCACCCCGCGACACATTTAAATCTTTTATTATTTTTTTATATGAAGTCGCAGCACCAGTGTTAGTGAAAGGGCCAGGCTCGCCTCCTCTAGCCTTCCCTTCATTCCCTCTCAGTGTCCCGCCCTCATGAAAACAGGAAACTACATTAGAGGAAGGCAGGACAGTGAGAGGGAACGAAGGGAAGGCTAGAGGAGGCGAGCCTGGTCCTTTCACTAACGCCGGCGCTGCGACTTCAGGTAAAAAAAAGGTTTAAATGCGTCGCCAGTGGCAGGAACAGAAAGTAGGACTGGGGAGCTAAGGGCAGGCAGGTGTGCTGGCCCTAGGAAAAAAAAGGTGCCGGTAGACCGTATCGGCGCATACCGGCACAAAAAAGCACTGGAACTACATCTACTAATCACTCAGTGCCTGTTGATCACACACTGTGACATCACAAACGCTCTTCCCATTCAAAAATACCAGATATAATAGCATTCTTTTTCAGGGAGGTTCCATTATCAGTTTCCAGAACAGTTTCCTTGTAGAGAATCCAGGATCTCCCTAGTTCTAGAAGACACCATATTCAGAGTATTCCAATCAATATCTAGCAAATTGAAATTAATAAGGGATCCTTTTATTAAGGTGCACCGAAAAATGGGCTGCACTAGTGTAAGCGCATGTTTTGGGCGCGTGCAGATCCATTTTTCAGAGTGCCTGTAAAAAAAGCTTTTTTAATTTTTGACGAAAATGGACATGCGGCAAAATAAAAATTGGCACGTGTCCATTTTGGGTCTCAGACCTTACCGTCAGCCATTGACGTAGCAGGAAGGTCTCATGCAGTAACCATGTGGTAATCATCTAAGCACGTAGAATGACTACCACCCAGTTTTTGCCATGCGCCAGAAAATAAAAATTATTTTCCGGCAGACATAGCGGATGTGCGTCAGAAATGAAATTACCGCAAGAGCCACGCAGTAGCCAGGCAGTAACTCAAAATTGATGCGCGTTGGGAGCACATAGGCTTAGTAAAAGGGCCCCTAAGCAATAACAAATCCCCTTTCATAGCAATTTTATGACTGTCTTCAATTAAATCTCTATTTCTGCCTTTGAAGAGGCCTGTAAATTACACCAATATAAATAGATGTTCCATTCTTCTTTCCAGATTATTGCACAGAGCCTCTTCCTTTTCTCATAAGCCCTACGATACTGCTGCTTTAGCATTTTTTATATATCACCACTTCTCCTCCCTTTCTTCCTACCCTATCCTTTCTGAATAAATTATAGCCTGATATAACTATATCCCAGTCATAGTTCTCCATGTATGATATCTCCATGTATGATATCTCCATGACTGCCACTAAATCTAAGTCAGCCTCTTCCATTCCAGCCTCTAAATGCTACCATAAGACAAGAGAGCTGAGAAAGAGTCAATTTAAATGTAATATCTTGGGAAGTTAAATATATTTACCTAATGAGGGGTATTTTCGATATGATGTCTAAATCTGATTTTGGATGTTTTGCAAAAACAAAAAATGATAGAAATCTAGTAGTGAACATTGCAATTTTCAAACCAGAAAAACATCCAACTTTTTGTTTCAAAAATGGCCATTTGCTAGACAGTTTTGTACTCAGTGCATCTATCTCTTAGGACCATTTTCGGAAACAAGCATCCAAGGGAAAGACGCACAAAAACAAGCCATTGGGATGTATGGAGGGCCAGAATCCTTAGTAGTCTGGCCAGACATACATCCTAGCAGTGCAGTGGGGCACCCTAGAGGGTTCTGCAGTGGACTTCATATAAAAGGTCCCAGGTACACATCTCATCAGGACCCCTTTATACTGTATGTTGAGCCCTCCAAAACATACCAAAAATCTACTGTACCCAACTATATACCACTACAATAGCCCTTATACCTGTAGGTGTCACCTACATGTAGATACAGTAGGTTTTTGGCGGGTTTTCAAGGGCTCACACTTTCCACCACAAGTGTAACAGTGTGAGTGGAGCAAAACGACTAAAATTGGGGTGTTGAAAATTGCAACTGGGACATTTTTGAGAGAAAAATATCCTTCTGCCACCTTATTACATGTTTTGAACTTTTATTTGTTTTGAAAATGACTCCCTATATATATATACATATCACATTATTTAAATTTGACATTTCTGTAAATAAACATTACAAAATTAACATGAAAATATTTTATCATTCTATATTATAACACATGAGGCAATAGACTTTTTTTTTTAAACTGGCCAAGAATGTATTATGATCTCCAGAATATTGGGCCCTTTTATTAAGCGGCTGTAGGCACGCATGCATGCCTACCATGTGCCAAAGAGCACTGCCTTGGGATGTGTTGAGGCATCCCGTGTTAGGTTCGCATCCTGCTGCAGTTTGCCGCTCGCTGCACACCAATCAAGTGCTAATAAACAGGTTTTATTTTTTAGCACCAGAAGGAGGAGCATATTTATGGGTGAAGTAGGCATTCCCTGAATTATCAGTTAGCACGGGGGCATTGCTGCACACCAACTGATTAGTGCCAGATTAGCACAGGAGCCCCTAGCACCTACAAAATAGATGGTGGTAAGGGCTCCTGCACTAACGCCCATTGGGAAATTAGTGCATTGCCATTAAGGGAAAAAGAAAAATGTGGCCATTTTACCACTGCACTAAAAGTAACCTTGGCATGCGGGAAAGCCACACGCTAAAACTGCCGCAGGCCACTTTTTAGCACAGCTTAGTAAAAGGGCCTCTATGTGCTGTATGGCTTTTATTTTCCTTCCACAGAGTTATGTATAGAACTTGAATATATTGCTTCACTATGGCTTTTACAGTTAAGCAGCAGAAACTTAATAAAGCATTCACATTCCTACATGATTCTTCTATCCCCTGCTGACAGATTGACATGTCAAAATGAGTAGTACATGAAGAAAGGAAATCCAGAAATAGAGCAAGTGTTCAGCATGGTATGATATACAGCAGACGGTATTATGACGGAAAATGTTTCCATATACCATGCCTTGCTCATACATTTCGATTCTATGATAAATCTGTTATCAAATATATATAAATCTTTGCCGTATTTTCTCCAAGTAATAAAAATGTAAAAAAAAAATAGGCATTAGAAAAAAATATCTTGGTATCTAAAGATAATGAAATAAAATCAATCCACTAGAAACACAAACAGCAGATACAGGCATGCCAGGCTTTCTAGACAGGATTAGGTCTGTATAGCAAAACCCATAAATATGCAAGATGCTCACACAGCTCATGGGGAACAATTTACATGGGTTACAAGTTTACTGCCATATCTCCTGCCATTATTTATGTACTTACATATTTGGCTGATTGAGGGAAGCCTAGAAATTCATTAAATCTAACTTGCTTGTAATTGCCTAATAGCTCTCTACGTGGTTCATAAAAGGCTGATATCTTCAATCACAGTTTCTATTAATCATGGCTCTGCTGGATAATGCCCCTGAGCAATAATCACTAGGGATTCAAGTTATCCAAGTCTGTGATATCTTCTGCAAAAGGGTATTCATTAATTTCATTGAATAAAAAGGTTTACCCTGTGTTAAAAGTATGCTTCTGAGGAGACAGCACAACTTGGAAAAGCCCCTCTGTGTTAATTTTTATGCCAGCTCATGCTCTGCATAGTGTAATACAATATCAGCCTCATTTCATTAAATATAATCCTCATTCCTTATATATATTATGTATCACTCTTGTAACATCACAACATCTGGCATAGGCACAGAAAAAACACATGAAGTATTTCATCCATTGATGCCCGAGTTAAAAAAAAAAAAAAGACATAGCCAAGAATTCAAATTCATATTCCAAACCATACCTTTTTAAAACATTCTTAAATGCAGTTTTTAGCCAGTATAATTCTGTAAGAATTCATTTGGAAATATAATAAATAAGCTGTGCTAGAATAGGTCATAGATTCACTGAAGTTAACTGACAGAGCAAGCACTAGATACTGAAAAAATAATGCACAGTAGGATTAAATAAACACTACTTAGTACTGTTGACATACACAGTCCATCATTGTTCCATGAAAGATACAATTTAATCAAGAAACAACCAATAAGAAAAATAGGTGGTTTCATGAAATGTATTTTATAGTTATGAATGGCAAGACTCTGATCAGGAAAAAGTCTGGGTTTAAGAAGATTCTTAGGGGGGGATATAAATATAATTTGAATATGCTATTTCATGGAATATGATCCTCTTTGTGGAATGATGTTTGAAAAAAGATTCTGGATGTTAGGTACAGATTGGCTAGTGGTGAAGACAGAATGCTGGGCTCATTTGCCCATAGTCTGACCTAGCATGGCACATTTTAAATTCTTATATTTTTCAAAGAATTTAAAATGTGCCATGCTAGGTCAGACTATGGCCAAATGAGCCCAGCATTCTGTCTTCACCACTAGCCAATCTGTACCTAACATCCAGAATCTTTTCCATTTATTAGGGATGTATACTGTAAAAAATATGTTTTGTTCATCTTTGGTTCAATCACATGTTCAGTTCATTTTCAGACTGAATTATTCACATCATACAAACATAAGAATTGCCATACTGGATCAGACAAAAGGTCCATCTAGCCCAACATCTTGTTTCCAGCAGTGGCCAATCCACCTCACAAGTGCCTAGCAGGATCTCAAAGATTCTATGCTACTTACCTACTGGGAGAATCAGTGTTTTTTCTCAGGCTTACTGTGTAGTCCCATCCCTTGTCCCTGGGGAGGGGAAACACTTCAGCCCTAGCGGCTAGAATAAGAGAGACAATCAGACTTAGATTTGGCACAACCAGTAAAAATATTTATTGGTATTTCACTAAGCCAATACAAAATAATTGTTCTCTCTGGAGCAGGTTGTCACACAGAAAAGCCAGATACAAAGACTGAATAACAAAATCTGCTCAGCAAAACTTTCTCAGTTTTCATATAAATACTGTTGTAAGTATCATTTCTCCTAAACTAACAAGTAATCATATATGGATTTTCCTATTTCCTTCCATTACATATATATGGTTATATTCTGTTTTTTTTTATATGTATACAAAAATGGCAATATCCTCCATTCTATCATCCTCTCCTGCTTGTATCAACATGCACATTTTGTGGCCATTGGCTAACGCCTTATCAGTAACGCATGATCACAGAATGCAAAAACCATATAACAAACAAGTAGTATGAAACACCTGGTGTCCTTCTCCTCTGAAAACATATTTCCAGTGGAACATCATGGACTTTGCAGGGTCCTCAGTCTCTCTTCACCATCAAGGTATATCCATGTGTATCTGCCATATATGGGCCGCATAGCCTCAGTTCCTTCTAAGTTTGCACTCTGCTTACATGCAGCTGCAGGGAGAAACTAAATTTATGCTGATGACAGCAAATCTAAGAAATCTGAGGGCTAGCAGGGCCATCTTACAGGCCTAGTATAGGAAGGAATATACACTACCTTAATAATAGTTTGTGAACTTTTCTTCCAGGAATTTGTCCAAACCTTTTTTGAAGCCTATTTTAATTACTTTTACTACATCCTCTGGACACAAGTTCCAGAGCTTAACTTTGTGATGAGTGAATATTTTCTGTGATTTGATTTAAATGTACTACTTTGTAACTTCATAGCATATCCCCTAGTCTTTGTACTTTTTGAAAAGAATAAACAATCGATTCTCATCCAGCCATTCCACCAGTGGCGTAGCTACGTGGGGCCAGGGGGTGCCTGGGCCCCCATAGATTTGGCCCTGGACCCCCCTCCTGCCGTCAACCCGCCGTCGCCTGCCTTTGCTGGCGGAGGACCCCAACCCCCACCAGCCGAGGTCCTCTTCTTCTCGCAAAAGGCTTCCTTCTGTTTCTGACGTCCTGCTCCATCAGCTGCATTTGCTCTGGGAAGAAGGGGAATAGGAGTCTGGGGTTAGCTGTAAGCACCATAAATACACATTTTAAGATTTGCTGTCTTAAAAATAAAAAAAAACAAAAAGGCACACAACTGCTTACAAAACAGTAGATAAAAAACAACAAAGCAGTGGAATCAAATGCATTTATTGGAACAATACCCGTGTTCCAATAAATGCATTTGATTCCACTGCTTTGTTGTTTTTTATCTACTGTCTTAAAAATCAAACAGATCTTCAGGCACAAATTGTTCATTGTTTTGTTAAACAGCAAGTCTTTTTGTTGCTAATTCTGTAAGCAGCATGATTTTGTTTAAAGCAGGCGATCTGCTGATCTCTATATGTACATGAGCTTGATGTAGGGAACAGGAGAGGGAGAATGAATGTAAAACCATTAGGTTTGTTTTAAAATTCAGCTATCATTCACACTAGTTCTTTTGCCTATGTTCCCTTTAAAGCTTAAAATGTAATTTTAGGTTTTTGCTGCACCTGCTAAAAATGCTTTTTTTCTTCCTGAGAGGAAAGTAAAAACATCTGTCTGACACCAGTGCTCAGGAGGAAGAGGAGGAGAAGGGGGGTCTGGGATCAAGCCTTTTTGCAGCACTATTCAGAAAAAGTTTACAAGTCAGCATATATTCAAAGATATCATTGAAAGCCTGACTAGCCAGACCCCCCCTCTGGTTTCTTGTAAATGTTATCTTAAAGCTTGTGTCTGCTGGTTTTTTCTGATAAAAGGAAGGCGATGCCCTTGTGTCTGTGGGATGAACATTTTAGCCACGTGTTGTAAAAAAAAACAAAACAACAACAACAGAGTGCTGAAAAAACAAGCAGGTGGGGAGGAGGAAGTGAATGGAATTAAAAACAAAGAAATGGTTTAAGAACAGGGATAAAACAAACTGTGTATGCTCCTCCAGGACTATAGGGGGCATTTTGGTGGGGGCGATTGATGTTATTTTCCATCACATGACACATCCAAGATGGCATCAAGTAGTGTCAAACAGGAAGTGATGTGATGTGTCTAGTAGTTGCCACCATCTTTGAAAAGGGGCTTGGCTATGACGCCACTTACTATGATATCACCAAAAGGGGTGGGGTTTGGGGGGAGGAGCTAAGCAAAGGGACAGGGTTTGAGCATGGTTATGCAAGTACGGTGAGATTAGAGGGATCATACAAAAAGACTGAGTGTGGGCAGGACTATGATGCCATATCCGGTGATATAATCAAAGGGGCAGAGCATGGGTGGGGAATGGATAGCCATGGGAGAGTGGGCAGGGCCTGGGCAGATCCTTGATTTTGATTGGGTGATGTGACCGGAGGTGGGTGTGACCACCTGTCAAAATCAATTAAAGATAATTAACAGGTGCTGAATACTAGTAAGGGTTACAACTTCTGGGATTAGATTAGATTAAATTAGATTATAAGTGTTAGATAGGGGTCCTGTTCCATTCACATTTGGGGGAAAAAAGTCAAACACTTAACATAGCAATGTTCTTGAGTGGCAACCTCTTGCAGGGCTACTGTGTACCTTACTGTCTCCCAGCTCAGCAGCATACGTTACTTATCTCTGGAATGGTTTCCCAGAGTTATCAGTATAGTCTATAGCAATTACTTAAGGCCAGCCTATGATCAGCTGGGTCAAAATTACCAATCTGCAAGGCTCCAAGTTGACTGTAGTGGTTGCAGTTTATACATAATGTTGGAGACATATGCTGTAGAGCATCACTGCTTCCCTCTAGACCTCTTCAACCTAGCTGTGCCCTGGGCTTTTATACTTCCTGGACTATGCCCTCCTGACTCCACCCCTCCCATGTCTCTTCCCCCTTAGGTGGGACAATGATTTTTAAAGTGGTTCTTACACTGTGAGGGGGTATACTTAAGGGGACATGGCAGCGTCCTACAGACTCCCTCACCAACAGCTTAAGTAGCATTTCCATCTTACAATCCTGCTAGTGTTTTAGATGCATACCTCCCTCTACAGGGTTAGTTGTATTTTTTGACAACCCTCATTGCCAAAGCATTCATCATAGGCTGCCTTAGTAACTCCTTATCTTCCAGCAGCAATACATAAAGTATAGCTGTAGCACTGCCAACCTTGAGAGTGTCATGGTCCCAGGCTTTAAACCAACAGTCACAAACTCTGGAACAACGTGAGCCCTTGGCCTACTGTAGTCGAGCGGCAGCAGGAGGCAAAACCCTCAAGCAGGACTGGACTAACAAGCTTGACTTGGCTGGAACAGGATTCAGGATACTGGAACAAGCTTGGCAGGAACAGGATTCAGTATACTCAAGCAGGATTCAGGATTTTCAAACACGCTTGGCCGGAACAGGATTCAGGATACTGGAACAAGCTTGGCAGGAACAGGATTCAGGATACTCAAGCAGAATTCAGGATACTCAAACAAGCTTGGCAGGAACAGAAGCTGAAAGCAAATAGGGCAGACACCAGCAGGAAACAAAGCTGACCCACACAGACAAACAACAAAACTAAGGCTGAAGCTAAGGTAGAGGGGACTAGAACAAGCAAGGCAGACTAGGCAGGACACAAGGCAGACCCACACAGGCAAACAGAGAAGAACAGAAGCAGAAGTGCACACAGGCACCCTAAACAAGGAATCAAGATAGAAGTGCCCACAGGCACACAGGCTATGAACAAGCAACAAGAAATCAAGGCAGAAGTGCTCACAGGCACACAGACTAGAACAAGGCAGAAGTGCTACACTGCACACGGACTAACCTGGAGACCTTTGGCATTGCAAAGGCCCTGAATGAAAGTGCACCACTTCCTTATAAACAGGACAGAGGCAGGAAATACACTGAACCCAAAGTGAGGCTTGAAACACACAGGAAAGAAACAATGCAGACAGTAGCCAGCTCAGTAGCTGACCATCGGGACATAAGGTGAGTCAGAGAGGGATCACAACCACAATTGTGACAGAGAGTCACCTCTGGATCATCCCACAGTAAAATAATGAGACACTGAATAGCTTGAAGGATAGGAAAAACCTTGGGAGGACCTCTAGTGCCCAGAGGAATATGATTTTCTGAGGAACAACCTTCTGGAGCTGGAGCCACAGAAATATTTAAAAGCTTCAGAGTATTACAAATTACCAACAGTAAATCCACTCTATGAAAAAAGATGTACAACTGAAGAGTCATCCTTAATTTGAATCTGCCCTTAGTTAAGCTGGTCTTTTCAAGTCATATTACAGAACCTACATGATCTGGAAGTCCCACAGAAAAAACTGAATTGGACTCCCAAACATCCAAACCCAGCAAACATCTGCACTTTGTGGATCAACAGTCTCTAAGATCACTAGAAATCAAAGGAGCACAAGCTACGCCTTTTTCAAGCTGAGACTGCTTTAAACAAGAAAGCGTTGTGAAGCAGCAAAAAAATCTCTGCACACCAAAGTTTGCTCTTGCGTTTAAGAGAATGTTTGTAGACATTCCTGAAGAGATAGTTGTATCTCTGTCTCTTTGGAAAATTTGCTGCAGAAAAGCTGCATAAATCATGGCTAAAATGAAGCCACATAGAGCCTGACTGAACCCAAGTTCTTCAGTTTCTGTCAAAACCAAATCTGTGGCCAATTTGGCTTCTTGGTTTTGGCAGAAACCTAAACTGAGAATGAAATCGTCCCTGCTCCCACTCTCACCACCACACCCACACCGGACCAAAAAAGCCCCCTCCTGAGCCTGTCCACTCCCAGCGGTGGCCCTCCTCACTTTCCATCACCCACATCCCACCCAACCACCCATAGCCTATGTTCTGATGCTGCCAACTCAGACAACTGTAGGTCTCCTTGAGTCAGCAAAGTAGCAATTAAGGGGTCCTTTTACTAAGGTGGAGTGGAGTGGAGGAGTAGCCTAGTGGTTAGTGCAGTGGACTTTGATCCTGGGGAACTGAGTTGAATTCCCACTGCAGCTCCTTGTGACTCTGGGCAGGTCACTTAACCCTCCATTGCCCCTGGTACAAAATAAGTACCTGAATCTATGTAAACCGCTTTGAATGTAGTTGCAAAAACCTCAGAAAGGCAGTATATCAAGTCCCATTTCCCTTTCCCTAAGGTGCACTGAAAAATGGCCTGCAGTACTGTAGGCATGTGTTTTTGTTGTGTGCAGGATAATTTTTCAGCGCACCTGCAAAAAATGCCTTTTTTAAATTTTTTGCCAAAAATGGACATGCGGCAAAATGAAACTTGCTGCGTGTCCATTTTGGGTCTAAGACCTTACCGCCAGCCATTGACCTAGCAGTAAAGTTTTATGTGGTAACCGGGCGGTAATGACCTACGCACATCAAATGCCACTTGGTGCGTCCGATACGTGCGTCTGAAAATAAAAATTATTTTTCAGATGGGTGTATCAGACATGCGCCAAAAATGAAGTTACCGCAAGAGCCACGCGGTAGCCATGTGGTAACTGCATTTTGGCACACGGGTGCACGTAGACACATACGCGGCTTAATAAAAGGGCCCCTAACTCAGAAGAGGACTTGTTAGACATGGGTACTTATCACCGCTATCAAACTTGGAGCCACTTGTGAAAAGCAGGGGCTGTGGCAAAATCACTATTCTGAGCTAAAACTGCCTTTTGGGGTTTTTTTGGCTAGATTCTCAGACAAGTGCATTACTGAGAAGAACTTGATAGAACAAGCAATGCATTCCACCATAGCCACACACTGGCCCCCAAAATGTTTAGTAGTACTTTATGTGCTCAACAGGAGACTTCATAATAGGTAAGCCCAAGCGTTACCTCAAGTGCATCACCTACGAAGTGAAATTTAGTCCGGTGCTATAGCCTGTTATGAAACACATGCTGGGTCTTAACACAGCTTCAGTTCCAGGATCCCTCCAGAACAGCTTTACAAAGGGAAGGTCCCCTCAGTTGCTTGAATAAATAAAAAACTTACAGTATTTATGAAATGCCTGTGCATTTATACCGCATAGGTGTTTAAATGTCTCTATCATATCTCCCCCTTCCTGCCTTTCTTCCAAAGTATATATATATTGAGATCATTAAGTCTGTCCTCATACACTTTATGACAACCACTGACCATTTTAGTAGCTGTTCTCTGGATCGACTCCATCCTGATAATATCTTTTTGAAGGTGCAATTTCCAGAATTGTTCACCTTGATATCACCTTGATATTAATCACAACTTGTATTTGTTCATACCAAAATCGGTTAACGCCGATTACGGTACCATGTAAGCCACATTGAGCCTGCAAAGAGGTGGGAAAATGTGGGATACAAATGCAACAAATAAATAAATAAATATTGTAAATGAGGTCTCACCAGAGTCTTATACAGAGGCATCTTCACCTCCTTTATCCTACTGGCCATTCCTCTCCTTTGCACCCAAGCATCCTTCTAGCTTTTGCCGTAACCTTTTCTGCCTATTAGGCCACATTGAGATCATTACATATGATCACACCCAAGTCCTGCTCCTCTTTCGTGCACAAAAGTTCTTCACCCCCTAAACATTACTGTTTCCTCGAGTTTTTGTAGCCCAAATGCATGACCCTGCATTTTTTACCATTAAATCTAAGCTGCCAAATTCCAGACCATTCCTCTATCTTCACTAAGTCCTACCTCATGTTATCCAACCATCAGGGGTGTCTACCCTATTGCAAATTTTGGTGTCATTCACAGAGACAAACCTTACCAGACAGCCCTTCAGCAATATCACTTACAAAAACGTTAAAAAGAACAAGCCCAAGAACTGAACCTAGCGGCACACCACTGGTAACATACTTTTCCTCAGAATGAGCTCTGTTTACCTCTACCCTCTGTCACCTTCCACTCAACCAGATTCTAACCCAGTCAGTCACTTTAGGGCCCATACTGAGGGCACTCAGTTTATTAGTGGTCTATGCAGAATTGTATCAAAGGCTTTGCTAAATACACCACATCTATCACTCTCCCTTGATCCAGCTCTCTCATCACCAAGTCAAAGAAATGAATCCGATTTGTCTGACAAGAACTGCCTCTACTGAAACCATGTTGCCTCAGATCCTGTAATCCATTGGCATATCTAAAGGGGACAGAAAGTACCTGTACAGATATTTGTGTGTGAACTGCTCTATGCCTATGTGTAGACTTGAGTAGTATATCAAATGCGTTCAATAAATAAATAAATTTACTCTTCTCTGATTTAAAAGCATGTCCATTAATTTACTTACCACATGTTCCACCCGTGGTCTGCCCAAACTCCATCCATGTGTACACCCATTGGCAAAGATAATATATGCATGTAAATTGACTAGGGGCCCTTTTACTAAGACACATAAGTGGCTACGTGTGCTCAATGCACGCCAAAATGAAGTTACTGCCCGACTACCATGTGGCTCTTGCGGTAATTTCATTTTTGGCGCACGTCCAATACACGTGTCTGAAAAATATTTTTTTATTTTTGGGTGCGCGTAATGGATGCGTGCCAAGTGGCATTTGACGCGCATAGGTCATTACCACCCGCATTCGTTACCGCTAGGTCAATGGCTGGCGGTAAGGTCTCAGACCCAAAATAGACGCATGGCAATTTTCATTTTGCCGCACGTCCGTTTTTGGCAAAAAAAGGCATTTTTGTAGGTGCGCTGAAAAATAATTCTGTGCGTGCTCAAAACACGCGTCTACACTACCGCAGGCCATTTTTCAGCGCACTTTAGTAAAAGGACCCCTAGAATAGCAGCATTCACATGCATTCCTGCTGACCACAACTAGACTGCTCCTAGTAGAACTATCCTAGATGACCATTGTCAGGCAAGGCTTTGCATCAAAATCTTGGTGGCTTAAATTTGGCAATCTAGACTAGTCTAGATTTGGATGAAAAATTTCCTAAACCTAGGTTACCCAATTTTGGCCACCTAGATTAGATGCTGTGCCTTGGCTAAAAGTTAGCTTGCTAATTACTAACACCAATATGTGTTAAATGCAGAATCAGAAAATTAGTGTGTGTTAATACCAAATTTCTCAGTGATTTCAGCAATGCTTATCAGTATTTCCCAAAAACTGAGTCCAATAAAAGGAACATGCTAACAGTGGCATTTCATGCAAATGTATGCAAAGCTATTCTTGGATATCAATGGCAATAAATTTCAGGATCAACATGAACCTTTGGAACGTTAACTACTTCCCTAACCTAAACAAGCAGATAAGAACACCTATTTTTAATTCATTAACAGTGAGCCTGTCGTGAAAGCCCGCACACACTTCTAGCCACTGTGAGAGGGACAATTTTAAAGCACAGCTAAATCCCTTTAATATTTGTCCTCCCACAGATTTAATTATATACCTATTAAAATATATTTCATTCTAAATATACATATAGAATAAAATTATACTTTAATGGTACAGAACTGAAACTTATAGAACATTGCTCAAGTAATTTTGTTATTTTATATAGTCACTAAGCCTAATTGATATTCAACAGAGAGAAGGTGTAGGTAATTAAGAGCATCTGCTGGGATAAAGCAAATGAGCTTACAGTACATCTGGGGTATAAGCAAAGAGAAAGTGCAAGTTTTATACATTAATAAGCATTCCTTCAGTTCTTGACTCCAATTAAGACGTTTGTCATTAACTCATCTTTTCAGAGTGTGACTGAAACTGGGACAAAGTGTGAAGTCTCTCCAGTAATGGAAATAGTTTTGAAAGAGGCATACCTAAAGGGGGAATTAGTCATCTCGGCTGAGACCGCAGTCCATGGAAAAATAAAATACACTGTACACAAATTCAAAGTTTGGAATAGACACACTTTCATATCTTTGTAAAAAGAAGTTTTAGAACTTCAATTTCCTTTTGGTAATTCTTTAAAATAAATTCTATATCCCAGTTCCTTTTACCTAACAAACTGCAGATTATTGTAGATTAATGAAAGCACTTACATGTGAAATATTATGTATAATGATGGCACATCATCTCCCAAATTCTATAAAAGTTGCTAAAAATTGCACGTGCAAATTTGGACACACGTCCAATTTGCGTGTGCAATTTAATTGGCTTGTTATTTAATTAGCACTGATTATTGGTTACTTAAGCAATTATTGGTGCTAATTGGATTTAATTAAAATTTGCATGTATAAATTTAGGCATGAGATCGGCGCATAAATTTTACATGCGAGTCCAAAAAGGGGGCGTGGCCATGGGAGGGTCACGGACAGATCAGGGGCATTCCCAAAATTTATGTGTGTGATAGAATAATGGATATCTGCGCCTAATTTGGGCACGTGGATTTATAACAAGGTTTTAGTTGGTGTAAACAGTCATGCCTAAATGTAATCATGGTTCCTGGGGCTAAGCGCTATTCTATAAATGGTTCCAAACTTTAAGCACCATCCCCTAGATTCTGTATAGTGTGCCTAGAGATCTGTGCCAAAATTGGCACGGATTCTATAACAATGCACATAACTTAACAGGCTATTGAGCGCTGATGACAGAATTTAACAAGCAATAATGAGCATTAATTGGCACTGATTAGAATTTACGCACACAACTCGGTAAGTGTATTCTGTATAAACTGCACCAAACTTCTAACATGCACAGGCAAAAGGGGGAGTGGTTATGGGCAGAGAAATGGGCACCGTGGGCGTTCTGCACATGTAGTTATAGAATATGGCCCAGTGTGCGTACATCTACGTGCTGGGATTTACACCACATTTTTGTTGGTGTAAATGGATGTGCAAAGTTTTAGGTGCTGAGATATCAACTAAGCTTATTCTATAGTCGGCGCCTAAATCTAGGCACTGATTATAGAATATGCTAATAGGCTTATTTTCGAAAGAGAAGGGCGCCCATTTTTCGTCACAAATCGAAAGAAGGGTCATCCAAATTGGCATATTCAAAAGCCAATTTTGGGCGTCCTCAACTGCTTTCTGTCGCAGGGACGACCAAATTTCACAGGGACGTGTCGGAGGCGTAGCGAAGGCGGGACTGGGGCGTGCCTAACACATGGGCGTCCTCGACCGATAATGGAAAAAAGAAGGGCATCCTTGACGAACATGGACGACTTTACCTGGTCCTTTTTTTCTTACGACAAAGCCACAAAAATGTGCCCTAAATGACCAGATGACCACCGGAGGGAATCGGGGATGACCTCCCCTTACTCCCCCAGTGGTCACTAACCCCCTCCCATCCTCAAAAAAATTTTTTTTAAATATTTGTTCCAGCCTCTATGCCAGCCTCAAATATCATACCCAGCTCCATGACAGCAGTATGGAGGTCCCTGGAGCAGTTTTAGTGGATGCAGTGCACTTCAGGCAGGTGGACCCAGGCCCATCCCCCCTCACCCGTTACACTTGTGGTGGTAAATGTGAGCCCTTCAAAACCCACCACAAACCCACTGTACCCACATGTAGGTGCCCCCCTTCACCCCTTAGGGCTATGGTAGTGGTATACAGTTGTGGGGAGTGGGTCTGGGGGGTCAGCACACAAGGTAAGGGAGCTATGCACCTGGGAGCAATTTCTGAAGTCCACTGCAGTGCCCCCTAGGGTGCCCGGTTGGCGTCTTGGCATGTCAGGGGGACCAGTGCACTACGAATGCTGGCTCCTCCCACGACCAAAGGGCTTGGATTTGGTCGTTCCTGAGATAGGCGTCCTCGGTTTCCATTATCGCTGAAAATCGGGGACGACCATTTCTAAGGTTGACCTAAATTTCGCAATTTGGGTGTCCCTGACCATATTATTGAAATGAAAGATGAATGCCCATTTTGTTTCGATAATACAGGTTTCCCCGTCTCTTCACCGGGATGTCCTGCGAGGACGTCCTCAGGAAAACCTGTGCGCCTCTTTCGATTATGCCCCTCTTAGCACCAATTTCAGTGCTGATTTTTAGGTACCATATATAGAATTTTCCCCCATGTGCAGAGTAGCGCTAAGCATTATTGTTTTCAGTGCTGATTTTGTAGTTGCCATTTACAGAATTTAGTCTCATATGTTTAAGCTGATTATGCTTCTATATAAAACATCGATGGGCAGTGGTTTATATGTATAGGAAAAACTGAACAATAAAGGTGAGAAAAAGTTATGCATGTACACCCAGTTCTATACATTTGCATTCCCAACTTTGCAACTACTGCAAGTTATAGAATAGGATTAGCTATATGCATAACTTAGGGGTCCTTTTACTAAGGTGCGCTGAAAATGGCCTGCAGTAGTGTAGGTGTGGGTTTTGAGTGCACGCAGATCCATTTTTCAGCACGCCTGTAAAAAAAGGCCTTTTTTACATTTTTGCCAAAAATGGGCGTGTGGCAAAATAAAAATTGGCACACTTCTATTTTGAGTCTGAGACCTTACCACCAACCATTGACTTAGTGGTAAGGTCTCTCACATTAACTGTGTGGTAATTGCCTACGCACGTCGTCGGAGTTACCGCCCAATTTTCACTGTGCGCACATAGTGGACGCGAATAAAAAATGAAATTACTGCAAGGGCCATGCAGTAGCTGGGTGGTAACTCCGAATTGGCGCACGTTGGATGCGCATAAGTGCCTATCATTTTTGAAAGTGATCGCCGTCCATTTTCCAACATAAATTGGGAGATGGCCGGCGATCTCGGAAAAGCGGCCAAATCGGTATAATCAAAAGCCGCTTTTTTGGCATCGCCGTTTTCCCGTCGCATCGCCGGCCAAAGTTCAAAGGGGCATGTCGGCGGCGAAGCGAAGGCGGGACATGGGCGTGGCTACCAGATGGCCGGCTTTCAGCAAAAATGGAAAAAAAACCCGGCAATAAGCAGTATATCGCCAGGTTTACTTGGTCCTTTTATTTTCACGACCAAGCCTCAAAAAGGTGCACCAAATGACCACTGGAGGGAATGGGGGATGACCTCCCCATACTCCCCCAGTGGTCACCAACCCCCTCCCATACTAAAAAAATAAAACTAAAAACCTTTTTTGCCAGCCTGTATGCCAGCCTCAAATGCCGTACCCACCTCCATGACAGCAGAATGTGTTGTATCCTCCGACAGCCTTTCCCTGGTTGCGATGTGGCTCTCAAGTGAGTGTGACACCTTTTCTGTTAGGTGCCCTGCAGAGTCACATTAGCAATGCATTGTGGTGGGTGTAGGGTACTGGGCTCTACTCCCATGGTGCTTTCACCCCCTGATAACTGGGTCAGAGTGTGCCCTGTTTTGTTTCCGGTAGTCCATGAGGTAGTGGCCATTTTTGTAAGCCAGTTTTAGATCCCTTTCATGTGTTACCCATGTTAGAGAACGTTATTACCTTGAATGTGGCTGAAAGAGGGCATTGTACACCATTCTGCCAGCTCTGACCTACTGCTAATCTCAGTACCAGGGAGACTCTTTGCCAGTGGGGCACAACCTCTGATCTGCAGTTAACTGTGAGTAAACGAGCTTATTCAAATAAAGGACTTTTTCAAAGAGATTAGTCTTCAGGTGTCAACTGGTGTGCCAAGGTTATACAGCAGCAACAAGTCCTAGAGGCCTGCGTGTATGCAGGTCCCTGGAGCACTTTTAGTGGGTACCGCAGTGCACTTAAGGCAAGCGGACCCAGGCCCATCCCCCCCTACCTGTAACACTTGTGCTGGTAATGGAAGCCCTCCAAAACCCACTGTACCCACATGTAGTTGCCCCCTTCACCCCTAAGAGCTTTGGTAGTGTTGTACATTTGTGGGTAGTGGGTTTGTGGGGGGGGGGGGGTTTGGGGGGCTCAGCACCCCAAGTAAGGGAGCTATGCATGTGGGAGGTTTTTCTGAAGTCCACTGTACTGACCCCCTAGGGTGCCCAGCTGGTGTCCTGGCATGTCAGGAGGACCAGTGCGCTACAAATGCTGGCTCCTCCCACAACCAAATGCCTTGGATTTCACCGGGTTAGAGATGGCTGGCATTTTTTTCCATTATCGCTGAAAGACAAACCCAGCCATCTCAAACCCGGCGAACTCCAAGGCATTTGGTCGGGCTAAACCATATTATCGAAAAAAAAAGATGGCCGGCCATCTTTTTCAATAATACGGTTCCGGCCAGCTGTACCGCCACCGCCAACATAGATCGCCGGCAATCTATTTGGCCGGCGATGTTTGATTATGCTCCTCCACGCGGCTTAGTAAAAGGGCCCCTCAATCAACTAACAAGCTGCCAATTGGTGTTAATGACCAATTATTGGTAATAATTGGTGCTAATTGGCAGTAATTAGAAGTTACATGTGTAACTGCCCCTAGTCAATATCGTATAACTTCTCCAAACAAACTTCAGAGTGCACAACTGCTAGGTGGCATGGACCTGGTAGGGCCATGGCTGGGTCAGGCTCATGCCTAGCAATTATGAACGCAGGTTATAAAATACTTCCAGTTATGTGCCTAACTGCCTATAGTTAAGCACCAGAAAAATTTACACCAGCCATTTGGCTGGCCTAAATGCTCCTGCCTAAACACGTAAATTTGGACTTATGCTAGTAGTTCATAACAATTGCATGCACAATTGCTATTATAGAATCTGCACTTACCCCCTTATTCTATAGAAGTTGCCAAAAATTGCGCTCACAATTTAATTGAATAATTAATTAGCGCCAATAATTGGCTTTTTAACAAGCAATTACTGGCATTAATTGAATTGAACCTTACGCATGTAAATTTAGACACGGGATCCATTCCTAAAATTTATGTGTAATCTGAAAAAGGGGGCCCAGAAATGGGAGGGTCATAGGTGTAACAGGGGTGTGCCTAAAATTATATAAGTATATAAGTCTTGCCATACTGGGACAGAACGAAGGTCCATCAAGCCCAGCTTCCTGTTTCCAACAGTAGCCAATCATGTGTTGTTATAGAACAACGGGGATATGCACCTAATTTAGGTGCATGCATTTATACCATGTTTTATTTGGTGCAAATGGCTGTGCCTAAAGTTAGCCACAATTCCCAGGTATAAGCCCTCTTCAATAAAACATACCTAACTTTAAGTGCGGGTTATAGAATAACGCTTTTGTTGGTGCCATATATAGAATCTTTCTGTAGTGCTAAGCTGTAGACGGCTGAATATCAGCATCCAGGACTGTTTGTACACGTGGAGGGGCATTTTCGATATGACGTCTAAGTCCAACTTTAGACATTTTGCAAAAAAACATCCAAAATCTGAATAAGAAAGAAGTTCATTTTCCAAAAAGAAAAACGTCTATCTTTTGTTTTCAAAAATACTGTTTCTAATAAGGTTTTGTGCTTTGGACTTTTTGTTTTTTGGTACATTAAAAAAACCCCAAAAAAACGTCCTAGTGAAAAACATAGAAAATCAAGTAATTGGGATGTAGGAGGGGCCAGCATTTTTAGTAGACTGGTCTCCCAGACATCCCAGGAGATAAATGGGGCACCCTACTGGACTTCAGAAACATGCTCCCAGGTACACATCTCACCACTGCTCTCTTGTCTGCTGAACCCCCAAAATCCACTGCCCACAGCACTACACAATAGCCCTTATGGATGAAGGGGGCACCTATATGTGGGTACAGTGGGTTTCTGGTGAGTTTTGGAGGGTTCACAGTTTTCACCACAAATGTGACAGGTAGAGGGAGATATGGACCAGAGTCCGCCACGCCATGGTGCACTGCACTGACCACTACACTACTCCAGGAACCTGCATGCTGCTTTAATAGACCTGTTCTAACATCTGAGGCTTAGAGGCTGCTAAATCATATTGGTATTCACAGGGGGGTGGGAGAGGGGTCAGTGACCATTGGTGGGGTATTGGGGAGTCACTTCTGATTCCATGCAGTGGTCATCTGGTCATTTAGGGAACCCTTTTATACCTTATTTGTTATAAAAACAGGTCTAGCTCAAAACGTCTTAGTTTTATTCCTGGACGATTTTGTTTTGTTCCATCATGGTTGAAAAATGTCCAAGTGTTAGGAATGCCCAGATCCCGCCTTTAACACACCCCTGACATGCCCTCTTGTGATTTGAAAGCCTAAAATTTGGTTTTGAAAATACCAATTTGGACATTTTTGGGAGAAAAATGTCCAGGTGCAGATTTATGACACTTTTTGGATGTTTTTCTCTTTTGAAAATGAGCTCCATAACTTACTAAATGGACACTAAATATAAAGCTGTTTACTGGCACAAAATGCAGGAATATACATATAGGCAAAACTGCTCCTGATTGATTGCCCTGGAGACTAGTGTCCTCTTCCTATGTAATTATTATCCATTCAAGATGGTACCACTGAGGAAGTATCTCAGCTGTGAAGAGGAAGAAACCAGGATGATGCTAGAAAATAAGATGGACCTCTACCCCCAGGCATGTCCAATATGCGACCTGCAGGCAGGGATGTTCTGTGTGGACCGTGTCATAGTATCCAAGTCTCTTTAATTGGGAGAATAGGGAAGATGAATATTTTTGTGTGGCCCATTGATGATGGTGCAGCTGCTATAGTAGCCCATCATTAGTCATGAGTTTGATATACCTGCTCTACCCTGAGGAAAGAACAGGGCTCAACCTGACATGATTAGACCCAGTGTGGAAAGAGATTCAATAGCAGCCATTGAGATAAGCATTTCTTTGCCTTATTCGTCAACTTGCAAATATTTTGGTCTGATGTTTGGCACAAAATTCTTGACATATTATATACTAATATTGAAATTTCTTTTCAGCGTATATTATGTAAATCAAAAATGCTTCCTGTGTCCTAATCTGATCCTGACAAGCAGTTTTCAACTTCTTAATACCTGTTGCTTTAAAATTGGTCATTAATTGTTGGAAGGATAATACTGAATTAAATGTGATTGTGGTGGAATTGGACTTTTTATTTCAAAAATATGAGAGCATTTTGGATCCAATAGTACTGTGACGTTGTGTATGTTTCAGGAAAGGAGTTAGTTGAGAAGCTTTTCTTGTACATATGTAACTGTATACCATTATCTGTGTCATAAGTAGATAAGTTTTGCCATACTGGGACAGACCGAAGGTCCATCAAGCCCAGCATCCTATTTCCAACAGTAGTCAATCCAGGTCACAAGTACCTGGCAAGATCCCAAAAAAGTACAATACATTTTATGCTGCTTATCCTAGCAATATGCAGTGGATTTTCCCCCAGTCTATTTTGATAATGGTTTATGGACTTTTCCTTTAGGAAGCATTCAAACCTTTTTAAACCCAGCTAGGCAAACTGCTTTTACTACATTCTCTGGCAACAAATTCCAGAGTTTAATTACACGTTGAGTAAAGAAAAAGTTTCTCTGATTCGTTTTAAATTTACTACTTTGTAGCTTCATTGCGTGCCCCCTAGTCCTAGTATTTTTGGAAAGCATAAACAATCGATTCACATCTACTCATTCCACTCCACTCATTATTTTATAAACCTCATTGTTAGCAGTTCTGTTGTTTTATATTATTACTGACAATTCTTAATAAAAATATTTGGAACTGAAGAATCTCTTTGCCTTGGGACTGTCTCTACATTTCTAGTAGGTGTCATGTGGGGACTATTAGACAAGTTTGTGCACATTATAGACCTTAACATCCATTTCCCCATTATCTCATTGGACCTTACAGGATGAGTTTTGCTGCAGATGGAAGTGGATCAGCTAGCAGAAGTAGCACTGTTCTGTGCTAAGTTCCTAGTGGTTGGTCAGTGACCATGAACACACTTCTCTCTGTTACCATCTCATGACATGGGTACATGTCATACTTTTATGGAAATGTGGGGTTAGGGGCCTGTGTTCTTGCATCATTACTGAGTGGGCACTGTAGTTGTGAATGCATGTAACTACAGCATCTTGAATAAGATAGGTATGAGCAACTGACATGAGAGATGGGGAGTTTAAAATATGGGATCTGGGGGTTGGGGAAAAACAGCTGTTATGAATGTGCCAGGACATAATGGAAAACTTCTATAACTAGGCATCCCTTGTTAGGTGCCCTGATGCCATGTGGTGAGAGTCTGGACACCTGTCCCATGATATTCAAAAGCATTTAACCTGCCAGGATCGGCACCTGGATAGTTCAATGCCCCATAACCCGCTATCCTGCGATATTCAGCAGGGGATAGTTAGCTATCTCTTGTGAATATCGCTGGTTAGCGGCTAGCAGATAGTTAAATCGGCCGACATAACTGGCTATCCACTGATCTCCAGCCCCACTTTAGTGGTTATATTCGGCCACATGAATATGTGGAATAAGGTAAAATGACGATAAACAGCTAAGTCTGAATATCACCATAACTGGTTATCTGCTAACTGCCCAAAAATAAACTGGATATTCAATGCCAGTCACCGGAAATGGCCTGGCATTGGATATTCAGGTTTAGAGGTAACCGTGGGAGTTAGCCGGGCTAACTTCCATAGTCTGAGTATTGGCCCTCTAGATTCTGTTACAGAATACTAATGTAATCTGGTGTTCTACCCCCCATTTGCATGGAGGCAGGTTGCTTGTTGTTTATATGTATATACTGGACATTGCTTATAGCCAGGTTTAGTACCTATGTCTTTAAATAGGATAGGACTACAAATCTCTCATTCTGTAGTTCTCTGTGATAGTCTGTTCCTGAGCACATGTCCTAGTTCCCTGTGCCTTATGGGACTCTCCCTATTGACTAGCTTGATCTTCTAGGCTTGCTGGGTAGTTACCCCCCTCTTTTCTCTCCTTCGAGCAGGGGGAATCAGTCTGCAGCATGCTTGTTTATGAACTGTAATCTAACACTGTACCTTGCTGACTGAACCTTTCAAAACATTTGTAACATCATCACATTTTCACCAGTTTATAAGTATTTATAACATTTACTCTCAGCTTGATGCTGAGATCTCCTAGCTCCTCTTTTTATACAGAGTGAGCTGGTTGAGAACAGACTCAGTCTGCTGGGCAGAAACTCTTGTTCAACACTTGAGATCTATAAGTCATTTCTTTTGTTTGATTTTGCATTAAAGAAGATTTTGGTTCAAGAGTTCTGAGTCTTCACAGTGATATTCTATACTTTGGCTTAACTTGCAGCCAAGCTTAGTGTTTTCTGACAGCACTTTCACAAGGACTGTAACAGTGAAAATTTGGTGCAGTGAAAATTTGCTACAAAAATACAAAGGTGCAGAATATTGCAAGCATTACATGATCTCAGAGTTAAATTGCTACAAAAGAATTTAGAAGCAGAAATTTGTGAAACTGTTCTGGTTATCTAGCAAACAGAAACCTATAGTTTCTATAGAGCAGAGTGTAAACCTGCATAATTAATTAGCTGAAACAAAACTGTTACACACTTTCCCCTCTGTTGCTATAGTGATAAACATAGTATCAATTTGAGTGCAAGAGAAAAAAATTACCGTATAAGGGCTTCCTAGCTCCCTTTATCATCAAGCAAACATAACAATTTTGGCACAGAGCCAAGGTTCATATTGAGATGGTGTTAAAAAAAAGAGAGAAAAAAAGGTTTTATTTTCAATTAGAAAAAAAGGCCCGTTTCTGACACAAATGAAACGGGCGCTAGCAAGGTTTTCCTCGGAGTGTGTGTGTTTTACAGAGTGTGTGTGAGTGAGTGTGTGATAGTGAATGTGTGAGTGTGTGTGACAGAGTGAGACTGTGTGCGAGAGTGTGTGTGTGAGAATGAGAGTGTGTGCCAGGGGCCCCCTCCCTCCCAGTTTCAGGGTCCGCCTGGCCCCCCTCCAAGTTCCAGGGTCCGCCCTCCCTCCCACCCACTCAGTTCCAGGGTCATTGCCCCCCCTCTCCCTCCCTCCCAGTTCCAGGGTAGTTGCCCCCCCTCTTCCCCCCCCCCCCCCCCTCCAGCCACCCTGTGATGTTTAAGTGAAAAATTAGGGAGCTGTGTAGTGTAACAAAATGCACCTGCAACGTTGTGAAGCTGACTCCGTGGCTTCATTGAAGTAAAGGGTTCGTAAGGTTCGTCAGATTCGTCAGTCTGTCACCATCTCTCTCGGCCCCGCCCTCGCACTTCTGATAGGTCCGCAGCCCTCGACGTCAAAGCGTGATGACATCGAGGGCGGCGGACCTATCAGAGGTGCGAGGGCGGGGCCAAGAGAAATGGAGACAGAGTGACGAATTTGACAAACCTTACGAACCTTTCACTTCAGTGAAGTCACGGAGTCAGCTTCAGAACGTTGGAAGTGCTTTTTATTATAGTAGAGATCAGTACACGGCAGTGGCAGATTCTGTATTGTCACAGGCTGAAGTAATTGAGCAAACAATAAAAGGCAGCACAAGCCAGCCATGGCAGTGAGAAGGGTTTTGAAAGATCCAAAAGAACATATAAGTTTACAGAGAAGGCCAAAGAGATATAACAGAAGTAGAAAAATATGTTTTTCTTTTGGACTAGCTCTGGTTTTAAGTGGATAAATAAATGTTTCAGATATCAAATAGGGGAAAACTATTTCTATTTCTGTGAAGTTGAAGTTTAGATTACAGTTATTGCAGAACACAGCAGCTAAACTTAAGAGTTAAAAGATGTGATAGTTCTACTGCTGCCTTGACATCTTTGCACTGGCTTCCCATTAATCCTATTCAAGGTACTTGTATTATTCTTAAAATGTTTGATGGGTTGTCTCCCAACTACCTTTTAAACTTGATTTCTTTCCCTCATACTCATGGTTTATCTCAAGTTAGAGATCTGTTACAATTGTTAATGCCATCTTTTTTAGGTGTTAAATATAAGAAAATGTTAGAAACATCCTTTTGCTATTTGGCTCCTCAGTTTTTGCATAGTCTTCCTATTGAACTTCAAAGTTCTTTTATTTATTTGCAATTTCGTAAGAATCTTAAGATATATTTGTTTAAACATTTTCTTTCTTAACTTATTCACTATTTTATTTTTTAAATTTTGTTGCCCACTTTGAACCACTGATAGTGGGAGTTGGCGAGATATAAGAGATACATTACATTATATTACAACTGCAGAGCGCCACCGTGCAGATCAATTGCAAGCCATCCATATCCAGTGCCAACAAAAGTAGAATACTGCCAATTTCTAAGCAGGGTAAGTAAAATAGATGGCTTGGCACAGAGGGAAAGACAATAGGATATATATTACACAGTTCAAGCAAGAGGGAATCAGTTCCAACACTCTGGCAGCTCTAGGCACAGTTCCAGAACTCTGTACCACCTCAAGACCTGTACAGGGATAAGAAAGAGGACGGGGAGAACAAATGGATACATGATAGAAGTGATGGATGGTAGCAACAAACCCATCTGTTGACTCTTATTGAGTGTAATCAGATGCCTGATAACAGGGATTAAATTTCCGATCCAGAGGATGCATAACACCATCATCTTTGCAACCTACAGCAGAGTATCTGCAGCCTTTGGACCCAAATATCAAAATCTCACTCTTGTTGGGAAGAGATGCACCAACATTGATCAGGGTTCAGAGTCATGGGCAGGTCAACCCAAAACTCCATATGCCTACCTACTCACCATGGGATGGGTGATAGTTTGATGACATCTGCTTTAACATACTGAGGAGACCAAAGGTAGATGTATACAAAACATGTGACTTGGAGAACTGGTGCATCACTTTGTTCCAGCCTTACCATAACCATCTGCATGTAAAGAAGGTTTTCAGCTGGGAGGAACAATTTGTCAGAACACCTCCCCACCAGATTTAGGAGAACATTTGGGGAATTCAGTGTTCCAAGACACCAAAGATGATGGCAAACCAACTGTTTCAGTAAGACAATGAGTTCTTCAGAATCATGGATAAGGAATTCTACAAAGATGAGTCAAACAGCTGGATGGCTCCTCTACCATTTCAGATGCCCAAAACATGACTACCTAATAATAGATAGCCAGCTCTCTTTCTCTCTCATCTCAATTTGTTGCAATAAGAAGGAAACTAGAGACAAAATATCATTTTGTAACATTTATGCAAAACATGCTGGATAATGGCCATGAAAAGCCAGATCCACTATTAAAAGACAACAAAGAATGTTGGTACTTACCTACCTTTGGAGTGTATCATCCACAAAAACCAGGCCAGATCAGGATTGTGTTCAATTTCAAGGAATCTCACTCAACAATGTGCTGCTTTCTGGGCCTGACAGCCCAAGAAGGAGAAAAATAACATGGCATGGATGCCAGACAATTCACAGAGAGAAACTTTTATATTGACGATGGTTTAAAGTCCTTATCTACCGCAGCAGATGCCATTGACTTGCTAAAGAGAACACAAGCAATGCTGGCAGAAGCCAATCTATGACTTCATAAAATTGTCTCCAGCAGTCCAGAAGTAGTGAGATCATTTCCTACAGAAGATCATGCCAAACATTTAAAGAATCTAGATCTAAAAATAGACACCTCTTTGCTTCAGATCTAAAAAGAGACGTTTTTATCTTTCTAGTCTCCATCCAAGAGAAACCATACAAACGCGGAGGTGTCTTGTCCAGTCAATAGTCTGTACGATCCTCTGGGGTTTATAGTGTCAGTCACCATTCTAGGAAGTACTAATGAGCAGGATGTTCCACTGCCACAAAAAATGCGACAAGAATGGGAGAAATGGAAAGATTCTCTAAAGACTCTTGAACAACTGCACATCCCACACACTGAAATTCCTGCTGCACTCAGTACTGCCTATCACAAAGAGATCCGCATATTTTCAAATGCTTCTGAAAAAGCCATAGCTGCAGTGTCCTACTTGAAAGCTACAGATGCAGATGGGCTACCTCATATGGGATTCATCTTTGGCAAAGCCAAGTTATCACCACAACCCAATCATACCATTCCATGCTTAGAATTGTGTGGAGCAGTGATGGCCATAGAGACAGCAGAAATAATACTCAATGAAATGGACATTCAAATAGACACAGTCAATTTTTACACTTACAGTGAAATTGTCCTGGGATACTTCTACAACCAAACAAGAATATTTTAAGTCTACGTCAGTAACAGAGTTGAGCATATATAGAAGTCAATAGGCCCAGAACAGTGGCATTACATGTCAACTGACCAAAATCCGGCAGACTGGATACCACGTAGTTATCAGGACCAGATTTTCTGCTAAAAACTGACTACACGTCTCCAGATATGGAGAACTCCTTTGAGCTTATAGACCATGACTCTGACGCAGAGATCCATCCTGAGATGATTGTTCTTGCCACTAACATTAAGCCTGAAAGCAACTTGGGAGATCATCGGTTCTCTTGTTTCTCAAGGTGGGTAACACTCAGAAGAGCTATAATGTGCCTTATTCATATTGCATCTTCATCTCATCAGTCAGCTAATGAAAGACCCAGCACTTGTCACCTGTGACACATCTGTACAAAAACTCTGTTAGTAAGTGAGATTACTAGAGCAGAGAGCACTAGTCTAAGTTGCATACAACGAGAAATATAAATAGAAGAATTCAAATGCATTAGTAAAAGCATGAACCTTCCAAAGAGTAGTCCATTTCTAAAGTTGAACCCCTTAATCGATAAGGAAGGTCTGCTGAGAGTAGGAGGCCAGCTCACCAAAGCAGAACTGGAAAAGGGTGAAAGAACCCTTATTGTCCCAGGTCGGCACCATATATCAACCTTGTTTATGCATCATCACTACAAGCAAGTTAAACATCAAGGACAACATTTCGAAGAGGGAGCTATCAGAGCCACAGGATTATGGATTGTCGGAGCATAACGTAGCATTACCTCTGTAATTCACCAATGTGTCAAATGTCGTAGACTACGGGGCAAGCATTAAGAACACAAAATGGCAGATTTGTCAGTAGACCAGCTCATTACTGAAAAACTATTCAGCTACATGTGTCTAGATGTCTGTCACACTCCAGTCAAAAGTGGGGATGAGCTCTAGTGTCCTCACCGAAAGAGAGGAAAGGACGGTTGACACGCTCTAGGGTCTTCACCTAACCAACCGTTTCCCGGGGGTTGTCCAGGTGTGGGTGGCCTGTAGGACATAGGTCCTCAGGGAAGGGTACTTCAGAAGCTGAGAGAGGAGCAAGGACTAGAGCCGGAAGAGGAGCGAGGACTGTCCGCGGCCAAGGTTGGCCAGCAATAGGAGTGGTCAGGTCCAAGAAGGGTCAGGTCAGAAAGCAATCTGAGGCATTGTTACAGACCTCTATTATATCTCCCCTCAGCCATCTTTTCTCCATGCTGAATAGCCCTAGCTGCTTAGGCCTTGCCTCATAGGGAAGTCGTCCCATCCCCTTTATCATTTTCATCGCCTATCTCTGTACCTTTTCTAATTCCACTATGTCTTTTTTGAGAGGCAGTGACCAGAATTGAACAAAGTATTTGAGGTGCGGTTGCACCATGGAGCGATACAAAAGCATTATAACGTCCTCATTTTTGTTTTCCATTCCTTTCCTAATAATACCTAACATTCTATTTACTTTCTTAGTCGCTGCCTCTGTCGCGTGCCCGCCCATGCGGGACGCGCTTTCGAGGTCCTTTGCATACCTTCAGGCTTCTTCCCCGGGAGCGCGAGGTTTGTGAGTCCTTAAGGCAAATCACCCTCCAGGTAGAGAGGAAACAAAACTGGACCGGAACTCCGGACTGGAGTTCTACACCGGAACACTCGGAACTGGAACGCACCGGACAGGTGCGCACTGGAGTGGGGCCCGCTGGACTGGACACACTGGAGTGGCCCCACTGGACAGGAACATACAGGAGTGAAACCCGCTGGACTGGAACACACTGGAACGGAACTGGAACACCCTGGACCTCGGCTTCACCTACACTTGACTGCCTCCCCCTCGGGTTGAGCCCTCAGGTTCTGGCAGCCGGTAGGACTTACAGGAACAACAGGAAGGAAGGTCCAGGGGTGCCCCCTGGCACCTAGGCGAAGGCAAGGCAGACAAGCAGGAACTGTCCGGGTTCTGGCAGTCAGCAGGAATCAACACAATGACTAGTAGACTGTACCCAGGCTAATAGGAACGCTATACCCAGGCAACCAGTCATACACAGGTACATACACAGAGCAAAACTCAGGAGACTAGAACAGCTATAAACCAGCTAACAACAAGCTGTGCCCAAGCTAACAAGTCATGCACTGGAAACATACACAGAACAAACTCAGGAGACTTAGTAAAGCTATACACCAGCTAACCACAAAGCTGTGCCCAAGCTAACAAGTCATACACTGGAAACAAACACAGAGAACTAGCAGAGCTAGGCACAGGCTACAAACCAGACGGAGCTAAGCTGGCTAATCTAACACTAGGAACAAACACAGAGAGCTAGCAGAGCTAGACACAGAAGGGTAGGAAACCCATAGAGCAAAAAACACAGAAGGGCTGAAACCCTACAGAGCTATACACACAGAAGGGCTGGAAACCCACAAGCGATAAACACAGAAGGGCTAAAACCCTACAGAGCTATAAACACAGAAGGGCTGAAACCCTACAGAGCTATAAACACAGAAGGGCTGGAAACCCACAAGCGATAAACACAGAAGGGCTAAAACCCTACAGAGCTATAAACACAGAAGGGCTGAAACCCTACAGAGCTATAAACACAGAAGGGCTGGAAACCCACAGAACAATAAACACAGAAGGGCAGAAAACCCACAGAGCACAAGACAAGGAAAGCAAACAGTGCTAACAGCACACTAACCTCGGGACCTAAGGCACTGCGGAGGAAATGGCAATGCAAAGGCCAGGACTGTAGTCTTCAGGTGACTAATAAAGCCCATCAACACCAGAGCCACAGGTGCAGCAATCACCTTGCAACCAAACAGAGGCTTGACACTCAGAGCAGGCATCCCATAGAAAGTAACAGCGGGAGCCATCTTGGATACTGGCAGAGACGAAGAGGCGGCAGCCATCTTGGAAGAGGCATAGCCCACACAGGTGAGGTTCAGTAGGGCAATCCGCACACAGAGCCAGAGAGAAACTAAGACAGAGACAGACACAGAGACAAGCAGAAGCCAGCACAGCCACTGACTCCCTGAAACAGGGTAAGTATGAGGGTAGTCACGGCCATAGTCGTGACAGTACCTCCCCCTCAAGACCCCCCTCCCGGTCCCCACAGGGGATTCAGGTGTCCAAGGGTAAGTGTGGTGAAACCTCCTGATGGGCTTCAACACACCAACATGAATCACTGGACTGGCAGTAGCAAGCACAACTGGAACTTGAAAAGAGAAGTGGCCCTTGAAACCAGGAAGTCTTTTTGGGCAACCACTATGCCGGCTTAGAGTCTGAGATGCAGCATCTTGGCTGGAACTGGAACTCGGAGCAGGCTCAGCATCTTGGCTGGAACTGGAACTTGGAGCAGGCTCAGCATCTTGGCTGGAACTGGAACTTGGAGCAGGTGTAGCATCTTGGCTGGAACTGGAACTCGGAGCAGGCTCAGCATCTTGGCTGGAACTGGAACTCGGAGCAGGCTCAGCATCTTGGCTGGAACTGGAACTTGGAGCAGGTGCAGCATCTTGGCTGGAACTGGAACTCGGAGCAGGCTCAGCATCTTGGCTGGAACTGGAACTCGGAGCAGGCTCAGCATCTTGGCTAGAACTGGAACTTGGAGCAGGTGCAGCATCTTGGCTGGAACTGGAACTCGGAGCAGGCTCAGCATCTTGGCTGGAACTGGAACTCGGAGCAGGCTCAGCATCTTGGCTGGAACTGGAACTTGGAGCAGGTGCAGCATCTTGGCTGGAACTGGAACTCGGAGCAGGCTCAGCATCTTGGCTGGAACTGGAACTTGGAGCAGGTGCAGCATCTTGGCTGGAACTGGAACTCGGAGGAGATTCAGCTGCAAGGCTGGGCGCCCCCCTCTGGCCGGACTGGGACGTCTCTCTAACATTAGCTTCAGGCAGCGTCTGCCGAGCAGGGTTCAAGAGGAGACGGCCCTGGGATCCCCAGAGCATGCTAGCAGGCTGAAATGCAGAAAATGGGTTTCTCCGGGCCCCAAGCCGTTGAACACATCTTCTCTCAGCTATTGCTTCGGACTGAACAGGAGCTGAACCGGGACTGGGACCCGGACTACAATCAGAGTCTTGACTGGAGCGGGAACTCTGGACAGGAGCTGAACCGGGACCGGGACCCGGACTGGTATCAAAAGCTTGACTGGCAGGGCCCCTCAAACTGGACTCAGGAGCTTGGCTGGGAGCGCCCCGCGAACTGGACTTTAACTGAGGCTTGACAGAACACACCCTTTGGACAGGGATCGGAGGCTCGAGCGGAAGCGCCACTCGAACCGGCCTTCGGAGCTTGATTGGAGGTACCCTCCAGACTGGAAGCGGAGGTGCCACCTGAACCACCCTGTGGACTGGCATCGGAGGCTTGGTTAGAAGCCCCCCTCGAACTGGACTTAGTGGCTTGACTGGACGGGTCACTTGAACAAGAACCGGAGACTTGACCCGAAGCGCCACTTGCAAAGGAATCTGAGGCTCCATCGAAGGCTTCCCTCGGACTGGACTGGGAGACTTCAAAGGGCGTGCCACTTGAACGAGGACTGGAGGCTCGACCTGGAGCGCCACTTGCATAGGAATCTGAGGCTCCGTCAGAAGCACCCCACGGACTGGACTCAGAGGTTTCAGAGGGCGTGCCAGTTGAACGAGGACTGGAGGCTCGACCTGGAGCACCACTCGAACAGGAATCCGAGGCTCCATCGAAAGCCTCCCTCGGACTGGACTCGGAGCCTTAAGTGGCATCGTTACTTGGACTTGAATTGGAGGTTCAGTATGAAGCATCCCCTGGACTGGACTCAGGCTTTTAAGCGGCCGCGCTACTTGAACTGGGGTCAGGGGCTTGGTCCGACGCCTCACTCGGCCTGACCTCAGAGACCTGGTCAGGACCGTCCCTCGGAACGAACTCAGAGGCTTAACTGGTGGCTTCACTCGAACAGAATTCGAAGGCTCTGCTTGAAACCCTCCTCGGACTGGACTCAGCGCTGGTGGACTGTAATCCTGAATAGGAACTAACCCGCTATGGTACCGCAGGCTGCTCTGCTGAGGAGGCCTGAGCGGAGGAATTCCCCGGCGTCTTCTTTCGACCTCAGCTTCCGGAGTATCCCGCAGAGCTGGCTCCTCCAGAAGTCTGAGGCGGTAATCCCAGAGCGAGATAGCAGGATTCATGTCAGAAACTGGGCTATGGCGGACCAGACGCCACCAGAGACGCTTTCTTTCAGCTGCTGCTTCAGGAGTATCCTTCAGGGCAGGATCAGACAAAAGTATTTCCCGGTAATCATGGAGCGTCAAAACAGGGTTCAGAGAAAAAATTGGGTTGGAGGAATCCACACCATAATCAGGAACTGCACTGGGGCTGGACCCTAGATTGTCCCTTGGAACCAAAGTCATGGGCAGGAAGCCCAGCTGAACGGATGATTTTGCCGGACTCATGGCCTTTGCATTCTGTCGCGTGCCCGCCCATGCGGGACGCGCTTTCGAGGTCCTTTGCATACCTTCAGGCTTCTTCCCCGGGAGCGCGAGGTTTGTGAGTCCTTAAGGCAAATCACCCTCCAGGTAGAGAGGAAACAAAACTGGACCGGAACTCCGGACTGGAGTTCTACACCGGAACACTCGGAACTGGAACGCACCGGACAGGTGCGCACTGGAGTGGGGCCCGCTGGACTGGACACACTGGAGTGGCCCCACTGGACAGGAACATACAGGAGTGAAACCCGCTGGACTGGAACACACTGGAACGGAACTGGAACACCCTGGACCTCGGCTTCACCTACACTTGACTGCCTCCCCCTCGGGTTGAGCCCTCAGGTTCTGGCAGCCGGTAGGACTTACAGGAACAACAGGAAGGAAGGTCCAGGGGTGCCCCCTGGCACCTAGGCGAAGGCAAGGCAGACAAGCAGGAACTGTCCGGGTTCTGGCAGTCAGCAGGAATCAACACAATGACTAGTAGACTGTACCCAGGCTAATAGGAACGCTATACCCAGGCAACCAGTCATACACAGGTACATACACAGAGCAAAACTCAGGAGACTAGAACAGCTATAAACCAGCTAACAACAAGCTGTGCCCAAGCTAACAAGTCATGCACTGGAAACATACACAGAACAAACTCAGGAGACTTAGTAAAGCTATACACCAGCTAACCACAAAGCTGTGCCCAAGCTAACAAGTCATACACTGGAAACAAACACAGAGAACTAGCAGAGCTAGGCACAGGCTACAAACCAGACGGAGCTAAGCTGGCTAATCTAACACTAGGAACAAACACAGAGAGCTAGCAGAGCTAGACACAGAAGGGTAGGAAACCCATAGAGCAAAAAACACAGAAGGGCTGAAACCCTACAGAGCTATACACACAGAAGGGCTGGAAACCCACAAGCGATAAACACAGAAGGGCTAAAACCCTACAGAGCTATAAACACAGAAGGGCTGAAACCCTACAGAGCTATAAACACAGAAGGGCTGGAAACCCACAAGCGATAAACACAGAAGGGCTAAAACCCTACAGAGCTATAAACACAGAAGGGCTGAAACCCTACAGAGCTATAAACACAGAAGGGCTGGAAACCCACAGAACAATAAACACAGAAGGGCAGAAAACCCACAGAGCACAAGACAAGGAAAGCAAACAGTGCTAACAGCACACTAACCTCGGGACCTAAGGCACTGCGGAGGAAATGGCAATGCAAAAGCCAGGACTGTAGTCTTCAGGTGACTAATAAAGCCCATCAACACCAGAGCCACAGGTGCAGCAATCACCTTGCAACCAAACAGAGGCTTGACACTCAGAGCAGGCATCCCATAGAAAGTAACAGCGGGAGCCATCTTGGATACTGGCAGAGACGAAGAGGCGGCAGCCATCTTGGAAGAGGCATAGCCCACACAGGTGAGGTTCAGTAGGGCAATCCGCACACAGAGCCAGAGAGAAACTAAGACAGAGACAGACACAGAGACAAGCAGAAGCCAGCACAGCCACTGACTCCCTGAAACAGGGTAAGTATGAGGGTAGTCACGGCCATAGTCGTGACAGCCGCACACTGAACAAAGGGTTTCAACGTATCATCAACGATGACACTTAGATCCCTTTCCTGGTCGGTGACTTCTGTGGAACCTTGCATCAAGTAGCTATAGTTCGGGTTCCTCTTTCACACATGCATTACTTTGCACTTGCTCACACTAAATGTCATGTGCCATTTGGATGCCCAGTCTCCCAATGTCCTCTTGTAATTTTCACAATATTCTTGCCATTTAACAACTTTGAATAACTGTGTCATCAGCAAACTTAATTACCTCACTAGTTACTTCCATCTCTAGATCATTTAAGTATGTTAAAAAGCAGCGGTCTCAGCACAGACCCCTGTGGAACCCCACTATCTACCCTTCTCCATTGAGAATACTGTCCATTTAACCCTAGGCACTGTTTTTTTTAAATCAGTTTTTAATCCACAATAATCCTCCTATCCCATGACTCTCCAATTTCCTCTAGAGTCTTTCATGAGATAATTTGTCAAATGTCTTTTGAAAATCCAGATACACAATATTGACTGGCTCACCTTTATCCACATGTTTGTTCACCCCTTCAAAGAAATGTAATACATTGGTGAGGCAAGATTTCCCTTCACTAAATCTATGTTGGCTTTGTTTCATCAATCGATGCTTTTGAATATGCTCTGTAATTTTGTTCTTTGTAATAGTCTCTACCATTTTGCCCGGCACTGATGTCAGGCTCACCGGTGTATAATTTCTGGATCACCTCTGGAACCTTCTTTAAAAATTGGCAAACAGATGTTGTTGAAGAGGTGACTGGTCTTACATTCCTTAATCCAACCTGCTCAAGGTAGGTTTCAGGTTACTTAGCCATCAGTGGACTGGTTACAACTGGACTGGAGAAGACATAAGAATGTCAACAACAAATAGGACTAGATACAGAGATAGAGTTCCAGAGGAACTACATCAGCGTCATGAAGTCACTGTCAGCTGAGATAGCTATCAGATCAAAAATGGTATGAGAAGATGCTGTTGCTCATTGCTGTGGCTGCAACAGAGACTGAAGAAAAGTTAGTGGCGTAGTTCCAGTTTCATTTGTACATGAGTTACAGTCAGCCTCCAAGAAAAAGACTGCTACTGGAGGTGAAGACTTCTTTGATTTTCTGTCCACTGCAAAGAACAACCTTCCAGCACCTGAATCTGGAACAAAGGAAGAGGCTGAGCGTTTCTTGGAAGGTCAGACACTTCCACAAACAGCTAGCTTGCTTGCATTTCCAAAAGTGGTAAAATTCTAGTCTCTAAACTATACCTATCTATACCTATCCGCCTAAATCTTCTTTTCTCTCACTTATTTAATATTTTTACATCTCTAATTGTATCTGACATCCTGGAATGACAAAGCCACATTGAGCCTGCAAATAGGTGGGAAAATGTGGGATACAAATGCAATAAATAAATAAAAGAAAGAAAGAGAAACTTGTATTGCTGTAAAGTTGAATAAGCAGAAATAATCTATTATGGATAATCTCCTCATTGTTGACAAGATAAGAAATATGATATATTAAAAAAACAAAAAATAAAAAAATAAAAGTTCAACAAATGGGAGGTTTTTTGGGACCAGTGAAGAGGACACTCAATTGGAAAAGCAATCAAACATATAAAAGACAAATGACCGACTCACCTGGAAATGCGCAGTAGAGACTTACCTCTCTGTCCCGCCCTCGCGTCAAGATGTGATGACGTCAGAGGGCGGAACAGAGAGGGAAACAGACGCTGCCGGCCTGACGCTGCCACTGGAGAGCCTGGCGGAGACGAAGGAAAGGAACATCGCCGGCACACCAACCTCCACCCTCCACCCCATCCCCGACGTCATTGTCGCCGCCGCTCCCTCCCCCCTCTGTATCAGGCCCCCTGCACTGACATGACAGCACCTCTCACCTCCGTGTGGAAGCGCTGCCTGCAGCGCTTTCAGACGGAGGTGAGAGGTGCTCTCATGTCAGTGCAGGGGGCCCGGCACAAAGGGGGGAGGGAGCGGCGAGGAGGGTAGCTGGACATGGGGGGAGGGCAGGGGGGAGAGAGGAGGGTTGCTGGACATGGGGAGAGAGCAGGGCAGAGAGGAGGGTTGCTGGACATGGGGGGAGGGCAGGGGGAGGCCAAGGGAAAGAGGAGGGTTGCTGGATATGGGGGGAGGGCAGGGGAGAGAGGAGGGTCGGTGGACGGGGTGAGGCCAGGGGAGACAGGAGGGCTGCTGAACATGGGGGGGGAGGGCAGGGGAGAGAGCAGGGTTGCTGGACATGGATCGATGGAGGGGAGGGCAGGGGAGAGAGGAGGGTTGCTGGACATGGGGGAAGGGCAGGGGAGAGAGGAAGGTTGCTGGACATGGGGGGAGGGCATGGGAGAGAGCAGGGTTGGTGGACAGCGGGGGAGGCAGTGGCGAAAGACCCCCCCCCCACGAAAGAGCCCCCCCCCAGGTGCATGCCGCTGGGGGGGGGGGGTGCCGCAGCGCGCGCCTGCTGCGAGTTTACTAACTTTGCTTGTTTGCTGCAGCTCCCTCTGCCCCGGAACAGGAAGTAACCTGTTCCGGGGCAGAGGGAGCTGCAGCGAACGAGAGAAGTTAGCGAATTGTCGCAGCAGGCGCGCACCGCGGCACCCCCCAGCGGCGTGCACCCGGGGCGGACCGCCCCCCCGCCCCCCCCCTTGGTATACCACTGGGGGGAGGCCAAAGGAAAGAGGAGGGCTGCTGGATATGGGGGGAGGGCAGGGGAGAGAGGATGGTTGGTGGACGGGGGGAGGCCAGGGGATACAGGAGGGCTGCTGGACATGGGGAGGGGAGGGGAGGGGAGGGCAGGGGAGAGAGCAGGGTTGCTGGGCATGGATTGGGGGAGAGGAGGGCAGGGGAGAGAGGAGGTTTGCTGGACATGGAGCTCAGAATTATAAATCTCGCCCGTTTTAACGGGCTTACCGGCTAGTCTCTATATATAAAAGGCACCTCCAACGTTCTCTTGAAGCCTCAGCTGGAAGTCTGAAGCGGTCTAGATATCCGGTTTCCCCATGAGTGTCTGCCCCACCCTCGCGTCACAACGTGATGACGTTGAGGGCGGAGCAATGACACTCGATGAATCGCGATCTCCCCCTGCCCCATGGCAGCCATTTTCAACAGGCAACCGGCATCACGGAGAACCAGCGATAGCCGCGGCCAGGCAGGAACGTGGATCTTTCTTGCCTGCCACGAACATTTCCTAAAAGACAACCACAGTGGATGGAGGGGCAGGTGAGACAGCAGGGTCGCTAGACATGGGTGTCTGCTGGGGGGGGGGGTAGGGCGACAACAGGGTCGCAGGCTTGGGTGGCTGCAGGGGGGCAGGGGGAGATGAGGGTTGCTGCTGCACATAGGTGGCTGCAATGGGGCAGGGGGAGAGGAGCCTCGCCGCTACACATAGGTGCCTGCAAGAGGGCAGGGAGATAGGACGGTTGCAGGACATGGGTGGCTGCAAGGGGGCAGGAGGAGAGGATGGTCACATGACATGGGTGGTCGCAGGGGGGCAGGGGAGAGCAGGGTGGCTGGAGGGGGGTAGGGGGCGAGCAGGGTCGCTGGCCATGGTCCGCTGCAGGGGGGGCCGGGGGAGAGGAGGGTCGCTGGACAGCAAAGCCTTGCTAGCGCCCGTTTCATTTCTCACAGAAACAGGCATTTTTTACTAGTATTTTATATATTGCAAGCTAAATATAGCATTTATTGAGTATCTGGGGTCTTTTTCCTCCTTAAATTTATCTTACATACAACCAATTCAACTAGTATTTTATAATGATACCTAAGCGCCTGTGCGTCTTTATAAAATAGTGCTTAAGTAGGCACCTACTTGGTCTAGTCACCCTATTATAAAATTACCCTCATAAAGTGTGCCTATTCCTACAAGAAATATGCAACATATAATACAACTAAAAAGCCAATAAAAACAACAAAACAATATATACCACATGACTCCTTGTTTTCAACAGAGAACCCCTTACACCAGTGACAAGAGCATAGAAGATGACAAGTTGCTGACCATGGTCATAATACATCACACAGCAGGTAACCACTGTCTGCTCTATTTCCTTGACATGCCTAACCTGGAAACAGTTCAAAAGACACTAAACCCACATTTTCAAAAATATTTTAAACAATACTGTTCCATAAGCTTTGCAGACCCCTTCTAACCTTCCCACTTTGTCTACAATTATTCACATCCTCTACTAAGACTACCAACTAACTTAAGACTTTGACAGCCTGAGGCTATGTCTCTGCTCACTACAGCTGCTCACGTTTCTAATTCCAGTACAGCAGAGCAGACACCTCTTAAATGGCCTCTGAATGATTCTTTAAAAACAAAACACATACATACTATATACCTTATTGAAAAAAAACTGTGATATGTTGGAGAAGGCTTCTGGGGGCCCTGTGTTAAACTACTTTACAAATCTAAAGCCTGGCTCACTGAATAAAACAGTTATGGGCCAGCCCTCTGAGAACGAAAAAGCACACACATGAATAAAGCTGAGTGTTTCATGAAATAGCAGCAGCAGCACCAGCGACGACTCCTCCTCTTCTTCCTTAGCCACAGCCAAACTCCTTGGCCACAGCAGCATGAGCAACCAGATCCAATCTATGGCAAGTTGGCAAAGCATCCTGAGCAGAATGTCAACACACTGCACACGCCTCAGACATTTCAATTTTGTTTTTCTACATCGTCACATGATCCATGCTTCTATTCAGGAATGGTCGGTGGGCGGAGTACTGTGAATCTTTGAAACGAGAGATGTGGCAGCAGTTGCCTGGGTTACGGGGAAGTGATGATCCCTGTGGTCCCTGCACAGCTGACCACACCTACTTCCCAGGCGATGATGAACCTTTTTTCGCTGCCTGTACCTACTTTGCCTCTACCCAAGTTTTATTTGAGGAATCAACGGGTTACCATTGCCTGAAGCGATTCTAGAGGGATGGTTCGATCTGTGTCACGTGAATCGAGCTTTCTAGCCAGTCCTCGGGCCTGCTTGCCGGGGTCGCGCGCCCACTGTGGGTAGGTGGAGCAGGAAGGCGAGAAAGAGGAGGCGGGGATAGAAGTAGCTGTTACCAAGGCTACAGCGAGAGGATGATGATGAGAGAAGGAGGAGTTCCTCTCTGGAGCGGGCAGCGCAGGAGCGCGCGCGCCGCCCAAACCTAGGGAAAGAGTGGGGCGAGCGCCGCCACTGCAGCTGAACCGGCATCTACGGCGGGACGGAGCAGGACGGGGGAATCTGCTCCTCGTGCCCCGGGCCACGTTGCCCGGGTGCTGCCCATGCCTAGGGACGACGCTGCACAGTGGTGGCGGGAGAAAGCGGCGGAGGGCGAGAGGGACGGCAAGAGGCGGTGGCGGAGAAGGAGGAGGAGAAGGGTGTGAGTGCATGTCGGAGGAGGAGGGGGACGATGCGCGAGTACAAAGTGGTCGTCCTGGGCAGCGGCGGGGTTGGCAAGTCCGCCCTGACCGTGCAGTTCGTGACGGGGACTTTCATCGAGAAGTACGACCCGACCATCGAGGACTTCTACCGCAAGGAGATCGAGGTGGACTCGTCCCCCTCCGTGCTGGAGATCCTGGACACTGCCGGCACCGAACAGTTCGCCTCCATGAGGGACTTGTACATCAAGAACGGCCAGGGCTTCATTCTGGTGTATAGTCTAGTCAACCAGCAGAGCTTCCAGGACATCAAACCCATGCGAGACCAGATCATCCGGGTGAAGCGGTGAGTGAGGAGCGGGGCAAGGGGGGACGGGAGGAGCGCCCGCAGCGATGCGTGCATAGAGAGGAGGCAGGCACGGTGCTCAATCAACTTCCACACCGCTCCTATAGGGAAGTCCTGCCGCTACGTTTTCTTAAGGCTCTCTTTTGAGACCGATGCCTAAAAGTTAAGACATTAGAACAAGTCATTTGATTGAAAAAAATAAAGCAAAGTACTGTAGTGGCATGTAGGTTTTTTTTTAACGCTCCAAACATTATATATATATCTATAGATATATATAGGAGCTAGTTAGTATCGGCAATAATTTTTTGCATGTATAATATGTATCATATGCTGCTCAGAGATTAGAGTTCCCTGTCACTTGAGTTCTGTTTTTCTATCATTGGGGTACTGGTGGGGCTCTCTCTTCTGTCTGCTCTCCGTATGGCACCCGGCTTGTTTCCACCGCTCATCGCAAGGGCAAACTCCTGGCTTTCCATACAGTGATGCAAGGGTGAGATGACTGTAGAACGGGCCGAGCCATAGCTTTGGTTTGTGTTCGCCGGTATACAAACCACTCTGCATGCATAAATAGATTTTAACAGGAGAAACCTCACGACTAGCTGTACATCAGTCTTGGATCTGCCTCCGAGTTAGTCAAGGAGTGTTCAAGAGCAGTTAGCAATGTTGCCTATACAGACCTGAATATGAAAAGGATGGGACCTGTACCGAATAGCATATTTTATTATTCTGCCGAATACAAAATCATGAAAAATATTATTCGACCAAATACAAATAATGGGCATTGGGCATTTTAATATAACAAAAAATTTAAAAAAGCAATGTGAAATCAGAAATCAAGTATTTATTTCAGTAGCATTTAGCACAGTAGAATCCTGGATTATTCATATTTGGATTTAAATCACTATTTGGTCAAATACGAATAATGTATTCGGAGCACTATTCAGGACCCAAATGGAATCGAATACAAATATGAATATTTGGTTCAGCACTAGGTGGTAGTGTGGCTTTAATTTTTTACAGGTGAAGCTCATCTTCCTTCCTTACTGACCGGAAATGCCTTAATTCCCCTCATTCTTCTGTAGAGGAAAACCAAAGCCTCCTGTACTGGAACACACAAGTCTTCTGTCTTTTTAGTTGTTGATGTAAGAGCCTGTTTTGGACGTCCTACTTTTCATTCTGCTGCTCTAAAAGTGGAGGTTCAAAATCTTTTCAGATAATTGACTCATGTACTGGCTAGATTTGGGCATGAATATTACTGAAGACTAACATACCTTAATTATGAATTTGGAAAATCTGTAAAATTTTGTTATTAATTCCAGCATTTCATCTGTTAGGTTATATACCTTGATTTTCAGTTTTTAACGAATTTGTTGGAAATTTGAGGAAGAAGTGGTTTGAGAGGGCCACAAAATGGTGTGGTTTTCAGGGTAACAGATTGATGTAAATATTCCGTAAATATTCATGCTGGAGATCTTAAAAACAGCCTGCTACTGGTCCTGTAGAATTGATTTGGTCATTTATTTTAGGGGGTCTTTTACTAAAGATTAGCTCAAGTTATCTGCAGCAGTGCCCATTTTATTCCTATGGGCCCTGCTGCAGATAACTCAAGCTAATCTTTAAAAGACCCCCCTCAGTACTATACTGTGGCCTACCACAATGCATCTTTGTAATGATATACGGAATACACTGGGCCTTCCTTAAATTTGCATATCTTTCCTGCTGCACAACAGGTGTAAACAATTGTGTAGAAATTTTCAGACTCATTTTTAAAACCTTAACTGTGGCCCTTTATTTTACTGTGAAATTGGTGAAATAAGTTGCAGACAAGCGCAGTGTAACTTTATGCAGGCCTGCAACCTTACATTTATTCCAAGCATAATCTACTAATTGAGACAGCCTGACATTTATGTAATTTGGTTTTATGCCCATAAAAAATCAAGATTTAATGCTAAAATCATTTTCATTTGCAGTATAAGATGGGCGAGTACATTGTTATTCAGTGGAGGAATGTTTACTACATTGCTTAGTATTTATTTTGAATGTGGAATAAATTTGTGTTGGAATAATTTGCAGATATTTTAAAAATATTAGCACAAATGTACAAAAACTTGTGATCAAATTCTAGGAAATGAGGATTTTTTTTGTTTGTTTTGCAATCATGAAAATTAACTTGTTAATTTGTAGATAAAGGATTGCATGCCATTTTATTTCATTCATATTCTTGCTTTTGCTGTTGTAAATTAGAGAAAAGGCAATAGCTATTGAACTCTAATGTTCATACCATGTGATGGAGATTATAGCTTGTGCTTATTCTTCTTTGTATCTGATTTCATTATGAGGGAAAAAAACACAAACATGGGATCAATGTTTGAAATACTCATGGACAGTTAGGCTGTACCTCAAACAGCTGACATCTTTTCAGTGGACTTGCTCTTTGTGAGTAGTTGTGCTTTGGATTTTGGGAATGCTCTTCAAATTACTCTAAGTAGTAGCCTAAGCAAAAGCTGTAGATTACTGAATTTCTTACACAGTAGAGTTGTATCAATTTCTGTTTTAAAAGTCAAGATTCTAGGAGTTTAAGTTGGACATGCCTAAGTTAGGGATCCCTTCACTAATTTATGCTAAGCAGTTGGGGAGTAATTCTATAAGGATCTGTCTAGTTGTGGGTAGAGAGAACGCACATAAATGGCCTTTTATAGAATACAGACTAGTGGAAAAGTATATTCCATGATCTGATGGTGTATTCTTTGCTGGTGGGCAGGTGCTTGGGTGGGGCGCACATGTACACCCAAAAGCCAAGGCCTCGCACTCGCTCTCAGTGCCCTGCCCTCGGAGGGAAGAGAAGGCTGCATATAATATTCACCTACCGGAAGTTCGTTCCCTCCCTCTGAGTTCCAGGGTCGTCATCCGTCCCCCCTCCCAGTTCCAGCTTCCCCCCTCCTTCCCAATTCCAGGGTACCCCCTCCCTCCCAGTTCCAGGGTCGTCGTCCCTCCCTCCGAATTTTTAAAGTCATCCTGACTTACCTCGCGCGGTAAAATGTGTGCAGGCTCAGCACTTCAGTTTTCCGTTCTCTGTCTTTCAGCTCTGGTTCTGCTCTTGCGGAAACAGGAAATGAGAGCGGGACCAGAACTGAGAGACAGAGAAGGGAAAACTGAAGTAAGTGCCGAGCCTGCACGCTTTTTACCGCTGCTGCCGGCCGCCGTAACCCCGACGAGGTAAGTCAGGATGAGTTTTATGTTTATCATTTTTATTGAAAACAACACATATATAATATTAACATGTATACATCAGCAGTTCAGTGTGAGCCTAAACTCACCAATACAGAGTAGACTACCTGATACAAACCGTTTCCAACTTTTATCATTTCTCCCCCCCACCTACCCCCCTGCAATATTCAGCCTTAAATTGGGGCATCGTAGCTTATCACAATCCCCATGAATGCTCTAAGATGCTCCTTACCACTGAAGACCTGCCACGGTAGAGCTCATGGATCAGCCCTCATTCATTCATTCAGCACTTATCCACTTTACCCCCTCCCCACCCTCTCTCCCCCTTAACCCACCCCCCTTCCCCTCCGTCCTAACTCATCTCTATCTTAACCACCCACAACCCTCCCACACAAAATTCTTCTTTATTCCCCTTCCCCACCTCCCCCAGCCACCAATCTACAACGTGAGAGAGTTCACCAATAAATTGTGAGCTCTGCCAGATAGGCCCTGCAAATATGGTGCCCAAACCTTCCAGAATTGTCGCTTACTTCTAGGACTACGGCTCGCTCTATATGCCTCCATCATCACCAGTGAATGAAGCGTATTCCTCCATAGCCAGAAGGAGGGCCCTGTTTCCTGGGTCCAGTATTGCAATATACATTGTTTCCCAATGATTATAGCCTTATATATTAATAATGCCGTACAGCTACCCCACTCCCACCCAGTCCCAACACTACACTTTTGGGCGGCAAGCATATCTTCTTATGTAACAAAGTCTCACAATAGCCCATGATTTTACCCCAAAACTTCCCAATTTCTGGGCATTCCCAGAACATGTGAAATAAGGACACTCTCTGGAAGTTACATTTACTACATTTTGGCTCCTGAATACTTCCAGCGTAGTAGGCCTGTATCGGGGAAAAATATGCTCTCAAAATGATTCTAAATTGTATCTCCCGATGTCGAGCACTGGTCACTTTATGTGCTATCTCCTTCAGGTGCATAACTATGTCTCCACTTCTTATCTCCACTCTCATATCATTGGACCACTTCTGTGCCACTGCCTCATAGCTGCGGCGCGGGGAAATCATACTTAACTGTTTATAGAGTATAGACACTGAGGTCTGTTCCCTACCTTGTGGCAAAAATAAGTTCACCAGTAAATCATAAATCCCTCCGTGGTGTTCTTAGAAACTACACGCACTATGGAATACCCGATCTGTGCCTAAGGTAGGCACGGGCATTTACACCAAGTTTTAGTTAGTGTAAATGGTTGTGTCTAAATTTAGCCGCAGGTCCAGGTGCTACACGTATTCTGTAAACCGCACCTAACATTAGATACGGTTTATAGAATAGCGCCAAACATAGTTTTCCTGAGCGTCCCTCCGGACTGGCCCAGAATGTGACTGATGGGTTGTTCACGCCTTCCAGCAGGTGGAGACTGAGAAAAAAACTGTGACTCTAGAGAGCCAATAAGAGCCCTTGCCAGTGAGAGAAAGATCCAGTAATCTCAGTCTCCAGCAGGTGGAAGGTGGGGAGCCCTTCAGTATCATTCTTGTACTTCTCTATTTTTTCTGTATTTTCTTTTCTTGGTTTTATTCTCTGTGCACGCTTTTATTTCTGACAAGCAGAAAGCCTGTTATGTGGAGGCAAAGGTCCGCGGGGGCCTTTTAGTGCCTCGGGGGTGCTAAACTCGGGTGGCCGGGTCCCTCCCCCCTTGTCCTCCCTGATATTATTTCTGAGCTTTCATTAAAAAAAAAATTATAGCTCTGTTAATATTTCTGTGTTCAGTCAGTCTATTCTGAACATAGCAGCTTCCTCAGGTTCTTCAGGGGAAGAGTCTTAGAGGCAGTGAGAGGCAGCCACAAGTGAAAAAAAAATCCTATGGTCAGAGCTCTGATCATTTGCTTTCTTTGTATCAGGCATTACAGCTCTTGTTTTGGTTTCCCTGTGGTTTGCCTCTGCTGTGCTGGATTGTGTGTACCTCTTTAAAGAAAAATAATTAAATAAATAGCGATGGCCGAGAAACTCCGCCGCTGTTTAGTCTGTCAGCGGCGGGGTGTTGGTTCGAGCGGTGCCTGTAAATTCTGCACTGCTGTGAAAGCTTCTTCGGGGGAAGGGGCAGGGACGTCGTCTTTGTCCTCAGCAGGGGGGGGGGGTCCATTTTGGCCGTTTCTGTAGCGGCAGGCTCAGCTCCGTCGGTGGCTCCGATTTCGGCGGGAACCGCCACCATCTTGTCTCCCTCCTCGCTCACTGTGTCGTTGTCCCCCCCCCCCCCCCCCCCCCCCCCCCCGCCTGTGGTACCGGTTTCAGGTCTGGCTCTGGTTTCTCCCGCTTTTGATGCAGGTTTTTCTCCAGAATTTGTTGTCAAAATGTATGAGGCGTTTTTAATGCATAAGGCCTCAGGAAAGTCAGCTGGCTCCTGCAAAAAGGCTCAGGCAGTCCTGGGATGCAGAGGAGCACTTTACTGATCTTGATCCGGAAATGCCTTCTCTTGAGGAATCAGAATGGCTTCCTGAAGGTCAGCTGTCTGAGGATTTGCAGTAGTCTGATGAGGTTGCGGAGGGTCTCCTGACTGGGGAGGACCCTTCTGTTGTGAGAATATTTAATAAAGATGACCTTCAGGAACTTATTTCTCTTGTTTCCTTTACGGTTTGAAGAGCAGGATTCTTCGGTGGCGGAGCCTAGGAAAGTGTATATGCTGGTGAAGGGTATTCACAAGCCAGGTAAATCCTTCCCCATGCATCAGGATATTAGAGACATTATTCAGGCACAGTGGGAGGTGCCCGATTCTGCTTTTCGTCTCGCTAGGTCTGTGATCCGGCTTTATCCCGTTCCGGATTCTGACAAGGATCTTTTGCGCCCTCCTGTTGTGGATGCGATTGTATCTGCCGCCACCAAGCGAAATACGGTTCCCGTGGATGGTGGTTCGGCCTTGAAGGATGTCCAGGATCGCCTTATAGAATCTCTGCTGAAGAATTGCTTTGATGTCTCCGCTGTGGCAGTGCAGGCTGCTATCTGTGCTTCTTTGGTGGCTAGAGCTTGTTTTCGTTGGTCTGAGAGGATCTTGGATTGTGCCTCAGATGACCTCTTAGCAATAGATTCTGAGGTTGTGAAATTGGAAACTTAGGCCTGGCTCTTGAGCAGGCAAGATTGACAAAGAGAGGATACTCGACGACCATGGTTGCCACTATGTTTCGCTCTCATCATCGTTCTACTTCGCTTAATTATGTTCGAATGTGGAGGATTTTCGAGGCATGGTGTGAGGAGTTCAATATCTCTCCCTTGCGGCCTTATCGTTCTTTCGAGGTCAAGTCCAGGGTAAGTCCCTAGCTAGTCACCCGGATGTCCTTCGTTTTTTGCAGGGGGCTAACTTGATTTGCCCTCCGAACCAATGCATTTTTCCTCGTTGGGACCTTAATTTGGTACTCGCTGTCCTCACCAAGCCTCCCTTTGAGCCTTTGTTCACTTGTACTTTGAAAGATTTGACTTTGAAGGCAGTGTTTTTAGTGGCTATTGCCTTGGCCAGGCGAGTCTCGGAATTACAAGCTCTTTCTTGTAGACCACCGTTCTTGGAGTTCAGCTCAGATCGGGTAGTCCTGCGTCCGGTCCCCTCATTTCTCCCTAAGGTGTTATCTCATTTTCATGTTTCTCAGCCGGTGGTATTGCCTGTGCTAGGTTCTTCCTCTGGAATGGAGGAGCAGCGTTGCCTGAAATGTTTGGATGTCGAGGGTTCTGAAGCATTATGTGAAGTCTACTGACGATTTGCGTCGTTCCAATCGGTTGTTTATTTTGCTGGGCGGTTTGCACAAGGGCCTTATGGCTTCTAAGCCCACTATTTCTCGATAGTTTAAGGAAATGATTGCTTCAGTTTACCTTCTTTCTGGAAAATCCATTCCGGAGGGCGTTACGGCACATTCTACCAGAGGACAAGCGACTTCGTGGGCGGAGTGGTGTCTCATGCCTCCTGAGGACAATTGTAGGGTGGCAACTTGGTCCTCTTTGCATTCCTTTTCAAAGCATTATCATTTGGATGTATTCAGACGTCAGGAAGCTGGTTTAGGGGCGCAGGTTTTAATGGCAGGGCTGCTAGGGTCCCTCCCATGATCTTACTGCTTTGTTACTTCCTATCAGTCACATTCTGGGACGGTCCGGAGGGACTAAAGGAAAGTAAATTAGCAGGTAAGGCCTAATTTCTCCTTTGTCTGTGCCATTTTTTTCAGCTTTATAGAAGAATCTAGTCCTAAGTGCATTCACAGTGTCAATATAGTTACTTGTTCAGTAGATGTTTCTGTGTGGCAGCTCCCATCATCTGGTTTTAGTTTCTAAGGGGCATCTTGGATTAACAGGCCCCACTAATGGTTTGAGCCATGTTATTCCTCTTCCCTTTCCTTAGCCTCCTTCCCCTCTCCACCATGTTCTTTCTTTGACCATACCCTGTTCTGTCAAATTTAATGGTGTTCCGTTCCTCCTCCTCCTATTTTATTTTATTTTGTAGACCATTTTGATAGGCTACTTGAAAGGGGGTATATCAAATGACAAATAGATATAAACATTGCTTACTTTATTTTTGTCTATTAGATTGTAAGCTCTTTGAGCAGGGACTGTCTTTCTTCTATGTTTGTGCAGCGCTGCGTATGCCTTGTAGCGCTATGAAAATGCTAAATAGTAGTAGTAGTAACATTAACTTTTGTGGCATCTGAAGAAATAGAGAATTCTCAAATTTGCCTTCTTGTAAAGATTTTAGCTGCTAGAACATTTGGGAAAGCAAACATCTTAGGGGATTAACAATTATTGCAGCTCATCAGTTGTACACAGTGCAATATATACAAACCATCCTTCAATTGATACAAGGCTTTTCCATCTAAGTCGATCTACATACTTAGGCGCAGTCTGAATTCATTGACCTAGATAGAATGGCAGCCATTTTTGCTAATCTTTATGTTGTGGCTGCTTTTGTTCAAAAAGAGCTGAAGGACAGCCAACAAATATCTTCCAATGCAGGATCATGATATACTGACCAGTGTGTGCCATTTATGTCCATACTCACCAATCTGTATCCCTCTCGAACATTCCCCCTTGCCCCACAGCAGTCAGTCTCTCTCTGTCCTCTTGAACCCCCAACTTGTCTGGCAACTTTCTCTCTCTACCTACATCCTGTCCCATCTTTCTGTTTGCGGTCTCTTACTATCCTCTACCCATAACTAAAATGAATACAAATCACATTCTTCTTAAGTACAATGGATAGTAATACAGATCTCTAAAACACAATCATTTTATTCAAGAGCCAGAACAAAAAAAAAATCTTCAGTTTTTCTTAATACCAAATCTTTTTCCATTTTGACAAAAACTGAACTAGAAGCCCAAGATAACAGCAATACTGGAGACAGAAACAGAAACCCATTTCCTCTTGGACTGAGCAAATTATAAAGATCTCAGAAATGGACATTTACAAAGCTGACATATTCCAATTACTAAACTTCTAATAAAAAGATACAGCGAACCACTATGTAGATAATGATGAAGAAAAAGCCAATTTGCTAAATAGATACTTTTGTTCTGTTTTCACAGAAGAAAATCCTGGAGAAGGACCGCGAGGGACTGGCAAAAGTACACCTGAGAATGGAATGGATATAGCACCGTTCACGGAAGAGAGTGTGTATCAACAACTTGGAAAGCTAAAGGTGGACAAAGCCATGGGACCAGACGGGATCCACCCCAGAATACTGAGGGAGCTCAGAGAGGTTCTGGCGGGTCCTCTTAAAGACTTGTTTAATAAATCCTTGGAGACGGGAGAGGTTCCGAGGGATTGGAGAACGGCGGAGATGGTCCCTCTTCACAAAAGTGGTGATAGGGAAGAAGCTGGAAACTACAGGCCGGTAAGCCTCACTTCGGTTATTGGAAAAGTAATGGAAGCGATGCTGAAGGAGAGGATAGTGAATTTCCTGGAAGCCAATAAGTTGCAAGATCCGAGACAACATGGTTTTACCAGAGGGAAATTGTGTCAAACGAATCTCATTGAATTCTTTGATTGGGTAACTGGAGAATTGAATCATCGACGTGCTATAGACGTAATCTACTTAGATCTTAGCAAAGCTTTTGACACGGTTCCCACAGGAGGCTCTTAAATAAACTCGATGGGCTGAAGATATGTCCCGAAGTGGTGAACTGGATTAGGAACTGATTGACGGACAGACGACAGAGGGTGGTGGTAAATGGAGTTCGCTCGGAGGAGGGAAAGGTGAGTAGTGGAGTGCCTCAGGGATCGGTGCTGGGGCCGATTCTGTTCAATATATTTGTGAGTGACATTGCCGAAGGGTTAGAAGGTAAAGGTTGCCTATTTGCGGATGATACTAAGATTTGCAACAGAGGGATACCTGGGAGGGAGTGGAAAGCATGAAAAAGGATCTGAGGAAACTAGAAGAATGGTCTAAGGTTTGGCAATTAAAATTCAATGCGAAGAAATGCAAAGTGATGCATTTAGGGAGTAGAAACCCACGAGAGACTTATGTGTTAGGCGGTGAGAGTCTGATAGGTACTGAGGGGGAGAGGGATCTTGGGGTGATAGTATCCAAGGATCTGAAGGCGACAAAACAGTGTGACAAGGCGGTGGCCGTAGCGAGAAGGTTGCTAGGCTGTATAGAGAGAGGTGTGATCAGCAGAAGAAAGGAAGTGTTGATGCCCCTGTACAAGTCGTTGGTGAGGCCCCACCTGGAGTATTGTGTTCAGTTTTGGAGGCCGTACCTTGCGAAGGATGTTAAAAAAATGGAAGTGGTGCAGAGAAAAGCTACGAGAATGGTATGGGATTTGCGTTCCAAGACGTATGAGCAGAGACTTGCTGACCTGAACATGTATACCCTGGAGGAAAGGAGGAACAGGGGTGATATGATACAGACGTTCAAATACTTGAAAGGTATTAATCCGCAAAAAAATCTTTTCCGGAGATGGGAAGGCGGTAGAACGAGAGGACATGAAATGAGATTGAAGGGGGGCAGATTCAGGAAAGATGTCGGGAAGTATTTTTTCACAGAGAGGGTGGTGGATGCTTGGAATGCCCTCCCGTGGGAGGTGGTGGAGATGAAAACGGTAATGGAATTCAAACATGCGTGGGATATGCATAAAGGAATCCTGTGCAGTAGGAATGGATCCTCAGAAGCTTAGCTGAAATTGGGTGGCGGAGCAGGTGGGGGAAGAGGGGTTGGTGGTTGGGAGGCAAGGATAGTGGAGGGCAGACTTATACGGTCTGTGCTAGAGCTGGTGATGGGAGGCGGGACTGGTGGTTGGGAGGCGGGAAATACTGCTGGGCAGACTTGTACGGTCTGTGCCCTGAAAAAGGCAGGTACAAATCAAGGTAAGGTATACACATATGAGTTTATCTTGTTGGGCAGACTGGATGGACCATGCAGGTCTTTTTCTGCCGTCATCTACTATGTTACTGTCCAGCTTATAATCGAAAGTGATCGCCGGCTATCTTCCAACACAAATCGGGAGATGGCCGGCGATTTCTTAAAAGCGGCGAAATAGGTATAATAGAAAGCGGCATTTTAGACAGCATCGCCGCTTTCCCGTCGCTTCGCCGGCGAAAGTTCAAGGGGGCGTGTTGGTAGATTAGCGAAGGCGGGACATGGGTGGGCATGGGCGTGGCTACCAGATGGCCGGCTTTCGCCGATAATGAAAAAAAAAAGCGGCGTTAAGCAGTAATTCGCCGGATCTACTTGGTCCTTTTATTTTCACGACCAAGCCTCAAAAAGGTGCCCCAACTGACCAGATGACCACTGGAGGGAATGGGGGATGACCTCCCCATACTCCCCTAGTGGTCACCAACACCCTTCCATACTAAAAAAATAAAACTAAAAACCTTTTTTGCCAGCCTGTATGCCACCCTCAAATGTCGTACCCACCTCCATGACAGCAGAATGTGTGCTATCCGACAGCCTTTCCCTGGTTGCGATAAGTACATAAGTACATAAGTAGTGCCATACTGGGAAAGACCAAAGGTCCATCTAGCCCAGCATCCTGTCACCGACAGTGGCCAATCCAGGTCAAGGGCACCTGGCACGCTCCCCAAACGTAAAAACATTCCAGACAAGTTATACCTAAAAATGCGGAATTTTTCCAAGTCCATTTAATAGCGGTCTATGGACTTGTCCTTTAGGAATCTATCTAACCCCTTTTTAAACTCCGTCAAGCTAACCGCCCGTACCACGTTCTCCGGCAACGAATTCCAGAGTCTAATTACACGTTGGGTGAAGAAAAATTTTCTCCGATTCGTTTTAAATTTACCACACTGTAGCTTCAACTCATGCCCTCTAGTCCTAGTATTTTTGGATAGCGTGAACAGTCGCTTCACATCCACCCGATCCATTCCACTCATTATTTTATACACTTCTATCATATCTCCCCTCAGCCGTCTCTTCTCCAAGCTGAAAAGCCCTAGCCTTCTCAGCCTCTCTTCATAGGAAAGTCGTCCCATCCCCACTATCATTTTCGTCGCCCTTCGCTGTACCTTTTCCAATTCTACTATATCTTTTTTGAGATACGGAGACCAGTACTGAACACAATACTCCAGGTGCGGTCGCACCATGGAGCGATACAACTCTCAGCGATGTGGCTCTCGGGTGAATGTGACACCTTTTCTGTTAGGTGCCCTGTAGAGTCACATTAGCAATGCATTGTGGTGGGTGTAGGGTACTGGGCTCTACTTCCATGTTGCTTTTCCCCCCTGCTAACTGGGTAAGAGTGTGCCCTGTTTTGTTTCCTGTTGTAGTCCATGCAGTAGTGGCCATTTTTGTAAACCAGTTTTAGTTCCCTTCCCTGTGTTACCCACGTTAGAGAACGTAGTTCTTACCTTGAATTGTGCTGTAAGAGGGCATTGTACACCATTGTGCCAGCTCTGACCTACTGCTAATCTTAGTACCAGGGGACTCTGATCTGCAGTTAACTATGAGTAAACGTGGTTATTTCAAGAAAGGACTTTTTCAGAGAGATTAGTCTTCAGGTGTGAACTGGTATGCCAAAGTTATACAGCAGCAATAAGTCCTAGAGGCTGTATGCAGGTCCCTGGAGCAATTTTAGTGGGTGCAGTACATTTATGGGTAGTGGGTTTGGGGGGGTGGTTGGGGGGCTCAGCTCCCAAAGTAAGGGAGCTATGCACGTGGGAGCTTTTCTGAAGTCCAGCGCAGTGACCCCTAGGGTGGCTGGTTGGTGTCCTGGCATGTCAGGGGGGCCAGTGCACTAAAAATGCTGGCTCCTCCCACAGCCAAATGCCTTGAATTTGGCCGGGGTTTGAGATGGCTGACATAACTTTCCATTATCGCTGAAAAACAAACCCGGCCATCTCAAACCCGGCGAACTCCAAGGCATTTAGCCGGGCTAAACCGTATTATCGAAAAAAAAGATGGTCGGCCATCTTTTTCGATAATACGGTTCCAGCCAGCTGTAGTGCCGCCGCCAACATAGATCGCCGGTGATCTATTTGGCCAGCAACGTTCGATTATGCCCCTCTATGTTACTGTACTACTTTGCAATATTTGTCTGCTGTAGTTCTAAAATTTACTTCATTCTCTAGTTGAACACGCACAACCCAGTATAGGAGAAGTTTTATACTATAGAAAAAGAACTTTCCTACTCTTCTCCGAGTAACCCCAAAAGCCCAGCATCAAGCTTTTGCTGATCCTTATCAAACAGAGAAAAGGCAACTGAAGCGATCTGCTGCCACTCAGTCAGGTAGCCTCTTTTTTTTTTTTTAAACTATGGCATATGAACACCACAAATTCCTTTCATAAATACACATCTTGTCCTATTTGTAGGTAATAGATGTAGTTCTTTTTTGGGGGACTGGCTAAAGTAACAGTGTCAGGTACTTAGCATTTGCAAGTCTGGATACAGTCTTAGATTTATGTCAGCTCCTTCACACTTACCTCCAAAAGACCCTAGACATGCACTCAAGTATCCCAGACCCACAGTCCACCTCCATGATCATGTTCTATTTCTGCAAGCCGGTGCATTAGAACATGTTCTAGTGAAGTAGAAAGGTCAATGATTCTATTCCAGATATTTTCATACCCTAGAAGTAGTATTACATCTTATCTTAGACCTTAGAGATTGCAACTTATTTCATCAAATGTATTTATATCTCCTTTTTTCTTTACATCTTTAGCTATTTTCTTCTGCCTGTGCTTTGGCTAGCTATATTTTACTCTTCGCATCTTTGAATTTCACCTGGTAATGTGTTGTGTGTTTCTCTTGTTGGAGTTCTTCTGTATTTTTTTTTTTGCGTTGCCTCTTTTGCCCTTATTTTTTTCAGCCACTTGTTTGGAGAATCATATAGGTTTCTTTTTTTCTCTTTCTTTTGTTTACTTTCTTTACATAAAGCTATGTTGCCTTACATGAACCACTGTCCTTCCACCACTTCTGTGTCTACACATTCTGTTAGTTCTTTCTTCAGACTGAAAGATGCTGAGTTCCACTATGTGGAGAGTGATGAGGAAAAAGCAGACATGCTAAACAAATAGTTCTGTCATGGAGGAAAATTCTGGAGAGGGATCGTGGTTGGCTGGCAAGGGCATATATGGGAATGGAAGAAAGTATTTATGGCTAACTTGAAAAACTGAAAGTGGACAAAACCATGGTGCTGAATGGGATACATCAAAGAATATTGAGGGAACGCTGAGAAAACATCAGTTAAAAGCTTATGCCTTAAGTAGCTTGTGAAACTGTAAATAATTGTTCATATTGAGAAAATTCTCAGTAAGTGCATTCCACAATTTAGCACCCTCCACATAGAACATTCTAAATCGATAATCATCTAAGCAAGTACTCTGCACATGCTTAGCTTTTGCGTATGTACAGAGTACCGGCATCGGAAACATCTTCAGCTGGTGAGACTTGGGAATCCTCGCCAGCTCAGCTACGTGTAGTTTGGAACTACTTGTTTTGAACTTTTTTTCCGTAATGTACATGGCTCCCATATGCTTTCATATCTGAATTTGGAAGACTTTAGTGGAAGTGACGTTCGTTGCAAATGAATCAAATTCTGAACTAGCTCTGATAGAATTAGTTTGCAAATGCACATTTTAGTATTCATTATATTTGTCTAATTTATGTATTGAAACTTATTAGTATAGTAATACAGCAAGTAAAAGAACTCTCCTTCATTCTTTTGCACTTTGTCCAAAAATTACGTTTCTTCTCTGGGTCAGGGTAAGTGACGTGCCATTCAGAGCTGTTGTTGAAGCTTCTTTCTCCTGCAGTTGACTGCTGGATTTTTCTTCCTGATTTTTTGTCTCATTTCTTAGGAGCTCTTAAGTTTTTTTATCTTGCCTTTATCAAACAATATTATAGACTAGTGGGTTTTTTAAAAGTGTGGAGGGGGGTGAGCAACTCAAAGGGGGCAGGGTGGGGAGAGGTGGAGACATATAATCCTTAAAAAACTAATGGTGTGCCTTGACAATTTTAGCGCCTTGTCAGTGTGCCGTGAGATGAGAAAGGTTGAAAATCTGACTGTAAGGGGGTAATTTTATAAAGGACTTTTTTCACGCATAAAGGGGCTTTTATAAAATCATCCCATGGATTACATTCCTAAAAGTACATGCAGTGTCAAGAAGGCGCATACTTTTACATATGTAATTATGCTCTGGTACAGAGTTTGAGTGGAGTGCAGGCAGAGATATGATTTACATGTATTCTTTATAAAGCACTAGTAAAACAGGCCCGTTTCTGACACAAATGAAACGGGCGATAGCAAGGTTTTCCTCAGAGTGTGTATGTTTGAGAGAGTATGTGTGAGATTGACTTTGTGTGAGCGAGAGAGAGAGTGAATGTGCTAGTGTGTGTGTGTGACAGAGAGAGAGTGAGACTGCTGGGTGTGAGTGTGTCTCTGTCCCACCTCTAGCCACCCAGCGATTCTCCTCGCTCCCCCTCCAGCCACCCAGCTATTCTACTTTTTCTCTTGCCCCCCTCTAGCCACCCACTGATGCTTTTCTCTCCCCTGCCCCCCCTCCAGCCACCCAGCGAGTCTCCTCTGTTCCCTGCCCCTCTCCAGCCACCCAGCGAGTCTCCTCTATTCCCTGCCCCCCTCCAGCCACCCAGCGATTGTCCTATCTCCCCTGCCCCCCCTCCAGCCACTCCTCCACTTTAATCAGCATATATTAAATTCCCCCATGTGCTACAGAAAAGCACCGAGCACATCCTATATAATAAAACGCACCTCCAACGTTCTGAAGCCGAGAAAGTGAAGCCTTCAAGCCTTGAAGCATTCGTGCGCGATGTAAGGCTCCATCTCCTCAATTGACAACACATAGTTCCGGAACGTTGCAGGAATGCTTCACTTTCTCGGCTTCAGAACGTTGGAGGTGCGTTTTATTATATAGGATATGCATATACATACTTCATATGCTAACATGTATGCCTGCTCCTCGGCAACCACAAATGTCTGTGGTTTCAATCTAACCATGATTTCTGCTGGTTTGCTTTTAGCATTTTAGAAAGACACGTACAGTAGGCATTTATGTATTTTTTATAAAATAGGCACCTGCTTCCCTTCAAACCTAGCTGACCAATTCCCCTCTAAAAGAAAAAGAATCTATCAGAAAGTCAATGCAGTTTTTCATTGCCTTTAACTCCCAACAGATTTGACACTGGAATGCCAAAGTGGACCAAGCAAATTGCCTAGCATCCTGTATCCAACTCGGTTATGAATAGACTGCTACACCTCTAACCAGTACAGTAAGTCTTATCAAATAAGAGCCACTGTGGCTGCAGTAGTTCTCTTGAAATCTCCTTTGCTGAAAAACAACTGCAAAGCAGCTACTTAGTCCTCATTTCATACCTGCACTTTGCACTATTTGTTGGACCAATCCGCAGTTACAGTGCGTTTAGTGAAACAGTCCTGACCTGCTTGTCTTTGTGATTTATGCAGCTCCTGCTTCATCTAATTGGGCCACTCTTCAACAATGGATAACTTACAGGGAGTAAATAAATCCTAATAAATAAATTTTATAAAAGGGTGTGTTCCTAAGCTTGAGGGTTACTCACATCTGTGCTTAATTCTATCCTGCTTTATGGCAGAGAAAGCAAAGTTGCTCACCTGTAACAAGTGTTCTTTGTAGGCAGTAAGATTAATCAGGCACACAGTCCTCCCACCTTTCCTAGAGCTGTATTACTTCTTGAGTTGTGAAACTAGTGGAGGGGAGCAAAGAGAACGCACCACTTGGGACGGGCTGTACATACCCAGAACTCTATGCTACTTTCCAATGTGTGGGAGAGCTGTTCAGACCCAGCGCCATGTGATGTCACCACACTTGTATGCTTGACTGTTCCTGATGTCTATGGAGAGCACTTGTTTGAGATGAACAGCTTTGCTGTTTCTCTATGGCTACTATTTACCAAACCTTAATAAATCATAGGACTTTAGAAGGTAAACTAGAAGAAACTAGAAGAAATTTGATTGAAAAGTCTCCTGGATAACACTGGATAGGAGCCTGATGGGTCTCATCAAAACAAAGCAAAAGAATACATAAAATAATAGTGAATAGGAGATCATTTAAAATAGCAAATGGAAATTGGAAGGCAATACGTTTGTGAAGTTGTTGTGAGGAATTAGTACACGTCGTAGGATGTAATAAAAAAAGGATATGGGAGAATGAGGTAGATAAACACTTTAGAAAGCCATATGTGTGCTTGGATCATAGTGTAACAAAAATCATTGACCTACAAGTCACACTGGTAGAAGTAGACATTGATTTGTTGTTGAAACCTTGGTTAAGTAGTAGTCCGCACTAGAGATTAATATAGCTGTATGTACTCCCCTTTTTATATTTTATTATTATTTTTATTTTATTTGGTTTTGTCTTCTGGAAGGGACCAGCTAGATAATGAGGGGAAGGAATAGAATATGAGGAGCATATGAGTTGCTGTGGATTATCTTGATGTCTAAGAAATCTAATTTCAGTTGTTCTAATAAGCATTTGCTATTCTGGTTTACATCTCTTGATTGAAAGCCCATGCTTTGATCAATTTCCTGAATCCTCCATTAATCTTCCATTTCAACTCTAAAAGGAGAGAATTCCACAGCACTAGACTAATAACTAAAGGTAATCCATCTGTGTCATTAATTGTACCTCATTCAAAGATAGTTTTTCGTTTTTTGTTTGTTTTTGCTGTGAGGAACGTAACACATTCTACCAAGTATATATGGCCTCAACAACCTAGCTAATTATTTTGAACATCCAGTATTAAAAACATCTAAAATCACTGTTAATACTTTTATATTTAAATTTAAATTGAGCTGTTATCAGAAGACAGTGCAGGGACTGAAATCTAATATGATCATAATTCTTTTTGTCCATAATCAGTCTTGCTTCAGTATGCTGCACTTGTTGCAGCTGTTTTATATTCACTCCAGTCATACTATAAGAAGTGAAGTAGTTGCCAAGGAATGAACAAGTGTAGGCAAATCTTGTACAAATAAATATGGTTTTGTATCTGCTGTAACGATCAATGCAAGGATCTTCCATTATGTAGCTTCCCACTATTCCAGAATATGTGGCATAGTTGTGTCCATCAACCAGTAGGTGGAAATAGAAAACTGAAAACTGAGCTGAGACATATCTCTCTTGGCATCCAGTCCAGCTCCTCAGTATTTGCTAGCTCCAGTAGGTAGATGGACACACATTTTAGCCTCTGGTTCTGAGTGATTTGCTCCTGGTTCAGTTGGTCATCTGGTTCCCAGCTGAGCTTTGTGGGTGGCTTGAGTCTGCAGAGTGATATCTGGAGGACTTCAGATCCCTGTCTATGGTGCCCCACAAATTTACTTCTTCCCTCCCTTCTCCTCTTCCTAGTTTCCTGTGGAGCTGTCCTGTTCCAGCACAACAACCTTAACAAAAAAGAAAAGAAAGGAGAAGGAAAGAGGTTTTCTGGAGAGCATGGGGCAGAGTATCAGTCCTGAGCCTTTCTCATCTGTGGTAAGACTTGAGACTGTGAGCTTGGGGGGGAGCAGCCGGCAGTGGTTAAGTCTAACTAAAGTTTTGACTCAGAACTGCTTGGAGGGCTGCAAGTTCTACTTGGTGCAGAGGAAGGATCCTGATTCACCACTTAGGACACATTCTCACTGTGGGACCCACCAGCCGGTTGCGGTGTTGCAGTTCGTAGAAACTCAGAATCCTATAGGATATGGAGGAAACAGTCGGCGGCAGCCCATTTTCGGATTTGGCTCTGCTTCGGAATATACTGGGGTCTTTGGGCTCCCCGGCAGGGCCAGTGTGTAGTTTGATGCAGGAGAGCGCGGGAATGGGCACAATTTTGTTGGGGCAGACTGGCAATGAAGACCAGCCTCTGGCTTATCATACACGGAGCGCAGCCACCATTTTACAGCCTCAGGGCCGACAGAGCATTGAGCTGCGTCGGGATCTTTTTCTCCACAGTTTATATTGCTCTTACACCAGGCCTATTTACTGAAGCAGGAACAGTCATTTGCTGCAAGGTACTTGGGTTTCTTGCCCTGCTTCGCCTCTGACTCCTAAGAGATCATGTTTGGACCTCCAGGACTGGGCAGATGAGGCTGTCTCTGCTTCTCCCTCCTCATCTGATGTGGCCTAGGTCTATTCAGAGGAGCCATCGTTAAAGGATCTGCTAGAGAAAGGAGAGCTCCCGCCTGAGGTGGGGATGATCCGAAAGTACTGAGGTTGTTTTTTAAAGAGGAGCTCAGTACTTTTTGCAGTGCTTTCCATTGAGCCTTCTGCTTTGACATCAGGAGTTCCAGCTTTGTCGGTCATGAGGGGGCTTAGAGGTCCTTCTAAGGCCTTCCTGATGCATCCAGATATTCAGGACCTGATTACAGTAGAATGGGTCTCACTGGACACAGGGCTGAGAGTGAGAAGAGCCATGGCTCACCTCTACCTGTTAGTTCTGGAGGGAAAAGATAAATTGCAGCTTCCCAGGGTGGACTCCCTGGTTATGGAGGTAACTAAGAAGACCATTTTGCCGGTGGAAGAGGGCCTTCCGTAAAAGACCTACATGACAGGAAGCTAGAAGGCTAGCTGAAATAAGTACCTGAATATATAAGGGTGAGGGGTTGTGGGGAGGGTGGGAATGTTTGTATCTGATGGTTGGATATCTTGGGATACATACTGTGCACTGTTTTGATTTGCTCCTTTAAAAGATATGTGACATAATGTAAAGGACCAAAGAGGAATAGGGAAGCCAGGGACAGGGGAGGAATGTTAAATCTCAGAAGTCGATCAGCAAGGCGTGGAACCTTACGACAGACAACGCCGGTGGTGCCGTCTAAGAGAAGTTAGTGTTCTAGTTTACCATGGCTTTTCATGGCCCGAATTGTTTCAGTATAAAGTCTGCAGGGGAAGGGGGGGCAATATAAAAAAAAAAAAAAGAATTTGATTGTGTGTATTTTTGTGCACCACCAATAAAAATTGTTGAAAAGTAAGTACCTGAATATATGTAAACCGCTTTGAATGTAGTTGCAAAAAAACTCAGAAAGGTGGTATATCGAGTCCCATTTCCCTTTCCCTTAAGCAACACTGTGCGTTCATGGCAAGAGCATGCCTGACATGACATCAGCAGTTGGCAACACAAGACGGGCGCCATAACGCCCAGCTGGAAGTAGAATTGGCCTACTTGGCGAATATTATTTATGACATGGTATGGCCTGCAGTATGTTGGCACATCAGCAACTCTGGTTGTGGCATTGGGCAGCGGATGCAATGTCAAATTTACATGTAGTTAAACTGTCCTTTGAGGGCAAGTGGCTATTTGGAGAAGATCTCAGTAACTTGGTGAAAAGACTGGGGGAAATTAAGCCACAGTGGTTTCCAGAGGACAAGTCAAAAGGCTCTGGTCATCCCTCTTCAGGGGGCTCTCGATTTCGAGAATGCTGACGACCAAGCCAGTACCATCTGCTGTATGGTCAGGAGTCCCGCTTTCAGGCACGCCAATCTTCTTTTCATGTGGACAGGAGGTCCTCTTAGTCATCTAGAGTGCCCAATACCTCCAGAGCTTTGCAATGATGTGAGGCTGGCCCTCTCTTCTCTTCCTCCGGTGGGAGGACGTCTTCAGCAGTTTTGGGAGGAGTGGGTCAAAATCACATTAGACCAGTGGGTTCTGGATATTCTTACAGAAGGTTGCAAGTTGGAGTTCTCCCTGGTCACTCTTCTTTTCTTGTAGTTGGAGTTCTGCCTGGTCATTCTTTTTTCTTGTAGTTTCTTTGTCAAAAAGGAACCAAGGTGGTTGAGGTTCAGGCCATAGTAGATTCCATGCTGGCACTCCAGGCCATCATTACAGTTCCCCAGGCCAAACAGGGATAAGGCAGATACTCCGTCTACTTCATTGTCCCAAAGAAGGAATGCACCTTTTGTCTGAGATCTAAGACCTTTTGTCTAGTCTTGGATCTCAAAGGACTAAACTCCGAGTATCTCGCCATCGTATGGAAACACTAAGAGCAGTCATAGCCTCAATTTAAGCGGGAGAATTTCTCACCACCCTTGATCTCAAGGAGGCATGCATTTATATACCTATATGGCTGCCACTTCAGAGGTTTCTATATTTTGCAGTGCTGGGCAATCACTTCCAGGTCAGAGTTTTGCCCTTCTGTCTTGTCACTCCAAGAATGTTTACCAAGGTTATGATGGTGGTGGCGGCCTTCCTTCGGCACCAAGGAATTGGAGTTCACCCGTATCTCAACGACTGGCTCATTTGTGTGTTGTCCTATTCAGACAGCCTGGAGGCGACAGACCAAGTTGTCCATCTTCTGCAGTCATTGGGTTGGGTGATCAATTTTGAGAAGAGCAGACTCGAGAATAGCAGACTAACTCCATCACAGACACTGGAGTATCTGGGCATTCTATTTGACACAGCACTGGAGAGGATCTTCCTTATGGAGCGCAGGAGGTCAAAGCTGGTTCAACAGATTTGTCTTTTCCTTAGTCAAGGCAGCCCCAGGGTCTGGGACTACATACAGTTTCTGGGGTCAGTGACAGCAGCAATGGAAGTGGTGCCGTGGCCAAGGGCTCATATACGGCCATTTCAGGAATCTCTTCTCAGCCACTGGTCTCCGGTATAACTTTGCATTTGTCCACATTAATTTTCATCTGCCATTTGGATGCCCAGTCTTCTAATTTCCTAAGGTCTTCCTGCAATTTTTCACAGTCCACATGTGTTTTCACAATCTTGAATAGTTTTGTGTCATCTGTAAATTGAATCACCTCACTTGTTGTTCCGATTTCCAAATCATTGATATGTTAAATAGCACTAGTCCCAGTACAGATCCCTGTGGCACTTCAGTATTCACCCCCCTCCATTGAGAGAAATGACCATTCAACCCTACCCTCTGTTTTCTGTCTGGTTCTGTCCAGCTTGTTCAGGATTCCATATAATAGTGCTTATCAATTTTTTTTGTGACTGCAACCTCATGATAACAGCCAAATAAAATTGTGTGATCCCTGCACTGGAATTGCATAATAATAGTGCTCTTGTGGAGAGCCCTCTTATGTCTCGACCCCAAATATGAGTTTTGTAACTCCATTTGCGTTTCCAACCCACAGTTTGACAATAAAGTTGATATATTTGTGGTTCTCTGTAAGGCAAAAAGACAGTATTCACAAAGTGAAGCTTACAGCATCAATGAAGATTATTTGTGGAGAAATTAAAAACAAAAATAGGGAAATATTTCTAAACTTAAAGATTAAGTAAATCAGTGATTTTTATAGCTTGGGTGGGAAAATCTTTCACTGTTGTAATTTCCATTTAAATTGTGTATTGTAAACCATAGGAACCAGCTCTGTGGGTGCCAGGGTATGCTGATCACCCTTAATCTTGAGCAAGCTCCTTCACTGTGTTCATGGAGTAGTAATTTTTATTGTGCTTGGCACCTCCAGTCATTTTGAAATTTTGACACATATGATTATAAAACTGCTATAAATTGCAATTGTACCTACTGTCCCCCAAATATAGCTGATTATATTCCATGTCAAACTATAACTGCCATCATTTCAGTGCATGTCTCGTCAGTATATTTTATAGCATATTCCTCCTACATACTTTCTACATTTTAACTGTGACCCCTGGCAGAGCAAGAAATGGTGACTCACTGACAGTGTAGGAGGGTAAGATAATATACAGGGTGATGTTTCATAGAGATGTTGTGCAAAACAACTCCATTCCTTTTAGACCACACAGGCACAGTGAGAGCAAAAAATATTGGATTTGACATTTAATTGCTAACCTTTTGAAATCAGACATCAGGATGACTGACAATCAGTAGGTATGTTTTTGTCCAAAAGAGATTACAATTTAAGCTTTGTACCTGAGGTAATGAAGGATGATGTGACTTTTTTTTAGGGTAGTCAAGGAGCATGAGTGGGAGAAGCAGGATTTAGTCCTATCTTCCTTGGTTCTCAGCCTGTTGCTCTAACTGGCAAGCTACTCCTCCAGGAAAAATATAATGCTCCCCCTAAAAAATTCTAAATATCACAAATCGAGGGGCCGTTTTACAAAGGCACAGGAGGGCTAACAAATGGGTAGCATGCACCCAGCAGTAATTCACTTGGTAGAAAATAATTTTGTATTTTCTACCTCAGGGGGCAAGGTAACCGGTAGCATGCCCTCGTTAGCGTGCACTGCATGATTACCAGGTGGGTAGCACATGAGCCCTTACTGCTAGGTCAGTGGGTGGCGGTAAGGGCTCACGCCATAAATAGGCATGCGTTAGTTTTAATATTAGCACAGGCCCATTAAAAAAATAGCCTTTTTCCTAGCTGTGGTAAAAAATGGTCCAGCGCCCGCCTAAAAGATGCGCCAATACTACTGCAGGCCACTTTTAACCACAGCTTTGTACAAGGACCCCTGAATCTTTTGCTATAGTTTTTTAACTACTGTTTATTGAAAGTGCAGTATCCTATATAATAAATTGCACCTCCAACGTTCTATGTCTGGATGCCTGGGTTCGTAACACAATTCCCATTGGTCCGCCCTCGCGTCTGAACGTAATGACATCAGAGTGCGGATCAATGAGAGGAAAGGGAAACCAGCACCAGCCAGCCACAGAACGTTGGTGGTGAGGATACAATCACGTGAGAATCGCCCCCTCCCTCCCCCCTGTCCTCTGAGTTCCAGGCCTGCCCCCTCCATCTCTCTCCTCCCCTCCCCTCCGAGTTCCATGCCCCCCCTCTCCTCCGAGTTCCAGACCCCCGCACCTCCCTCCCTCCCTCTCTCTCTCTTTCCTCCGAGTGGCAGCCCGACCTGCGTTGCCCGCCCTCTTCTCCCAGTCCTCCGCCTGCCCCTCGCCTTCCTGTGTACCAGGCTGAATTTAAAAGTTCTTACCTCGGGGTCTGGCGGCAGCAGTGAAAGTCGAGCAGGCACGGCGCTTCAGCCTGCCTTCCTTTCTGTCTCGGCTCTGCCTCTGGTCCCGCCCTCATTTCCTGTTTCCGGAAGGGCGGGACCAGAGGCAGAGCCGAGACAGAAGGGAAGGCAGGCTGAAGCGCCGTACCTGCTCGACTTTCACTGCTGCCGCCAGACCCCGAGGTAAGAACTTTTAAATTCAGCCCAGCATTCAGGAAGGCGAGGGGCAGGCGGAGGACTGGGAGAAGAGGGCGGGCAACGTAGGTCGGGCTGCCACTCAGAGGGGAGAGAGAGGGAGGCGCGGGGGTCTGGAACTCAGAGAAGAGAGGGGGGCATGGAACTCGGAGGGGAGGAGAGGGAGGGGGCCTGGAACTCAGAGGGAAGGGGGGCCTGGAACTCGGAGGACGGGGGGAGAGGGAGGGAGGCACGGAGGTCTGAAACTCGGAGGAGAGGGGGAGGGGAGGAGAGGGAGGGGGCATGGAACTCGGAGGGGAGGGGGTCAAGCGCCTGTTTCATTTGTGTCAGAAATGGGCATGTTTTACTAGTTTATTTATAATATACCCTTTCATCTGGTATCTCTTTGTGTGTTGCAGATTGAATGCATGTAAACTACTTTGCTATTTGACTATGAAAGGAGGTATAGGTGGAGGGGCATAATTGAACGGGGCGCCCAGGTTTTCCTGAGGACGTCCTCACAGGACATCCCGGTGAAGGGGTGGGGAAACCCGTATTATCGAAACAAGATGGGCGTCCATCTTTCATTTTGATAATACGGCCAGGGACTCCCAAATCTCAACATTTAGGTTGTCCTTAGAGATGGTTGTCTCTGGTTTTCGGCGATAATGGAAACCGAGGACACCCATCTCAGAAACGACCAAATCCAGGCCCTTTGATCGTGGGAGGAGCCAGCATTTGTAGTGCAGTGGTCCACCTCACATGCCATGACACCAGCCAGGCACCCTAGGGGGCACTGCAGTGGACTTCACAAATTGCTCCCAGATGCATAGCTCCCTTACCTTGGGTGCTGAGCCCCCCAACCCCCCCCAAAAACCCACTCCCCACAACTGTACAACACTACCCTAGCCCTAAGGGGTGCAGGGGGACACCTACATGTGGGTACAGTGGGTTTGTGGTGGGTTTTGAAGGGCTCACATTTACCACCACAAGTGTAACAGGTAGAGGGGGATGGGCCTGGGTCTGCCTGCCTGGAGTGCACTGCACCCACTAAAACTGCTCCAGGGACCTGCATACTGCTGTCAGGGAGCTGGGTATGTCATTTGAGGCTGGCAAAAAATATTTTTTAATTTTTTTTTTTTTTTTTTGAGGGTGGGAGGGGGTTGATGACCACTGGGGAAGTAAAGGGAGGTGATCCCCGATTCCCTCCGGTGGTCATCTGGTCAGTTCGGGCACCTTTTCACGGCTTGGTCGCAAGAAAAAATGGACCAAGTAAAATCGGCCAAGTGCTCATCATGGACGCCCTTCTTTTTTCCATTATCGGCTGAGGACGCCCATCTGTTAATCACGCCCCAGTCCCGCCTTCACTAGGGTACCGACACGCCCCCGGGAACTTTGGTCGTCCCCGCGACAGAAAGCAATTGAGGACGCCCAAAATCAGCTTTCAATTATGCCGATTTGGGCGACCCTGGGAAAAGGACGCCCATTTCCCGATTTGTGTCAAAAGATGGGCGCCCTTCTCTTTCAAAAATAAGCCTGTAAATGTCATAATAAACAAATATGTTGACAATTGTGACAATAGTGCCAGAAATTTTATTATATATTCCAAAGTCATCATAACAGAAGCAAGCATTCTAATTTTATAAAAGTTATAATAAAATTCACCTGAAAAAAAATGAAAAATGAAGTGGGGTATAGAGGCAGCTAAATTAAAACTCCCAGTAAATTTGACTTCAGAAAGGAAATAATTTCATGTGCCACTATCTGATTTGTTTTCATCTAGTGTTACCCAAGATTCACACCTTTTCTTCTTTATTATTCTTAGCACTGGTAACTATAAATAAATCAGGTCATTCAGTCACTGAGTTGTGATGTACAAATCACTCTCCGTACTTGTTTAATTCTTTGAAATAAATTATGTAGAAAAAACTATAATCTCTGGTCTCCCACAGTGCCTTTATAAGGGCTTCAAAATCTGGCATGAGCCAGTTCTGGCAGGATTACCATGGAGAGACTTGTTGGGGAATGGAAGGGTGGAAATGAAAGTTGCACATTTGTTTCCCCCCCCCCCCCCCCCCCCCCATCCCAACTTTTGGGGCTAAGGACAACAGCGGTAGCATAGTGCTTCAGGTTACTCTCACATTTGTGACCAAAGATTATTGTCCATACAGCACTGTAATGTCCTGTGAGGTTCAAAATGTGATACTGGCTCAAGCAATAGGAGTGGAGGATATGGAGATGGGAGGACGATTAGGGGGAGGGAGGAGTGAAGAGATGGTAGAGGCGTGTGCGGGTGGGTAGTGGGCAGAGTGTGTGACTTGAGGAGAGGTAGCCACTTGCAAAATAAGCTTCTGAGAGTTGGGAGGAGAGAGAAAGTTGATGAATTTTCCCTGGGTATTGTGTGTGGTTGATGTATTAGTTAATTTATTCTGAATCCAGCAACTAGGATTTATAACTAAGCAATGATAACCACTCCTTCCCACAGTAGACTGAATGCTGCCCTCACAGCATCCTTAACTGACCCAATCAGTAGAAGATCCAACTCTAGGATCAAGCAAGGGAACTTTTGACTCCTCCTCCTCCTAGTTATTTCTGTAGCATTTTAGTCAACTTTAAATTTGCTTGAATATTTCCTGTTCTTTTTAGACAATATACTCAACAACTATTGCATTTATATTTATCTTTATTACATCAATTAATCTCATAAACCTAACAATTATTGTCTAAAATCCCCATATATCTACCATACACGATCGTGTTTCGCAAATTATGCGTCTTCAGGGGTCAGTAATCTATGTAAACAACAATAATAGCATACATTTGTGTTTCACAAACAATATTACAATCCTTTTAAAAACCAGTATTATAAACTCTTACCGGCTCTACAGGTGGCCAAGCATTCAACAATCCTGGATGTGCCGGTGGTAACGCCTCAAAAGACGCCCACACATGCGCATACCAAGGCTTCACGGAGACTGAGTTTAAATACCCTCTCACAAATTTAACAATCCTGGATGTGTCGGTAGCAACGCCTCAAAAGACGCTCACACATGCGCATACCAAGGCTTCAAAGGGACTGACTTTAAATACCCTCTCACAAGTTTAACCACTCTACTTCTTTATTTAACCCGTAGGGGCTTACAGTGTTCCAAAGGTAAATTAGCCTTTGTTCTTTTCGCAATAGCATGCGAGGCACATTACCTCCTCTTTCAAAACTAATTTGACTCAAAACTACAAAGCGAAGATCCTGAACTTCATGTTTGACATCCACCCAATGTGAAACCAATGGAGCTTCCATTCGTTTAGTACGGAGATTACTGAGGTGCTGTGCTATCCTAACTTTGATCTTTTTAGTAGTCAATCCAATGTACCATAGTTCACAGGGACATTTTATGCCATACACACAATTTGTAGTATTGCAGTCAGTGTGAGCCTGCAAACGATATATTTTCTCTGAATGAGGAACATTCACTTCATTAACTTGCATGGCATACCTGCAATATACACACCGATTGCAACTCCCATGGCCAAATTCCTCATGTGTTGCATTACATGCAGTATTATGCCTTGCCAATTGTTCACCTAAATTTCTACCTCGAGAAAATGCAAACCGAGGAAATTGCTGAAAAACTTTGTGTATACCTAATATAGACCAATGACGTTTCATAATTTGTATAATTTGACTAGATGACTTAGTGTAAGGTAGCACACAAGTCAGCGGATCATTTTTTACAGATCTATATTTCTGGTTATCATGTGATGGATGCCATTCATTGTAGTTGTTGAACGCTCTCTTAGCCGCTTTTTTTAAAATTCTATCAGGATATCCTCTGTGTTGAAAACGTGAAATCATTTGAAAAGCTTGATGAGTGTATTCTTCACGAGAACTGCACAACCTACGGACTCGAAGCAGTTGACTCGATGGTATACTGTTTTTTAACCCAGAAGGATGGTGGCTGCGATAATGTAGTATTGTATTACGATCAGTTTCCTCATTCAGAGAAAATATATCGTTTGCAGGCTCACACTGACTGCAATACTACAAATTGTGTGTATGGCATAAAATGTCCCTGTGAACTATGGTACATTGGATTGACTACTAAAAAGATCAAAGTTAGGATAGCACAGCACCTCAGTAATCTCCGTACTAAACGAATGGAAGCTCCATTGGTTTCACATTGGGTGGATGTCAAACATGAAGTTCAGGATCTTCGCTTTGTAGTTTTGAGTCAAATTAGTTTTGAAAGAGGAGGTAATGTGCCTCGCATGCTATTGCGAAAAGAACAAAGGCTAATTTACCTTTGGAACACTGTAAGCCCCTACGGGTTAAATAAAGAAGTAGAGTGGTTAAACTTGTGAGAGGGTATTTAAAGTCAGTCCCTTTGAAGCCTTGGTATGCGCATGTGTGAGCGTCTTTTGAGGCGTTGCTACCGACACATCCAGGATTGTTAAATTTGTGAGAGGGTATTTAAACTCAGTCTCCGTGAAGCCTTGGTATGCGCATGTGTGGGCGTCTTTTGAGGCGTTACCACCGGCACATCCAGGATTGTTGAATGCTTGGCCACCTGTAGAGCCGGTAAGAGTTTATAATACTGGTTTTTAAAAGGATTGTAATATTGTTTGTGAAACACAAATGTATGCTATTATTGTTGTTTACATAGATTACTGACCCCTGAAGACGCATAATTTGCGAAACACGATCGTGTATGGTAGATATATGGGGATTTTAGACAATAATTGTTAGGTTTATGAGATTAATTGATGTAATAAAGATAAATATAAATGCAATAGTTGTTGAGTATATTGTATGAATTTAGTGCAACTATTTATTGAATGATACCTTAGACAACATTGTGATATACATATTGTGGGTAAGATGGCCACGGGTGGTTGGGATTCACAGTCAGGGTTTTCAGAGGAGACTATTTCCAATTTATTGGGTGGAATGCGGTTATTTGATTCAGCAAATGGCCCTATTCATTTAGATTGGGTAGATATTTTGAGATTACATAAATACATAGTTAGATCAGAATTTCATGCTATGACATTAATAGAATATTGTCGGGCTTTACGTATTCCTAGGGGTCTACGGCTATATAAAGAGCCGAGATTCCTAGAAGATTCTGACTATGTGAAAAGGTGGAATGATATAATTTCAAGATGTTCCTTAGATTTAATGCTCATTACAATTGATAAATTAAACAAGTTAGTAGATGACAGTACTTGTGAATTAAACAGTAAATTGAATGAGCTAAAAAATATGTCATCAGCAGAAAATTATGAAGTTAAATATAAGGAGCACATGCAAGTGATTGAGAAATATCGAACAGAAATTAGATCTCAAAAAATATCCAAATACAAGAGAGATGAGTTAGATTATACAAAGGGTTTTATTTATCCGTGGATGAATCAAAGTAGAAAATCTAGACGAAACAAAAAAGGTAAGCGAGTCACATTTATTAACTCTTCAAGTGACTCATCAGGAGAAGAACATGGGAATGAGAGTAGTACAATGAGCAATATTGGTAGCCACACTGATACATCTTTAAAAACAAATATTTTAACAGGACAACAAACAGCAGAAATGAATACACAGCCCATAGTACGTCCCAAACGACAGGGCAGAAAGATTCATTGATAGTGTTTAATCTATCATCGAAGTGTTTGAGCCCTATTCAATATCAAATTTTAAGTTTGGGGCTTACATTTGTTCCTACCCAGTTTCATAATGCGTTTGATATCCGCATTAATTTACATAAGTTTTTTAGAAAACTACGTTTGAAATTATTTTTTGGAGAGAATGATACCATCGAATCTGATAGTTCACTTGGTCAATCCAAATCCTTTTTGCAAACACACCGGTTGCCCTCTACGTGGCTTCCTCATGGCCCTATAGATTCAGCCATTGCCACGTTTCAGCAATGGGTATTATATGACCTTGAAAAATTAGAAGTAACCTTGGGGAAACAGTATGGTAATCTGACAGTTTTGCAGCGTCAAGCAGTTGTAGATTTACAGAGGGACGAAAATATTATAATCTTGAGAGCCGATAAAGGGGGCGGAGTTGTGGTACAGGATAGATCGAAGTATGAACAAGAAGCATTTACTCAGCTAAATGATCAAGCATTTTACAGCCCGTTACAGGAAGATCCTACTACCCAGTATCAATCGAGGGTGTATGAGTTGTTAAGGGAAGCTTGTGAAAAAGGTGTTATTTCTATTCAAATATTTCGATACTTGTTTAGACAATTTCCAAAAATACCTATAATTTACTTCACCCCAAAAATACATAAGAGTTTGGAAAAACCTCCTGGCCGTCCCATAGTTTCTGGATGTGAATCTCTGTTTGAACCGCTCTCTCAATTTTTGGATTTTCATTTGCAACCTTGTTTAAAGTCCATAACTTCTTTTGTGAGAGACTCAGATCACTTGCTTAACATTTTGCAAGATGTACAAATTGACGATAATGCAGAGGTATGCTTGGTAACATTAGATGTTACTGCATTATATACAAATATCCCGCAAAGGGAAGCTGTGATTATGATTAAGGGATTATTGGAAACTTTGGAGTTATCTAATCAATTAATAACTTTACTTGGCAAAATAGCTGAGTTAGTCATTTACCATAATTTTTTCAAGTTTAAAGAAAAATTTTTCCATCAAATAAAAGGAGTTGCGATGGGGGCCACAGTAGCCCCCACTATTGCATGTTTGTATATGGACCAGTTAGAGAAGCAGTATATATATACAAATCAACATTTTGAGGGTGTAGTTAAATGGCTACGATATATAGATGACATTCTGGTAATATGGCAAGGGACAGAAGATAATTTATTGAAACTGTTGGAAATTTTGAATACAGTGAGCCCTCATATAAAATTTGTATACTGTATTGGTCGTCGAGAGGTGAATTTTTTGGATGTAAACATCCAATGGTATGACGGTAGATTTATTACTAAGATTTACCGTAAGGAAACTGATCGTAATACAATACTACATTATCGCAGCCACCATCCTTCTGGGTTAAAAAACAGTATACCATCGAGTCAACTGCTTCGAGTCCGTAGGTTGTGCAGTTCTCGTGAAGAATACACTCATCAAGCTTTTCAAATGATTTCACGTTTTCAACACAGAGGATATCCTGATAGAATTTTAAAAAAAGCGGCTAAGAGAGCGTTCAACAACTACAATGAATGGCATCCATCACATGATAACCAGAAATATAGATCTGTAAAAAATGATCCGCTGACTTGTGTGCTACCTTACACTAAGTCATCTAGTCAAATTATACAAATTATGAAACGTCATTGGTCTATATTAGGTATACACAAAGTTTTTCAGCAATTTCCTCGGTTTGCATTTTCTCGAGGTAGAAATTTAGGTGAACAATTGGCAAGGCATAATACTGCATGTAATGCAACACATGAGGAATTTGGCCATGGGAGTTGCAATCGGTGTGTATATTGCAGGTATGCCATGCAAGTTAATGAAGTGAATGTTCCTCATTCAGAGAAAATATATCGTTTGCAGGCTCACACTGACTGCAATACTACAAATTGTGTGTATGGCATAAAATGTCCCTGTGAACTATGGTACATTGGATTGACTACTAAAAAGATCAAAGTTAGGATAGCACAGCACCTCAGTAATCTCCGTACTAAACGAATGGAAGCTCCATTGGTTTCACATTGGGTGGATGTCAAACATGAAGTTCAGGATCTTCGCTTTGTAGTTTTGAGTCAAATTAGTTTTGAAAGAGGAGGTAATGTGCCTCGCATGCTATTGCGAAAAGAACAAAGGCTAATTTACCTTTGGAACACTGTAAGCCCCTACGGGTTAAATAAAGAAGTAGAGTGGTTAAACTTGTGAGAGGGTATTTAAAGTCAGTCCCTTTGAAGCCTTGGTATGCGCATGTGTGAGCGTCTTTTGAGGCGTTGCTACCGACACATCCAGGATTGTTAAATTTGTGAGAGGGTATTTAAACTCAGTCTCCGTGAAGCCTTGGTATGCGCATGTGTGGGCGTCTTTTGAGGCGTTACCACCGGCACATCCAGGATTGTTGAATGCTTGGCCACCTGTAGAGCCGGTAAGAGTTTATAATACTGGTTTTTAAAAGGATTGTAATATTGTTTGTGAAACACAAATGTATGCTATTATTGTTGTTTACATAGATTACTGACCCCTGAAGACGCATAATTTGCGAAACACGATCGTGTATGGTAGATATATGGGGATTTTAGACAATAATTGTTAGGTTTATGAGATTAATTGATGTAATAAAGATAAATATAAATGCAATAGTTGTTGAGTATATTGTATGAATTTAGTGCAACTATTTATTGAATGATACCTTAGACAACATTGTGACTGTTCTTTTTAGATAAATATTAAAACAAATGAAAAAATGCAGGTAGCAGTCCAGCAGTGGTATGGTGGCAATCCACTGTTTTTTGATTGGTGACAACTGTTGGGAAGACTAAAGTGTGTGTGTGTGTGTGTGTGTGTGTGTGTTGGGAGGGGGGGCAGTAGGGTGAGGATATGGGTTGGGGTGGTACGGAACATGTTAAAATTCTTGGAGTAGGAGCAACACCTATGTTAGCAGTAAATTACCAAAAAAAATAGAAACACTGATGCATATCCCCTTGTACTAGTCCAAATCAAGTGTTTCTAAAAGATGGGACAAAGCAGTTCTAGAACAAACCTTCTTTGCTTGATTGATAGCCAAATAATCATCATGCATCCAAAAAGAAATTTGAGACAAACAACTGTGGCTTTATGTAAAGTCAGCCAAATCATCCTTAAAAGGAAAAATAAACAGAACATCATTAGCATACAGTCTATTAATGTACCTGAAGCTTTCCCAAAAATGTACAGAGTGGCAACATATATGTTCAGCGTTATCTACTCACACCTTTCCATCTCTTTCTTATTCTAGCCATCCATTCCCCTTCTTTGTATTCCCCATCTTTCACTAAGTCTTTCCTCTCTCCCCCCTCCTGACATCCAGCATCTCCTTGCTGTCCCCTCCCCCACCATCCAACATTTCTCTCATGCTGTCTCTGCCATCCAGCATCTCCTCTCTGGCTCTCCTCCCCACCTCCACCATCCATCATTGCCCATCTGCTTCTCTTGCATCTCCCCATCCAGCATTGCCCCATCTCTCTTCTTCCATCCAGCAATGTCCCATCTCACTCTTGCTCCCCCCCAAGCCCTGTCTCTAACTCTGTCACCTCCTCTGCCATCTATCATCTCCTTTCTGTTTCTTCATCATCACCATCCAGCATTCTCCCATCTGTCTCTCGTCCCCGGTATGCAGCATTGTTCCTCTTCCCTTTCTCTCTCTCTCTCTCTCTTTCTTTCTCTGTCTCTCCCGCCACACCATTCAGCATTGCCTCTGCTTCCCCCTATCCAGCATTGCCCCAGCTTTCTCTCACTCCAGTAACTCCAATAGTGGAACAAAGTTCACTGAAAATGTTTTTTCTCAGTAATTATAAGCGTACATGAATAGTGTGGTAGGAGGAAAAGACCTCCGAGATCGCAAAGAGTTTTCACCCACGAACTGAAGCGTGGTCCACAAACAACTACTTTTAGTGATAAATCAATTGCTTGTCTGAAAAACCTCCTTTCCACCAGTCCTTTAAACTTTAATCATGCTGGTTTACTTGAAATCTCCTAACACCTGCTTCATATTTTATTTTTCATTTAAATTTTACTGATACTCCAATGCTTCATGAACTTCATAAACTTCAAACATTTCACAAAACTTCAATTGAAAGCAGCAAATAAGCTAAGAAGTAAAAAATTCCCAGTGACACTTAGTTTTATCTGTGAATTGCTGGATCCCAACAGGCACCTGTTTCACCAAGGCTTCTTCAGGGGATTCAATCCAGCTGTCACCTGACAAAATAAAATAGAAAGCCCAGCATTATAAACAATGAAACTTTACTGAATCGACTGCAATTCGAGGAGCACTGTAGCCCACTGTTGGATCTTAGTTTATGCTTGAGCTATGTTCCGAAATAGAGCACTGAGAAATGACGGCAGCGTCTTTTTGTAAGCCCGTCCTCCAAGTTAAATGTCAGAAAATGACATCAGCTGCTAGGCATCATTTAATTTGTTCTTTACCCAAAAAACTATAATGACGACAGCTTTTCCCATTAAATACACAGCACACTTTCAGGCTTATTTTCGAAAGAGAAGAGCACCTATCTTTCGACACAAATTGGGAGATGGGCGTCCTTTTCTCAGGGTTGCCCAAATCGGCATAATCGAAAGCCGATTTGGGGCGTCCCCAACTGCTTCCTGTCGCGGGGACGACCAAAGTTCCCGGGGGCACGTCAGAGGCGTAGCGAAGGCGGGACTGGGGCATGCCTAACAGATGGGTGTCCTCCAGCGATAATGGAAAAAAGAAAGGCGTCCCTGACGAGCACTTGGGCGACTTTACTTTGTCCATTTTTTTGTTATGACCAAGCGTCAAAAAGCGTGAAATGTCATACTCAGGTCCATCACAGCAGTATGCAGGTCCCTGGGAGGGGAGGTATGTGTGTGTCAGCGGAGGCATAGCGGAGGCATAGCGAAGGCGTGGATGTCCTTTCAAACATTTTGGACATCCTGAACTGCCCCCCCCCCTCCACAGGGACAGTCAAATTTCAGGGAAGTGGAGTGGAGGAATGGCCTAGTGGTTAGAGCACTAGTCTTGCAATCCAGAGGCAGCCAGTTCAAATCCCACTGCTGCTACTTGTGATCCAAAATCCAAATAAATAAAGGGGGTGTCAGAGGCATAGTAGGCATGGACATCATTCTCACAGAAACATCCACATTTTGGACGTCCTCAACTGCCATCGCAGGGACAGAGGCATAGTTGAAGGACGTCCTCAACTGCCGTTGCAGGGACGGAGGCATAGCGAAGGACATCCTTCACTCATACTCTAAAAAAAAAAAAAGTTCCTGACGAGCACTTACCGGTAGATGTTTTCACCTGGACTTGTACTTTTCTAAGGTTGTAGATGGCTATTATACGCGCATCTTGTCTGCATGTATGAAGCCGTCTTTGGCATGCGCAGAGCAGCCACGCATAACGCTTGGCTGCTCTGCACTGGCTTCCCCTCCTTAGGAAGGAAATCGTGTGCAAATGAGCTAACAGTGAGCAGCTCATTTGCATGCGATTTCCTTCATACATGCCCGTTTCTTTCCGGATCGGTAAGGGAAGGGCTTTTCCGTTCAGTTAGTGCATCAGTTAGTCCACTGCAGTGCCCCCTAGGGTGCCCGGTCGGTGTCCTGGCATGTCAGGGGGACCAGTGCACTATGAATGCTGGCTCCTCCCACGACCAGATGTGTTGGATTTGGTCGTTTTGAGTTGGGCATCCTTGGTTTCCATTATGCCCGAAAACCGGGGACGACCATCTCTAAGGTCGACCATCTCAACATTTATGTCGACCATCTCTAAGGTCAACCTAAATGTTGAGATTTGGGCGTTCCCGACCGTATTATCGAAACGAAAGATGGGCGCTTATCTTGTTTCGATAATATGGGTTTCCCCACCCCTTCGCGGGGACGTCCTGCGAGGACGTGTTCAGGAAAGCTTGGGCGGGGCGTTCGATTATGCCCCTCTTTGTATTCAAAAGAAATAGCTTGTTAATTTTAGAATTTAAACCCATAGATTCCTGGGTATTTAAACAGAACATCCATTGTTTTTCCCGTTGCAACAGCAGCCTGTCAATGTTGCCTGTACATGCTGAGGAAATAATTTGATCCAGGGCACAAAACATTTAAAATCATCGAAGGTGTGAGAACAGGAATGACAGTGTTGAATGAGAGGAGCCCCGGCTTCATGTGTAAAAACACTACATCGGTGTTCATTCATTCTGACATGAAGCGATCTTGTGGTTTTTCCTACATATAGTTTATTGCAGCTACAACAAAGCACATAACTACGTGATCAGAACTTCAAGTGGTTGTGGATCTCAGAAAAAATGTTGTGCCATCAAAAAAAATATATTGTGGAATTAGAAAAGGTACAGAGAAGGGCAACGAAAATGATAAAGGGGAATGGAACGACTTCCGTATAAGAAAAGGCTGAAACGGCTTGGGCTCTTCAGCTTAGAGAAAAGACAGCTGATGGGAGATATGATAGAGGTATATAAAATACTGAGTTGAGTGGAATGGGTAGACGTGAATCGCTTGTTTATGCTTTCCAAAAATACTAGGTCTGGAGGGCACACAATGAAGCTACAAAGTAGTACATTTAATCAGAGAAAATAGTTCTTCACTCAACATGTAATTAAATTCTGGAATTCATTGCCAGAGAATGTGGTAAAAGCAGTTAGCTTAGTGGGGGGGGTTAAAAAAGGTTTGGATAGCTTCCTAAAAGAAAAGTCCATAAGCCATTATTAAAATGGACTTGGGAAAATCCACTGCTTATATCTGGGATAAGCAGCATAAAATGTATTTTACTGTTTTGGGATCTTGCCAGGTACTTGTGACAATGGGACTAGATGCACTAATCAATCGTTAGAGCCCTTCCCTTACCGATTCCCTTAGCGAATCGGTAAGGAACGGGCATGCATCAAGGAATAGGAATGCAAATGAGCTGCTCGTTGTAGCTCACTTGCATTCTCTATTCCATCCTTAAACAGTCGGATAGTCAGCCGGTCGATCATGCGCAGAGCAGCCAAGCGTTATGCTGGCTGCTCTGCGCATGCCAAGGACGTCCTTTATGGACGTCCTTCACTATAAAAAAAACTCCCTCTAAAAAGACGTTCTTTTTACAGGCTACAAGCTAATGTACAGTTCAGAGGCAAAAGAATAAAAACTAACCTGACGATACGGAGGAGCCTTCCAGCTCAGAAAATCGGGACGTGAAGAGGACACAAATCAAAACTTTTTGGACGTGCTTCACTCAGCTCAGAGACCTGGAAGTAAGGGAGGGACATCCAAGTAAGTACAGTTGTGGCTGAGTGGTTAGAGCAGCGGTCTTGTAATCCAGAGGTGACGGGTTCAAATCCCACTAATAAGTTTGTTAAAAAAAGGGACGAACACTTGGATTTTTTTGCTAGTTTTTTAAGTTGTATGAAGTCTTTATTGAACATTTATCAAGAATGTGACGAGCACTTGGGCGGTTTTTTGGGTGGCGAGCACTTGGCCATTTTAGCCCCCCGATTTTTTTTTTTTTTTTTTTACCTTTTAATAATTTTCCAATCTCGTTAGATTTTCCAGCGTTTTCCAGGGTTAAGGCAATCGGAAAAGGTTAGTGCATCTCATTACAATAGGGTTTCTACACGATTTGCTCATCTACATTCCGTTTTCGTTAGCTGCTACCGTCGTCGGAAAAAAGTGTTTAGTGCATGCCAGGGTTTACTATTTGCTCGTTAATGGCTTGTTAAGGGCTCATTAAGTTTAGTGCATCTGGCCACTGTTGGAAACAAGCTACTGGGCTTGATGGACCTTCGGTCTGTCCCATTACGGCAACACTTATGAACTTATCAGCTGGATTAATGAACTCCAGCCCATCCAGCTTTGTCCCTGGTTCTCACTCCTTCATCTCATCTAGTATTACCCCTGTCTCTTCCTCTCCCCATCTCATCTAATATTGCCTGACTTTCTCGCTTGCCTGCCATCATGCTGCACCTTTTATTTCCTCCCTCTTGTGGCTACCACAAATACCAAAGAAGCACAGAACTGCTGCTTTCTTTACTCCAATACTTCTGTTTGCTTCCTCTTCCAGCCCTGCCTCCTCTGAAATAAATTTCCTCTTTCAGAAAGGCAGGTTGGCAGAAGAAGCAGTGGTGTGTGCAGAGAGCAGCAGTTCCACAAATCTTTGATATTTGTTTAGTGCCATAGACCGGTGGAGGGAGGAAATAAAAGCACAGCATGGAGCAGGCAGTACTGGAAGGCAGAGAGGATAGACGGGGCAATACAGAATGGGAGGGGAAGACAGAAAGAAAGGGGCAATATTAACATTGGCTGCACATACTGTAGCAGAACTTACAACATACTGTGCCGTACTTGGAGTATTAATTGATACTTAAGTAATATTAAGTAATACTTGGTTATTGTGTTCAGTTTTGGAGGCTATATCTTGCTAAAGACGTAAGACTGGAAGCGGTGCAAAGAAAAGCTACAAAAATGGTATGGGATTTGCGTTGCACACCATACGAGGAGATATTTGCCGACCTGAACATGTATACCTTGGAGGAAAGGAGAAACAGGGGTGACATGATACAGACATTCAATATTTGAAGGGTATTAATCCGCAAACAAACCTTTTCCAGAGACGGGAAGGTGGTAGAACTAGAGGACATGAATTGAGGTTGAAGGGGGGTAGACTCAGGAGTAATGTCAGGAAGTGGTAGATACGTGGAATGCCCTCCCACGGGAGGTGGTGGAATTGAAAACGGTAATGGAATTCAAACATGCGTGGGATAAACAGAAAGGAATCCTGTTAGAAGGAATAGAATCTATGGAATCTTAGCGGAGATTGGGTGGTGATGCCGGTAATTGGAGAGTAAAACCAACGCTGGGCGGACTTCTACAGTCTGCGCCCTGATCGTGGGTGAATAGATATAGAAGGGCTGGAGTGCAAATTTTAAGGGGCTGCGATGTTAGCTTCTGAACTTTTAGTACAGGAACAGTGCTGGGCAGACTTTTATGGTCTGTGTCCTCAGAAAGGCAGGGACAAATCAAACTCGGATACATATAAAGTATCACATACCATGTAAAATGAGTTTATCTTGTTGGGCAGACTGGATGGACCATTCAGGTCTTTATCTGCCTTCATTTACTATGTTACTATCAGGCTTATTTTCGAAAAAGAAGGACACCCATCTTTCAATACAAATCGGAAGATGGGCCTCCTCACAGGGTCACCCAAATCGACATAATCGAAAGCCAGTTTTGGGCGCCCCCAACTGCTTTCCGTCATGATAACGCCAATTTTCAAAAAAGGTTCCAGGGGAGATCCGGGAAATTATAGACCGGTGAGTCTGATGTCGGTGCCGGGGAAAATGGTAGAGGCTATTATTAAAAACAAACTTACAGAGCACATCCAAGGACATGGATTACTGAGACCAAGTCAGCATGGCTTTTGTGTGGGGAAATCTTGCCTGACCAATTTACTTCAATTCTTTGAAGGAGTAAACAAACATGTGGACAAAGGGGAGCCAGTTGATATTGTGTATCTGGATTTTCAAAGGCGTTTGACAAGGTACCTCATGAAAGGCTACAGAGGAAATTGGAGGGTCATGGGATAGGAGGAAATGTCCTATTGTGGATTAAAAACTGGTTGAAGGATAGGAAACAGAGAGTGGGATTAAATGGGCAGTATTCACAATGGAGAAGGGTAGTTAGTGGGGTTCCTCAGGGGTCTGAGCTAGGACCACTGCTAGTTGCTGATGACACAAAGTTATTCAAATTCGTTAACTCGCGACAGGATTGTGAAAAATTACAGAAGGACCTTACGAGACTGGGAGACTGGGCGGCCTGAATGCAGATGACGTTTAATGTGAGCAAGTGCAAGGTGATGCATGTGGGAAAAAAGAACCCAATTATAGCTACGTCATGCAAGGTTCCACGTTAGGAGTTACGGACCAAGAAAGGGATCTGGGTGTCGTCGTTGATAATACACTGAAACCTTCTGCTCAGTGTGCTGCTGCGGCTAGGAAAGCGAATCGAATGTTGGGTATTATTAGGAAAGGTATGGAAAACAGGTGTGAGGATGTTATAATGCCATTGTATCGCTCCATGGTGTTGACCGCACCTTGAGTATTGTGTTCATTCTGGTCACCGCATCTCAAGAAAGATATAGTAGAATTGGAAAAGGTGCAGCAAAGGGCGACTAAAATGATAGCGGGGATGGGACGACTTCCCTATGAAGAAAGACTAAGGAGGCTAGGGCTATTCAGCTTGGAGAAGAGACTGCTGAGGGGAGACATGATAGAGGTATATAAAATAATGAGTGGAGTGGAACAGGTGGATGTGAAGCGTCTGTTCACGCTTTCCAAAAATACTAGGACTAGGGGGCATGCGATTGAAACTACAGTGTAGTAAATTTAAAACAAACCAGAGAAAATATTTCTTCACCCAACGCATATTAAACTCTGGAATTCGTTGGCAGAGAACGTGGTGAAGGCGGTTAGCTTGGCAGAGTTTAAAAAGGGGTTACACTGTTTCCTAAAGGACAAGTCCATAAACCCACTACTAAATGGACTTGGGAAAAATCCCACAATTCCAGGAATAACATGTATAGAATGTTTTTACGTTTGGGAAGCTTGCCAGGTGCCCTTGGCCGGATTGGCCGCTGTCGTGGACAGGATGCTGGGCTCGATGGACCCTTGGTCTTTCCCAGTGGTGGCATTACTTATGTACTTATGGGGACGACCAAAATTCCCGGGGGTGTGACAAAGCGAAGGTGGGACTTGGGCGTGCCTAACACATGGGCGTCCTTGACCCATAATGAAAAAAAAAGGGCGTCCCTGACGAGCATTTGGATGACTTTACCTGGTCCAGTTTTCTTAGACCAAGGCACAAAAAGGTGCCCGAAATGACCAGATGACCACCGGAGGGAATTGGGGATCACCTCCCCTTACTCCCCAAGTGGTCACTAACCCCTCCCAACCTCAAAAAAGAACTTTAAAAATTTTTTGTGCCAGCCTCTATGCCAGCCTCAAATGTCATACTCAGGTCCATCGCAGTATGCAGGTCCCTGGAGAAGTTTTAGTGGGTGCAGTGCACTTCAGGCAGGGCGGACCCAGGCCTGTCCCCCTCCTACCTGTTACACTTGTGGTGGTAAATGTGAGTCCTCCAAAAACCCACCACAAACCCACTGTACCCACATCTAGGTGCCCCCTTCTCCCATAAAGACTATGGTAGTGGTGTACAGTTGTGGGTAGTGGGTTTTTGGGGGGCTCAGCACACAAGGTAAGGGAGCTATGTACCTGGGAGCTTTTTCTGAAGTCTACTGCAGTGCCCCCTAGGTTGCCCGGTTGGTGTCCTGGCATGTGAGGGGGGCCAATGCACTATGAATGCTGGCTCCTCCCACGACCAAAGGGCTTGCATTTGGTTATTTCCGAGATGAGCGTCCTTAGTTTCCATTATCGCCGAAAATCAGAAATGACCAAGTCTAAGGATGACCATCTCTAGGGACGACCTAAATGTCAAGATTTGGGCGTCCCCGACCGTATTATCAAAACGAAAGATGGATGCCCATCTTGTTTCGATAATACAGGTTTCCACGCCCCTTTCGATTATGCCCCTCTATGTATTGTTGTTTGAATACTTTTACTGCTTTAATTCAGGGGCGTAGCTACGGGTGGGCCCAGGCCCATCCAATTTCAGTCCAGGCCCGCCCAGCGCCAGCGCCCATTGCCGGCCACTGCTGCTTTTCCTGATGAGCAGCAGTGGCCGGCGCTACAAAAAGAAGAAGCGCTCAGCTGACTGAGCTGAGCGCCAACGCATCGCTAGGAAGAGAAAAAAATGTTTAAAAAAAAAACGTGGCACTGCAGGCAGCCTCGAAGCATTGGCTGCTGGCTCTGCAGGCTCCTTCCGTCTCTTACGTCACTGCCCCTGCTTCGCTACAGGGGCAGTATGTAAGAGACGGGAGGAGCCTGCACAGAGTCAGCAGCCAATGCTTCGAGGCTGCGTGCAGTGCCGCGTTTTTTTTAAAAACATTTTTTTCTCTTCCTTAGCGATGCGTTGGCGCTCAGCTCAGTCAGCTGAGCGCTTCTTCTTTTTGTAGCGCCGGCCACTGCTGCTCATCAGGAAAAGCAGCAGTGGCCGGCAATGGGAGCTTGGGGCTGGTGGGCCTGAATGGGAGAGGGAAAATGGATGGCAGGATGGGGGGAGAAAGAGGGAAAATGGAAGGATTGGGGAGAGAAAGAGGGAAAACAGATGCAGGAATGGGGTAGAAAGAGGGAAAACAGATGGAGGATGGCAGAGAAAGAGGGAAAACGGAAGGATGGGGAGAGAAAGAGTGAAGACGCTGGATGGAAGGGTAGGGAGAAAGAGGTGACACTGGATGGAAGGATGCAGAAAGAAAGAGGTGAGACTATTGGAAGGATGGGAGAGAGAGGGGAGACACTGTAAGGATGGGGAGATAAAGAGGAGAGGCTGCATGGAAAGGGGGAGTAGTGAAAGATTGGAGAATAAGAGGAAGGGGCATGGGGAGAACAAGGTGAGAAAAAGATGAAAAGCCATAGGTGATGAATGGACAAGAAACCCTGGCAAGAGAAAGACGAAGGAAAGCAGATCTAGAGACTGGGAGCAACACATGAGAAAAAGTAAAATGGCCATACAACAAAGGTAAAGAAAATAATTTTATTTTTAATTTAGGATAAAGTAATATGGGTGTTAATAAAGTTTCAGAGACCAATACTTTCTTCCTAGGTCAAGAGAGGATACCCGTAACAGCATTATACTGACCTGAGGCAGGAGGTTTTGGCCTCTGAAAGCTCACTGAAAAGGATTAGGCTATTAAATATATTGTCTGAAATCTGATGCACTGAACAGCACTTTACCGTGTGACAAATGCATCTGAGTGTGACTACATTTTGCTGGGGGGGGGGGGGGGGGGGGGGGGTAGAGAGAAAATTTTGTGCCCACCCACTTTGGGTTCAGGCCCACACCCAAAATTGGCAGTCTGGCTACGCCACTGCTTTAATTGTCTGTTGCCTATGTTCAATTTATTCTGGCTATACTCCACTTTGGGGTGAATTTTTCAGAAAGATAGTATATAAAGTCCTAATAAATAAATAAAGGCAAACACGGGATCAAGAAGGATAAAATTTCTGCAGAAAACAGATTGCATTCTGTAATCTGGACAAAAATTCAGTTCATGATGGCGAAGAGTATAGCTATTGAATTATACAACAGCTGTGAAATTGCTAACAGATTATACAAGCCTGCTAACAGTCAAATTACTCCTGTATCATTTTGTGAAATGTGTCATCACAACACGTTAGGGCAGTGGTCCTTCACTAATTTTAAGGTCAGGGTCAGTTTGAATTGAGAAAGCTGAAGGAGACGCCAAAATATTTCCCATGGTGAATGCCCGAGATACTACTTACCTTGCAAGTGACAATGATTAGAAGCCCACTGGTTAAACATTTCATTGGAGATATCCTCAATCGCAATGGTAGGCGTTTCCTTCCAAACGCACTCTCCTTCTTACTGAGAAATGCCTTGTCCTTCAAGCATGCAACCCTTCCCCCATCCAACTTCCTGCCTTAGGCTTGGGAACATAGGCAGAGAGTAAGTGAAAAAACCAGAATGATGATGGGGGCCATCCCAGAGGTCTCAGAAGCTTGGGGGTCATTGCCTCCAGGCCTTGCATTGAGAATACCTGGGGGCCAGATGTCATCAATGAAACGTAAACAACTGAAAACGTAAAAGTCATTACTGTTTTAGAAAAAACGATGGATGCACTAAAAAAACAAGTCGCACATGTTTGGTGCAGTATTCTAAAGTAGGATGCATCAAAGAATCATTAAACTGGTGTAATCCCTGCAAGCGGTAGAGGAAATGCATGCGCACTGCCCGCATTGCAAAAACGTCAAAATAAAACAAAAACAAAACAAACACGTCCTCTATGGACGGCCTTGCCTGCCCCGCCCCGACTGAGGTCGCCGCTGCTCCCCGCTCCCCCCTGAATAAAATCATGACTTTTCTAGGCAGCCTCGGGCCTTCCTCTCTCCCTCCCTTCCTCTCTTTCTGCTGTATTAGAAAAAAAAACAGCTCCTGCATCCTCCGCCCCCGTCCCCCGAGGGACGTCCTTTCCTCCTGGGCCCGCCCCCATCCGACGTAAGTAACCTACACAGGTTACTTACGTCAGACGGGGGCGGGCCCAGGAGTAAAGGAGGGATACCCGAGAGACCCGTGAAGAGGCATCGCTGTTTCTTCTTGCCCGTGCAGCGCCTTCACACAGAGGTGAGAGGCGCTGCAAGGGCCCGGTAAGAGGGGAGGGGGAGCGGCGGTGACGACGACCTCAGGAGAGGGCGGCGGGGGCTGGCACGGGTGGCGGAGGATGGCGGGAGGTGGAGCTGGGGGGAGATAGAGAGAGGAAGGGAGGGGGGCCAGGGCTGCTAAAAATTTGAGTTGCCATGCAGGGGGAAGCGGGGAGCAGCGGGATCTCGGGGCGGGGGGGGGCAAGGCCGTTCCATACAGGACGCTCCTGACGAGCGCCTTTGCCCCCTCCCAATCCTTTTTTTTCCTTTTATTTTAATGCAGGGGGAGCGGGGAGCCAGCAACGACCTCGGGCGTCAATAAAGGACCTCCAGACACGCATTTTGCCCCCTTCCGCAATTTTTTGTTTTGTTTTTACATTTAACTTTTTAGCCGAGCAGCCCCAACGAGAGGTACAACCTCTCGTTAAATTTTCCAGCAATTTCCACCGTTAAGGCAAGCGGAAAACTTTACTGCATCTCATTTCAATAGGGTTTCTACATGAATTGCTCATCTGCATTTCGTTTTCGTTAGCTGCTAGCGTTGTCGGAAAATGGCCTTTAATGCATGCTACAGTTAAAAATCTGTTCCTTAAAGGGTCGTTAAAGGCTCGTTAAAGGCTGTTTAGTGCATCTGGGCCTGGGTTAGGGAGTTTAGATGCCACACTTGATTACTTTATGGTCCTGGAACTAATGAGGGAGGGAGGTGGGGACTGCTTTGGTTTTCAGTGGAATTCAAGAGCTGGTTAAAGGGGTAACTATGGAGGGTCCACATGGCAATAGTGATCATAATGTAATCAAATTTATTAGCATCATGGAAGAAGAAGAATAAAATTAGAAGAAATAAAAGTACTACAGTAGCATGTCATTTAAAAAGGGAGACTATGATAAAATGAGGAAATTGTAACAAAACAACAGTAGCAGTTGCGAAGGTTAAAAGTATGCACGAGTTATGGAGCATGTTTAACAGCTAGAACAGTCCATACTGATGGGTTATCTCTCCCTATCATGGTGGTACAGCCAGGAACAATCCAGTATTCTAATGCCAAAGCTAAGAATTAATTAAGGGACCTTTCCTTCTCTGAGGACAAGCAGGCTGCATCATCACGCACAGGTCGTCGTCCGCGACGGCCCAGGAGCTCCGAAATTTAAAGAAAAACTTTTAAAAGTTCTAGAAGCAGCACGACGGGCGCGGAGACAACGCACCGCGCATGCGCGAGTGACTTCCCGCCCGCATGCTTCCCTCAGTTTCCTTTTCTCTGCTTCGCGAAGAGGGTTATTTTTCTGCCGCTCCTCGCGTTTTGTGGCCCAGGAGACGTCTTTTCGTCGCATTTACGCACTCCGATTTTTGTATTTTTTCGCTACCTTGTTTTCAAACAAAATAAAAAAAAATCCTTATTTTCATAGTTTTTCCACGTTTTCTAAGTTTCCTTTCTCCTCCGGTCGCAGCCACCTTTAGGCCGCCCGGTCGCGTGGCTTTTCCTGTTTTTTGTGCCTCTTCGTTGGCACCATCGAGTCGTTTGATTTTTCATCCGCTATTTTTCCTCCCGTGTCATCGAGCACTCCCAGCGGCTTCAAACGCTGTTCCCGCTGCAACCGGACCATCTCGTCGACCGATCCTCACGCCTGGTGTCTCCAGTGCCTCAGGCCCATCCATTTGCCAGCTTCGTATAAGCTTTGCAAATTGATGAAAAAAAGGACCCAGGTGGCTTGAGAGGCTCAGCGCGAGAAGCTTTTTTCAGATCGGTCCGGTCCTTCAACGTCGGCATCGACATCGGTACCGAGGTCATCGACATCGGCGTCGAGGGAAGCAGCATCGAGAGTCCAGGTAATGGCTGCCGAAAGACCTGTTACAGCTAGGAGCAGCGAGGCATCCGAGTGGATCTCCACCTGTCCTCGAGGCTTACTGCTATTCAGCCCCCCGGGACCGGCCCTGATTCGGACCCGGCCCCGAGGAGGTGTGAGGAGTCCACGTCCCTCATCGTACCAGGAGTGTCAATGACGGGCGTTGGGCGAAGGCTAAGAAGCATCACCATCGATCTCCTTCCCGTCACGGTACTGAGAGCGTCCGTGGAGCCGAGGGAGTCGGCACCTGAGAAGCGTTGGCACCGGGAGGAGCGCTCACCCTTCATTCAGGAGGGTGCCGACGCGTCGGTCGTCTGGCAGCCAGGTACCAGCTCTCGAATCTCATCTGATTCTGCACCAACTCCCGTACCGGCCCCACAGCTTGTTCCGATGGCAAGCCCTCGATGAGTTCTCCGGGCCATGCTTCCAGGCCTTCTGGAAGGGATGATGCATCCTTCTGCCTCGGTACCGCAGGTGCTTGCGCCTCCGGTACCTACTGCTGAGACGGCATCTGGCGCATCTCCTGCACGGAGGTCCCCGCCCTCGGTACCGCTTGCGGTGCCTGAGCCGGTTGCCACCCGGGTGGACTCTCCCTCGACGTCAGTGGAGGAAGCTTCGCCGGAGTCCAGGCAAGGATCCACTTCTCGACGCCCTTCATGAGGACATCGATCCTTGAGGTCGAGGCAGGCTCGGGTTCAGGCTGCTCTTCGAGAGATATTGTCCGATACCAAACAGGAGCACTCATGGATTGAGGAGGAAGACCCCAGATTTTTTTCGGAGGAAGAGTCTCAGGGGCTTCCATCTGATCCCACTCCGCCTATTGAGGTTAGACAATCTCCACCTGAGTGTTCTCCCTTTCATCTTTTGTGCGGGAAATGTCTAGGGACATTCCTTTTCCTATGGAGGCTGTGGATGAGCCCAGGGCTGAGATTTTGGAGGTCCTGGATTATCCTTCTCAACCAAAAGAGGTTGCAACAAGCCCCCTTGCACAATACACTCCGGGAAGTGATGCTGCGAAATTGGTCTTGCCCTCTGTCTAATTCAGTGGTCAACAAGAAGTCCGAATCCCAGTACAGAGTCCACGGTGAGCCTGTGATGGTGAAGGCCCAACTTCCTCACGATTCCATGGTGGTGGATTCTGCTCTCAGAAGATCCTAGGGACTATGCCCCGGCACCCCAGGGCAGAGAGTCTAGGACCTTGGATTCTTTTGGGAGGCGTACGTATCAGACCGGAATGTTTGCGGCCAAGATTCAAACATACCAGCTGTACACCAGCATCCACTTACGGAACTCGATAAAGCAACTGTCCAGTTTGGTTGAAGCTCTCCCTCCTGAGCTTGCCAAACCTTTTCACCAGGTGGTCAGGCAGCAGAAGGCGTGTCGCAAATTCCTGGCCAGGGGAACTTTTGATTCTTTTGATGCTACATCCCGGGTGGCTGCTCAAGGTATTGTGATGCGCAGACTCTCCTGGCTGCGTGTCTCGGACCTAGATCAGAAGACCCAGCACCGAATGGCAGATGTTCCTTGCCGGGGGAACAATCTTTTTGGAGAGAAGGTTGAGGATATGGTTGATTACCTCAAGAAGCACCATGATGCTATGGATCCTCTCGCCCGCCAGACGCCTTCTGCTACTACCTCCTCTTCTAGGAGGTTTTTTGGAGGGAGGAGGAGTGCTCCCTATTCCTCTAATAGGCATAGGTACACTCCTGATTCCCAACAGCCTGTTCAGGCTCACCCCCAGCAGGCCCACTCTCATCAGCGGCGTGCACCTCAGGCCCCTCTGGCTCCCCAGCAAAAGCAAGGGACGAGCTTTGACTGGCTCCAGAGCAGCATAGCCGACATCAAAGTGTCTGTACCGGACGATCTTCCTGTCGGAGGGAGGCTTATATTTTTTCACCAAAGGTGGCCTCTCATAACCTCCGACAGGTGGGTTCTTCAAATAGTCCGGTCCGGATACGCTCTCAATCTGGAATCAAAGTCTCCAAATTGTCCTCCGGGAGATCAATCTTTCAGTTCCCGGCACAAGCAGGTACTTGCAGAGGAACTCTACGCCCTTCTTAGCGCCAGTGCGGTCGAGCCTGTTCCACCCGGGCAAGAAGGGCAGGGATTCTATTCCAGAAAAGAAAACGGGGGATGCGTCCCATCCTAGACCTAAGGTCCCTGAACAAATATCTGGTCCGAGAAAAGTTCAGGATGCTTTCCCTGGGCACCCTTCTTCCCGTGATTCAGGAAAAAGATTGGCTATGCTCTCTATACTTAAAGGACGCCTACACTCACATTTCGGTGCTCCCAACTCACAGGCAGTACCTTTGATTTCGTCTGGGAGCTCAGCATTTTCAGTACTGTGTGCTGCCTTTTGGTCTCGCCTCTGCACCCAGAGTCTTCACAAAGTGCTTGGCAGTGGTTGCAGCATCGCTGCGCAGACTGGGAGAACATGTGTTCCCTTATCTCGACGATTGGCTAGTGAAGAGCACCTCGGAGGCAGGGGCTCTACGATCCATGCAGATTACTATTCAGTTGCTCGAACTACTGGGGTTTGTCATCAACTATCCCAAGTCCCACCTGATTCCCGTACAGAAATTGGAATTCATAGGAGCTCTGTTGAACACACAGACGTCTCGCGCTTATCTTCCCCAGGCACGGGCGGACAACCTCCTGGCCCTCGTGTCCTCAGCTTGAGCATCCCAACAGATCACAGCTCGGCAGATGTTGAGACTTCTGGGCCACATGGCCTTCACAGTTCATGTGACACCCATGGCACGTCTACGCATGAGATCGGCTCAGTGGACCCTAGCCTCCCAGTGGTGTCAGGCTACGGGGGATCTAGAGGATGTCATCCATCTTTCCACCGAATTTTGCAATTCCCTTCACTGGTGGACCATTCGCTCCAATCTGACCTTGGGACGCCCATTCCAAATTCCTCAGCGGCAAAAAGTGCTGACGACGGATGCATCCCTTCTGGGGTGGGGAGCTCATGTGGATGGGCTCCACACTCAAGGAGTTTAGTCCTTCCAGGAAACGCATCTTCAGATCAACCTCTTGGAATTGCGAGCGATCTGGAATGTGCTAAAGACTTTCAGAGATCGGCTGTCCACCAAGTTATCCTAATTCAGACAGACAGTCAGGTTGCTATGTATTATACCAACAAACAGGGGGGCACCGGATCTCGCCCTCTGTGTCAGGAAGCCATCTGGATGTGGCTTTGGGCGACTCAGCACGGTATGCTTCTCCAAGCCACATATCTGGCAGGCCTTCTCCAAGCACATATCTGGCAGGCGTAAACAACGGCCTGGCCGACAGGTTGAGCAGGATCATGCAACCTCACGAGTGGTCTCTGAACATGGACGTTGTCCGCAAGATCTGCCGAGCGTGGGGCACCCCTTCGGTGGATCTTTTTGCTACTCAGTACAATCACAAAGTTCCTCAATTCTGTTCCAGGCTCCAGGCCCATGGCAGGCTAGCGTCAGATGGCCTTTCTCCTTCATTGGGGGACGGGTCTCCTGTATGTGTATCCTCCCACTCAGGCAAGACCGCAGAACCATGATTCTGATAGCGCCTTTTGGCCTTATCCAGATTTTGTTCCCTCTTCTTCTGGACTTGTCCTCCGAAGAACCGTGGAGATTGGACTGTTTTCCGATCCTCATCACTCAGAACGCGGGGTCACTTCTACTACTACTACTATTTAGCATTTCTATAGCGCTACAAGGCATACGCAGCGCTGCACAAACATAGAAGAAAGACAGTCCCTGCTCAAGAGCTTACAATCTAATAGACAAAAAATAAATAAAGTAATCAAATCAATTAATGTGAACGGGAAGGAAGAGAGGAGGGTAGGTGGAGGCGAGTGGTTACAAGTGGTTATGAGTCAAAAGCAATGTTAAAGAGGTGGGCTTTCAGTCTAGATTTAAAGGTGGCCAAGGATGGGGCAAGATGTAGGGGCTCAGGAAGTTTATTCCAGGCGTAGGGTGCAGCGAGACAAAAGGCGCGAAGTCTGGAGTTGGCAGTAGTGGAGAAGGGAACAGATAAGAAGGATTTATCCATGGAGCGGAGTGCACGGGAAGGGTGTAGGGAAGGACGAGTGTGGAGAGATACTGGGGAGCAGCAGAGTGAGTACATTTATAGGTTAGTAGAAGAAGTTTGAACAGGATGCGAAAACGGATAGGGAGCCAGTGAAGGGTCTTGAGGAGAGGGGTAGTATGAGTAAAGCGACCCTGGCGGAAGATGAGACGGGCAGCAGAGTTTTGAACCGACTGGAGAGGGGAGAGGTGACTAAGTGGGAGGCCAGCAAGAAGCAGATTGCAGTAGTCTAAACGAGAGGTGACAAGGGTGTGGATGAGGGTTTTGGTAGAGTGCTCAGAAAGAAAGGGGCGGATTTTACGGATGTTGTAAAGAAAGAAACGACAGGTCTTGGCAATCTGCTGGATATGAACAGAGAAGGAGAGAGAAGAGTCAAAGATGACCCCAAGGTTTCGAGCTGAGGAGACAGGGAGAATGAGAGAGCCATCAACAGAAATAGAAAACGGGGGGAGCGGGGAGGTGGGTTTGGGGGGGGGGGGGGGGGGGGGAAATGAGAAGCTCGGTTTTGGTCAGATTTAATTTCAGGTGGCGTTGAGACATCCAGACAGCAATGTCAGACAAGCACGCTGAAACTTTGGTTTGAATGCAAGGTGAGATATCAGGAGTAGAAAGGTAGATTTTGGGAGTCATCAGCATAGAGATGGTAGGAAAAGCCATTGGGATGAGATTAATGAACCAAGGGAAGAAGTGTAGATAGAAAAGAGGAGGGGACCAAGAACAGAACCCTGAGGTACGCCGACAGGCAGAGGGGATAGAAGTAGAAGAGGATCCACCAGAGTGAACACTAAAGGTGCGGAGGGAGAGGTAGGAAGAGAACAGGAAAGGACAGAGCCCTGGAATCCAAGTGAGGACAGGGTATCGAGAAATATGCTGTGATCGACAGTGTCAAAGCAGCGGAAAGATCAAGAAGAATGAGGATGGAATATTGACCTCTGGATTTAGCCAGTAATAGGTCATTGGAGACTTTAGTAAGCCGCAGTTTAGGTTGAGTGGAGAGGGCGAAAACCAGATTGTAGTGGGTCAAGAATAGCATGTGAGGAGAGAAAATCAAGGCAGCGGCGGTGAACAGCACGCTCAAGTAATTTGGAGAGAAAAGGAAGGAGGGAGATGGGTCAGTAATTAGAGGGACAAGTAGAGTCGAGTGAAGGCTTCTTAAGGAGAGGTGTGGACCACAGCATGTTTAAAGGCAGCAGGGACAGTCGCAGTGGAAAGTGAGAGGTTGAGAATGTGACAGATAAAAGGAATAAGAGCAGGAGACATGGCATTAAGAAGGTGGGTGGGAATGGAATCAGAGGAACAGGTGGTACATTTTGAGGAAGAAAGGAGAAGTGTAGTTTCCTCAATAGTAACTTCAGGAAAGGAGGAAAGGGAATGAGGGGAAGGAGAGAAAGGGGAACGGACTAGTGGAGGGAGAGGTGGTGAGGTAGAGAAAGCAAGGTTTATCTTTTGAACCTTGTTGTGAAAGAATTCAGCAAGGGTCTGAGGAGATAATGAAGGGGGAGTTGGGGGAGGGGGCACCTTGAGGAGAGAGTTCAATGTGGTGAAGAAAAGTCAAGGATTAGAGCCAAGAGAGTTGGTCAGTTGGATATAATAATCCTGTTTGGCACGTAAAAGAGCAGATTGGAAGGAGGTCAGCATGAACTTAAAGTGTAAGAAATCAGCAAGGGCCCGAGATTTCCGCCAGAGGCGTTCGACGGAGCGGGTACAGGAACGTAGGTAGCGGATATTAGAAGTCAGCCAAGGTTGGGGTTTTGTACGCCTTACAGGGCGGGTCATCAAAGGTGCAAGAGTGTCTAAGGCAGAGGATAGAGTATTGTTGTAAGAAGAAACAGCCTCGTTGACAGACGTGGATGGTGCCACAGTAGAGAGGAGGTTTGAAACTTGGGAGGATAGAGATGAAGGGTCAATATCGTGAAGATTCCTAGATAAATTAGATAAGATAGGACGGGACTGGGGGGGAGGAGATTTAAGTATGAAAGTTATAAGATGGTGATCAGAGGAGGGAAGATCAGAGGCAAGGAAACTAGAGGGTGAACAGTTGAAAGAGAAGATGAGATCAAGACAGTGACCATTTTGATGAGTGGGGGAGGTGGAGCATAGTTGGAGATTAAAGGAGGACGTTAAAGCGAGTAACTTGGAAATATAAGAGTTGGAAGGATTATTAGCAGGAATATTAAAGTCACCAAGGATGAGAGAGGGGGAGGAAGGATCATGGAAGAAGGCAAGCCAGGCGTCAAAGTCACTGAGAAAGGATGAAAGGGACTTATCAGGGGGACGATAAATGACCGCTATTCGAAGAGGCAGAGGAGAGAAAAGGCGGATAGAGTGGACTTCAAAGGGGGAAAAACAGTGAGATTGAGGTGGAAGAAGGGGTTGAAATCTGGAGGAGGGAGAGAGAAGTAGTCCAACACCGCCCCCACGGCCAGCAGGGCGAGGAGTATGTGAAAATAGATTACCGCCATGGCACAGGGCTGCGACTGAAGCAGAGTCATCAGGGCAGAGCCAGGTTTCTGTTATGGCGAGCAGATGGAGGTGATGCGAGATAAAGAGGTCCTGGATATAGGCGAGTTTGTTACAGATAGAGCGGGCATTCCATAGGGCGCAAGAGAAGGGCAGAGAAGAGGAGGGGAGTAGAGCAATAGAGATGAGGTTAGAGAGGTCGTAGTGAGATCTGTAGAGTTGGGATAATAGTTGGTGAGGGAGGCCAGGATTGGGATTGGCTGAGAGTAAGAGAAGGAGTAAAAGAGAGCGGAGGAGAGTAGGAGAGGTGTGGCCACAAAGGCGTCGAAGGCGAGAGGTATTTAGGTGGAATGAGGAAGGCAAAATGGACGGAAGAATGAGGCGGAGATTAAAAGCCAAGAGGGAGGAAGAGGGTAGGAGAGAAGGTGAGGTGATGAAGTCGATGGATGGGCAGTGAGTTCCTGTAGAGGTAGGGGGTGAGGGAAAAGATTAGGAAGGGACAGGGCTAGGAAGAGAATGTGAATAGGGGCCATAAATGACTGAGGTACTTAGCACACTGGAAGAAGATTAGATGTAAAGAGAAAAATGGCGCCCTGGCACCTAAGAGCGGCCGGCCCTGAAGTGGATCGGAGTGGACCTGGGTGTCACCCCGGAGAAGGCTATAAGGATATGCAGATGAGCTGCAAGTCCTCCACAGCACCTGAAAGGCAGCCGGTGGTAGAGCTGGGCACCTCTCAGCTGAGGAAAGGTTACCAGGGGTTAGGCCGAAGCCAGCATTCTCCCACTGAGGGTCGCCTGATCCTAGCAAAAGCACCTGGAAACTCTGTGCACTTGGAGCGAAGGCCCTGGGAAGATCGGGGTGGAACTGGAGGTCACCCCGGATACAGCTGTGAGGAAATGCAGAAGGGCTGCAAGTCCTCCACAGCACATGGTGGGAACGCTGGGCACCTAGAGCGGAGGCCCTGAGTGGATCGGAGTGGACCTGGGTGTCACCCCGGAGAGGCTGTAAGGATATGCAGATGAGCTGCAAGTCCTCCACAGCACCTGAAAGGCAGCTGGTGGTAGAGCTGGCACCTCTCAGCTGAGGAAAGGCTTACCCAGGGGTTAGGCCGAAGCCAGCATTCCTCCCCCTGAGGGTCGCCTGCATCCCAACCTCCAGTCTCTGGCTCTCCACGGCCTGGATGTTGAGAGCTTAGAAGTTGCCTCTTTAGGCCTTTCAGAGGGTGTCTCCCGAGTCTGCTTGCTTCCAGGAAAGATTCCACGAAAAGGAGTTATGGTTTTAAATGGAGGAGGTTTGCCGTCTGGTGTGACAGCAAGGCCCTAGACCCTTTCTCTGTCCTACACGGACCCTGCTTGAGTACCTTCTACACTTGTTGGAGTCTGGTCTTAAGACTAACTCAGTAAGAGTTCACCTCAGTGCACTCAGTGCTTATCATCACCGTGTAGAAGGTCAGCTATCTCTGGACAGCCTTTAGTTGTTCGCTTCATGAGAGGTTTTGCTTTTGTCAAAGCCCCCTGTCAAACTTCCACCAGTGTCATGGGATCTCAACGTTGTTCTCACCCTGCTGATGAAACCTCCTTTTGAGCCACTGAATTCCTGCCATCTGAAGTACTTGACCTGGAAGGTCATTTTCTTGGTGGCTGTTACTTCAGCTCATAGAGTCAGTGAGCTCCAAGCCCTGGTAGTTCATGCTCCCTACATTAAATTTCATCTTAACAGGGTAGTTCTCCACACTCATCCTAAGTTCCTGCCGAAGGTAGTGTCGGAGTTCCCTCTGAACCAGTCAATTGTCTTGCCAACATTTTTCCCGTCCGCATATCCGCCCTGGTGAGGACAAGTTGCATACCTTGGACTGTAAGAGAGCATTGGCCTTTTACGTGGAGCGGATGAAGCCCTATAGACAGTCCGCCCAGTTTGTTTCTTCTGATACCAACAGGATGGGGTTGCCATCGGAAAACGCACAATCTCCAATTGGCTAGCAGATTGCATTTCCTTCACTTATGCCCAAGCTGGGCTGACTCTGGAGGGTCATGTCACGGCTCATAACGTTAGAGCCATGGCTGCGTCAGTGGCTCATCTAAAGTCAGCTTCCTTTTGAAGAGATTTGCAAGGCTGCAACGTGGTCATCAGTCCACAAATTCACATCTCACTACTGCCTTCAGCAGGATACCCGATGCGACAGTCGGTTTGGGCAGTCAGTGCTTCAGAATCTGTTTGGGGTTTAGAATCCAATGCCACCCTCCTAGGCCCATTTCTGTTCTGTTCCAGGCTGCACTCTCACTTAGTTGTGTTGTTTTTCAGGTCAATCTCAGTTATGTCCTCGCCATTGCGAGGCCAATTGACCATTGTTCATTGTTCTGAGTGAGCCTGGGTGCTAGGGATACTCCATACGTGATGATGTCCAGCCTGCTTGTCCTCGGAAAAAATGAAGATACTTACTGTAGCAGGTATACTCCGAGGACAGCAGGGTGGACATCATCACAACCCTCCCTCCTCCCCCTTTGGAGTTGTTCTTTGCTTGTATTTAACTGAGGGAAAGCGCACGGGCGTCGCAGGCGGAAGTCACTTGCGCATGCGCGGTGCATTGTTACCCGCGCCGTCACGCTGCTTCTAGAACTTTTTTAAGTTTTTCTTTAAATCCGGAGTTCCTGGGCTGTCGCGGACGACGACCCATGCGTGATGATGTCCAGCCTGCTGTCCTTGGAGCAATACCTGCTACAGGTAAGTATCTTCATTTTACTGCAGTAATGAATTTTGTTTCATTACCCAAAACATTTTTTGGGGAGATATACCAAGGGCAAGATTAAAGGCGTAGGCAAACTAGGCACGCCAAGGATCTACATATTTAAGGGGCATTCCCAGATGTGCTAATTCAATGACTCCAAAGGCAGATTTTTGCCCTGGTAAGTAGCTGCTGGCAGAAAGTGGAGGAGGTGACCAGGACCAGGTGTGCTTCAATCAGCAGGAGAATTCAGCAAGTAGTGCTTCTGTCTACTGCTTTCTCCTCTGTCAGCTTTCCTTTGTCATCAAAACCACTTGAGACATTGAAAGGCCCTTTTACTAAGGTGCGCTGAAAAATGGCATGCGGGTAGTGTAGGTGCGGGTTTTGGGCATGTGCAATCCATATTTCTGTGCGCCTGTAAAAAAGGCCTTTTTAAAAAGTTTTGCCGAAAATGGATGTGCCGCAAAATGAAAATTGCTGCGCGGCCATTTTGGGTCTGCAACCTTACCACCAGCCATTGACCTAGTGGTAAAGACTCGCACGGCTAACCAGGAATTAATGGCCTACGCGTGTCAAATGCCACTTGGCGCTCGTCCAATACACGCGTCCGACAAATAAAAATTATTTTTCAGGTGCGTGTATTGGACGCGCGCCAAAAATGAAATTTCCACAAGAGCCATGTAGTAGCCAGGTGGTAACTCCATTTTGGTGTGTGTTGGACGTGCGTAGATACTTCCGTGGCTTAGGTAAAAGGGTCATGACTTTTAAAAATGTATTTATATTATAAAGGGGTCCCCAAGGTGCTTGTTTTGTTTAGGAACCAAGGGTTAATCTGCTCTGGGTTTGCCAGAAAGTAAACATATCTGTAGAAAATTCACTGATGGAAGTTTTGCAATTCGTGTTTTGCTCCATCACCACTACGTTTCTCTCTAAGCTAAACATTAAATTCTTATTTTTTATTTGCTGTGCTTGTAGGTATCGAAAAGGTGCCAGTGGTTTTGGTTGGTAACAAAGTGGACTTGGAAAGTGAGAGAGAAGTATCATCCAACGAAGGTCGAGCCTTGGCGGAAGAGTGGGGCTGCCCTTTTATGGAGACCTCAGCTAAGAGTTAAAAACAATGGTGGATTGAGCTCTTTGCGGAAATAGTTAGACAAATGAACTATGCGGCTCAGCCAGATAAAGATGACCCTTGCTGTTCTACCTGTAATATACAATAGCATTCATAAAAGATAAAACTTTATATGCGCACATCGTTTGCCAAGTTTGTCTCAGCTGGTAAAATAAAAGTATCTCCTTCATCGCCTTGTTTATAAAATACAATGAAGTACATCTGAACATGAAGTAGAACTTTACCTGCAGATGTAGATATGGTCTTTATCTGCCGTCATTTTACTATGTGTGAACGGTCTGTTTATTTCTCTATGTGAGCCAACAGCTCCAACACGTATCCTATTTGATCTAAAGTGGATCCTTGTTGAAATGAATAATAGTTGGATTATGTTAAACTACAGAACTAATGACAAAGCCACATGAGGAATTTTGGACATTTATGTGAGTGGCAGACTATTTTGTACTGATCACGAAATTTGAAACAAAAGAAGAATCTGGTCATTGATGCCCAAACCTTATTTATATAATCCATTTTCTCAGTTACGTATACAGATTTCAATGGAGCTGCTAATAGTACCAGACTGATACCATTAGGATGTAATTCTTTTCAAAATTTATATTCATTTTCTCTCTCCTGGGAAATAAGACAACATTCTATCAATTGAAAATCATCAAAGAGATGAAGCATAGTTTTTTTGTAACAAAGTGAACAAATATACGGTATGTTCTACGTGTAGTGTTTAATATTAGATGCTGAACATGGAGGATTATTGCTATATTTTTATCTTTAATAAAGTAAAAGGTAGCAACTATGATACAATATAGCTGCTGGCCTTGCTAATGAGAAAAATTTCAGTACATTAGCTCGAACCATCTTGTATGGAAAAGTAAGCCATGTTGCAGCCAGATGTTCCCTTTTCTCAGAAGCCTCATAGGGCAGTGCGAACATCCGGCATTTTAAGTTCACCGACAACAGAAAAACTTCATTATTGCCTCTTAAGGGCTACAATTTTTTGGTGTGATTCCCTGCATAACATTTTTTTGGAAACCCACATTTGCTACTTCATGCCTTTTGATGTTGGCAACAGTTTTCTAATACCCTATAATTGTCTGGAAAAAAAATAGCTGAGAGCTGAAATATAACATATTTTACAAGGGTAGAATATTTTATTTTTCTGTCATGCTTGACATGCTATACATAAGTTGTTATATAGTAACGATGTGCAGATTACTAAAGTGGAAAAAGAGTTGTAGTGAATCCATGACTTTGAATGGTGTTCAAGATCTGGCATTTAAATTTTCATAGCAGAGATAATAGATATATCATTTGCATGACCAGTGGTGTATTCAAAAATCTTAAGTTAAGCATAGGAGTTTCAGCGGAAAGTTTAAGTACTAAATGCTAGAAAGAGTGTATGATGATCAACTAACCGTTCAGATTGCAAGATTTTTGAGCCTGTAGTCTAGAAAACATACATTTTACTAGTTTCTATAAATATTGTCTTAGTAGTGGATTAGTTCATGTGCATAAGTGAGTGAAAAGAAGTCTGTGAATGTATTCTATCAGCAAGATTATTTTATTAAGACTCGGGTTCTGGGATGTTTGCACCTCATCAAAGTAGACAACGACCGTATACTCAAACTTTCATTGAGAAATGACTTTGCTTTTATCTTCAAATATAATTTTAATGTACATTTTTTAAATATAAACCAGCTTTGCATACATTTAACCATTTAAAGTTTATAAGATAGTTCAGTGTGCAGCAGTTGGTAGAAATAATGAACTAGAAATGGCCAAAGCTACCACAGAATTAATCTGTGCCTAAGTTTTAGAACTTAAGAGTTGTGGTATTCAGGGGAACAGAGAAAGGATGGTGGATGTACCACTCATGAGCCTTTCAGAATTGCTTACATGCAATTAGTTTTTGTTATTTCCTTATTCTTCAATAAATCTTGCACCTTATTGATTCAAAACAGCAGCCATTAATATATGGAACCTTTGTTCACTAAACTCATTATTCTCCACAGAGTTTACATGGACGATAGTTGGCACTTCTGTCAATTTTGAGATAAACACCAGATTAGGGTTTTTCAGACCAAGCCTCGGGAAACCCCAAGCCAGTCTGGTTTTCAAGATATCCACAATGAATATGCATGAAATATATCTGCACACATTAGAGACAACAATGCAAATTAACTCATGCGTATTTATTGTAAATATCTTGAAATACAGACTGGCTTGGGTTTCCCTGAGGACTGGGTTGGGAAACACTACACTTGATAGTGGATGCCAGCATTAATCCTGGTTAATAAACTGGCTGCTAACTCATCAGGCAGGACATGATATAACTAGAGCAAAATAAATATTAAGATCTTAACAAAAGAAGCATATTTTCCTTGACAGTGCTTAAAGTTCCTGGTGAAAATACACTTTGGGCCCTGTTTACTAAGGTGCACTAGCTTTTTTAGCGCTTGCTAATGCTAGAGACACCCACAGGAATATATGGGTATCTCTAGCGTTAGTGTGTGCTAATTTTTAGCACACACTAAAAATGCTAGCGTGCCTACAGCGTAGCTCAGTAAACAGGGCCCTTCGTCTAGTATACATCAATAAAATGGCCTACTAGTGTTATAGATGTTTTGCTGGAGTTTCAAATTTTTATGAAACAAATATATAATTTCGCACAGATAGACTTCCACAAATTAAAAGCGTAGGAGTCCTTTTACTAAGGTGCACTAATGGATTTAACACACAATAACAAGTTATTGTGCATTAAATGCTAAGAAGCCTATCCAGCTTATTTCGAAAGAGAAGAGCACTCATCTTTCGACACAAATCGGGAGATGGGTGCTCTTCTCTCTGGGGCGCCCAAATCGGCATAATCGAAAGCCGATTTTGGGCACCCTCAACTGCTTTCCGTCGCAGGGATGGCGAACGTTTCAGGGGGCGTGTCGGAAGAGTAGCAAAGGCAGGACAGGGGCGTGCCTGGGTGTGCTTAAGAGATGGGCATCCACAGCCGATAATGGAAAAAAGAAGGGTGGCCCAGATGAGCATTTAGTCCACACACACTTGATCCCTTTTTTTTTTCGCGACCAAGCCTCAAAAAGTGCCTGAACTGATCAGATGACCACTGGAGGGAATCGGGATGACCTCCCTGACTTCCCCACTGGTCACTAACCCCTCCCACCTTAAAACAAACACTTTAAACACCTTTTTTTCCAGCCTCTATGCCAGCCAGCCTCAAATGTCATACCCAGCTCCAAGACAGCAGTATGCAGGTCTCTGGAGCAGTTTTAGTGGGTGCAGTGCACTTCAGGCAGGCGGACCCAGGCCCATATCCCCCCCTACCTGTTACACTTGTGGTGATAAATGTTGAGCCCTCCAAAAAACCCAAAACCCACTGTACCCACATGTTGGTGCCCCCCTTCACCTGTAAGGGCTATGGTAGTGGTGTACAATTGTGGGGGAGTGGGTTTGGGGTTTTTTGGGGGGGTTCAGCACCGAAGGTAAGGGAGCTATGGACTTGGGAGCATTTTGTGAAGTCCACTGCAGTGCTCCCTAGGGTGCCCGGTTAGTGTCGTGGCATGTCAGGGAGACCAGTGCACTACGAATGCTGGCCCCTCCCATGACGAAATGCCTTGGATTGTTTGTTTCTGAGATGGGCGCCTGCGGTTTCCATTATCGCCAAAATTCAGAAACGAACAAGTCCTCGGGGCGAACATATCTTAGTCGACACAAATTCAAAGATTTGGGCAGCCCCCAACCGTATTATCGAAACAAAGATGGACCCCCATCTCATTTTGAAAATACGGTTGGCCCCGCCCCTTCGCGGCGCCGTCCTCGGAGATGGGCGCCTTTAGAGATGGGCGTCCCCGATCGAAAATGCCCCCTCTATATGTATGCAATGGGCTTTGCAGCATTTAGCATACACTACTACTGCTAATCAATTCTATAGTGCTACTAGATGTACACAGCACTGTACACATTATATTCAGGTACTTTCTCTACCCCTAGAGGGCTCATAATCTAAGTTTTTGTACCTGGAGCAATGGAGGGTTAAGTGACTTGTCCAAGGTCACTAGGAGCTGCAGTGGGAATTGAACCCAGGTCACCTGGATTAAAGCTCACTATCACTAGCCATTAGGCTACTTCTCCAATCCGTTAGTTCACCTTAGTAAAAGGACCATTTAGAAATTATAAATTACGAATAGTTAAACCTAAAAGTTTTAATTTTATAATTTCCATATTCTTTACACAGAAACTAGGATCATATACCTTGAGTTGTTGCACAAACAATAAGCTGAAAATGAATGAAACTTGTGATGTAAGAACACAGTGTACATATGTGTAGCATTATAGTAAGCATGTTAATTGCTGAAGGCGTAGAGAAGCAATGCAGATGTTTAAAAATGAAATAGATACGTGAAAGTAAGTCATATTTAAAAAAAAATGATACAATTCATCTTTTAAATAGAGAATATGATTGTTTTAACCTATATACAAACAAAACATATGGGGGGGGGTCCTTTATTAATGTGCGCTAACAGATTTATCGCATGCTAAATAATAAGGCGCCCATAGGAATGTAATGGGCATCTTATCATTTAGCGCATCCCTAATCATTAACGTGCACTAATCCATTAGCACACCTTAGTAAAAGGGACCCCATGGTCATTGAAATCAGAGTTGATACACAAAAGTGTCATATTGTGCAACAAACCTTTTTCTCACAGCATCCTAATATAATATTCTCACCTCCAACAGGATGTGCTTGGGACGTGCCTGCCGGAAGTGGTCTGCTAGGCAGGCACACACTGACCTCAGTGACAGACAATTTGGCAAAGCAAAACAACCTGAGTGCTGGCCATTAGGGCACAGGGTTGATAGGAGAGTTTTAAAGACTGAAGGAACCGAAAGTGTTAAATGGGGGGAGGGGGGGGAGTTCTGAACATCTGAAAGACATGAACATTTGGGAAAGGAAAACAATCTGAATGCTGGCCATTAGGACACAGGGTAGGTAGATAGGAGAGTTCTAAAAGACTGACGAAAACCAAAGTGTTAAACTGGAGAAGGGGGGGGGGGGAGTTGTGAATGACTGAAAGACATGCAAATTTCGGACAAGGAAACAATCTCAATGCTGGCCATTAGCACACAGGGTACATAGGAGAGTTTTAAAAGACTGAAGGAACCAAAAAGTGTTCGGTGGGGGGGGGGGGGGGGGGGGGGGGGGGGATGCAGGTTCTGAATGAAAGAAAGAAATGAAATTTACGAGAGAAACACAATCTGAATGCCGGGCATTTGTACACAGGGTAGATAGGACACTTTTTTTTAAAAATGAAGGACGTGAAAGTATTACATCTTGGGGGAGGGGTGAGGAGGAAAGCGGTGGGGTATCCGGATACTGGGGTTAGGGCCACGGGGGGTACATAGACTTTTGAAAGCCTTAAGGAACCCAAAGTGTGGGAAGGAGGAGGAAAAGGAGGGGAGGAAACGGGGTGAGGGGCACAGGGGAGGGGGCCCTGTCACACACACTCATTCTCACACACACACTGTCACACAGACAGTCTCACTCTGTCACACACCCGCACATTCACTCTGGCTCTCTCAAACATACACACTCCCAGGAAAACCTTGCTAGCGCCCGTTTCATTCGTTCCAGAAACGGGCCTTTTTTACTAGTAGTTAATATCTCAAGTTGCATGTGACTCTCAGCTTATGTGAATATGGTGAACCTTTAAACAGCAAGAATTGAAAATGAGACATTACTTTAGAAAACTACAGGGCATGCTGCTTTTTAAAATGTGGTTACAAACGAAAAAGCTTAGTTCACAATCCATATTCAAAACAGGAATCCTTAAATTAAATGTGATTCAGTATCATAATTTCTCTTCCCACAAGCTGTCTTTAATCTCTTATTAACTCATTAAATCCATCCATCAGTTGACTGCTGGTTGCCTCTCTTCTTTTCAGTATATGTGGTGCTGTCATTAAGTATGTAGAAACTCTCATTGGAATTCATTATTTTTTGTATTGTTTGAGAGGCCATCACATACTAACAGGACATATTCAAAAGTACTAAAGCAGCTGGTAGCAGCATCAACAACAGAAATGTTTAGTTAAAACAATATCTAGGGCATTTCTGTATATCTTTTGCCATTTTACTTGAAAATGCTCAAAGGAGGTGTGGTTTTTGGCAGAGCAAGGATAAGCAAAAGAAAAAGTATACATCCAGTTGCAAAATCCACCAATTATAGTTCCATGTTCTAATCTATAACAGGTATAGAAGATCCATAAAAAGTTATATGTAAATTTTCTGCAGTTGCACTTATACATTTTACTCTGCTGAAAATATGTGTAACTTTAAATGGATTTCTTATATGTTTAAAGGTATACGGCGGTTTTGCCACTGAACATTCACCTTTGTATGTTAATCTGGTAAGCATAGTAGTGAACACTCCCAAAAGAGTAACCTATAAGATTATTCTTATTCAGCATAACCAGCCACACATGCAAGAAGAAAATGTAGAAAGCCTAGATGTTGAAGCCTTCCAGTTACCTGTTACCAGGTAAAATTTATTTTATGTAAGTTACTTTGGGCACAAGTGCAATAAGTTTGATGATCTTAATACAATAATATTGTTTAGATGTGAAAAGCATTTTATTCCATCTGATGAATAATACCCAAGCGATTACCTGGTTATTTTTCAAAACCCCGGTACCATAAATTGTGGTATAGAATGGTATGTATATATTGTATATAATTGATATCCATTTTTTAAAAAACCCACATATGTTGTATATTTGGTATATCCCTAATTGATGCTTGAGATCTAGCCTACAGCATTTATTACAGGTTCCCTCCTGTAAAGCGTTGGGAAAATCTAGAATAGATGCCTGTGTATTTTCAGTGGAGTTCACTCTCAACTGATTTGTGACAAGAAAGAAACTGAAGGCATTCTTATTTCTTGAGGGGGAATTAGTAGGGGTCAGGAGCAGGACTGAGTATGACATGTGAGGAGTATGTTGCTCTGACCGTAAACTGCTTTTATTGACATGACAGGAAAACCAAGAGGCCCTTTTACTGAAGTGCATTTAGGCGTTAATGTGTGGCTTGGTGCGCATTAACACGTAACAGCCTGTGCAGTATATTTGCAGTTAGTGCGCAGTAAGTCACATGTTAAGGCCATTTTTTGAAGGGGGTGGAACTGGGTGGGGGATGAGTGGAGAATGGGCATGGACAGTGGCACTGAACGCGATGCACTTCACACTAACCCCCAGAATCTATAAATGGCGCTTAAATTTGCGTCACTTAACCCTCCATTGCCCCATGTAAGCCGCATTGAGCCTGCCATGAGTGGGAACACGGGGTACAAATGTAACAAAAATAAAAAATAAATGTGTAAATTTGGGTATGCATGCATGTTAATTGAATAACAATTAGCACCAATAATTGAGTGTTAATGATCAATTATTGGCGCTAATTGTCATGAAAATTTACACACACATTTTATTTGTGGGAATCCACACATAAATTTTACGTGTGGCTCCAAAAGGGGGCGCGACCATGGAAGGGTCATGAGTGGGTCAAGGGTTTCTTACAAGTTATGCACACTGTTATAGACTAAGGGAGATCCGCACCTAATTTAGGTACAAGGATTTTTACCAGGGTTTACTTGGTGAAAATCTTTATGTTTAAAGTTAGGCACCAATCGCTATGCTAAGTGCTATTCTATAAACAGCGCCTAACTTTCAGCAGTTCTGTTTATAGAATTTGGTCCTAAGTACTTCTACGCTAACTGCAAACTGAGTAGGCATTTTTAACACGGTAACTACATCTTACCCATCCCGCCCGCCCCCCCCCCACCCACACACACGCACACTAGATACCAGGTTAGTTTTGCACTTGGTGCACATTAATTTCCTGCATTAAAGCATGTTAAGTGCACTTTAGTAAAACGACCCCTAAGTTACTTACCTGTAGTAGATGTTCTCCATGGACAGCAGGGTAGAAATCCACTTGGCATGGGTGACAGTGCTGGACAGACTTTTACGGTCTGTGTCCCGCAAATGAGAAGACGAATAGGCTAGAGTGGGCTTCAGTGGCAACTCTAGCAGTTGGAACATAAGGATAGGGCCAGGTGGACTTCTAAGGTCTATGTCCCAGAAACGCCAAAGAAAGACCATAATCAAGTATATAATATCACGTCCATTGTTGATTTAATCATGAATTGATAACGAGTGTGTCTATTGGGCAGACTGGATGGACTGTTCAGGTTTTTATCTGCTGTCACTTACTATGTTACTATTAATCCTCTCTGCTCTTGGGCTGATTCGCAGACCTCAGCTCTGACACAGGCCCTACGGAGCATTAGATGTCACCTGACCTACTGGCGCTTGCATGTGGACGACCTGTTAGCACCACAGTGCTAGTGAATTCAGAGGACAAGTCTACATGTGCGCACCAGAGTACTCCAAGTTCCAACTTCCGTTCCTTCCTTGCCTACAGTGCTGTGGCTCGAACCCAGAGAGAGACCGAGAGAGCCAACCGGAATTTTTTTTTATGTACCATTAAATTCTTGTGGGACTGGGTAGGGACATGCTAAATTCTTGTGGGGACGGGTTAAATTCTTGCAGGGATGGGTAAGATTCCAGTGGGGATGGGTGGGGACAGGTAAGATTCCAACGAGGACGGGCAGGGACGGATAAGATTTCTGTCCCCATGCAACTCTTATTTGTATGACCATCATACAACTTAACATTTCAAGAAATTGCTGCTAGGGCCTAAAGGCACCAATGTGCAAGCTGGTCACCCGAGGAGCCTCCTTGGATCCTGGGTACCCATAGCAAGCTTGCCAGGTTTCCCATCGCTTCTCCCTCCTATCCCCCAGCCATCCAAGCCAGGGTGAAGTCCATGTCTGGCTATAAGTCTTCCTTAAGATTTGGCTTTTTACCATGAATTGGCGATCAATCAAAATCCAAATAAACATAACATAAACTTGTGTTGACCTTTGCATTTGTGCAAGCCCCACTATGTAAGAAGGAGGTTGCCCCATTTCAACTCTTTAGCAGGTTTCACCATTCCAGAGGGCGCCTTTTCTTTGAACATAAATTTGCATGGCCCCTGTACCACCGTGGTCTCTTAGAGTTATCTCTTTTATGTGCCGTGACGTGTAACCCCTATCTACTGCAGCAGTTACCCTTGTGGAGGCCATAGGAGGTGAGGGGGGGTTCCCTCTGGTGCACCCCTGGCTAATGGCGCCCAGTGCATGGTTTTGCAAATTTGAACAGAAAAGCCATCACTCTTCCCCCCTCCTTTCCCCTCCCTGATTGGTCTCCTTACCCATCCTCCCACCTTCTCAGTGCCCCTCCATGCCTTGCCTTTCTGCTTTATTTAGAAGACAGTTTGGAACAGAAGGAAATGGACCTAGGGGAGATAGATTTGTATTCTAATCCACAAAGAGATTATGGAGGAGTGACCTGAACTGTGACCACACTTACTGTTGCATCAGGAGTCCTTTTCCAAACAGTGGTGGGCTGTGAATTATGAACATATGCCCATGTCACAAATTTTCCTCCTTAGTGAAGGCTAATTTCAAGTAGGCTACCAGTGCTGCCATAGCTCAACATTGTGAGTCATGACATTGTGCCTGGGCATAAATGAAGAAAATGCACTTTGCAAGCCAGTTAGACAGTATGCTCTTGTTGACAGCAGCCCCTAATCTCTTGGGTGAAAAGAAACAAAAAGTTGGGTGAACTTTCTAAGGGCTATAGCTGCTTCAAAAGTAGGCCAAGGTTCTATTGTAGTCCTGGTGTATAGTGTGCACCTTGTGGCATGAAGCCTGGGAAAAATGTTGTCAGGATGATAGACTGTTTAAGATGGAAATCTGTCACTATGTAAGGAAGGAACTTACTATGGAATTCACAGAACCACCCTGTTGAAGTAATTTGGTGGAAGGTGGATCGTTACTAGATCTTAGAGCACAACTCACTTCACACACTTAAGTCACCGCCCATCAAAAACAGGACCTTCCAGGTCAGGTACTTCAGTTCACAGGTATCAAGGGCTCAAAAGGAGCTTTCATCAACTAAGTTAATAACAGTTGATGTCCCATGATTACCATGTGAGGATTTATAAAAGCAAGTCCCACATAAACAAACTAAAGCTGCTGTGAGTGATGGGCTTTCCATTTATATGATGGTGATAAGCACCACTTGAACTAAGGTGTATCCCAATGGAATTGTTTTTTAAACATGAGTCCAACAAATGTTGAACGCATTCAAGCAGTTTTTGTGTGGGACAGGAAAAGAGATCTAGGGGTTTTTCATCACACCAGCATGACAAACATCCACTTAAATCCAAAGACCTTTGATTGGAATCTCTCTAGAAAACCAGTAACTCTTGCAACACACTGTCAAGCAAGTTCAAAGAAGCTATATTTACTCTCTCAACATTAAACTTGAGGGTGAGGGACTTGATGTTGTGATGTAACAGAGTCCCTTTGAGCTTGTGTGATCAGTGGTGGCAAAGTGCCCAGTTTATGAGTTTTCTTATAGAAGTACCAGAAGACAAATAACCATACTTTTCTCAGCCCAGTGTGGGGCAATGAGAATCATGGTTCACTGTTCCTGTCAGTTTCAGGAGAGTTCTCATTATAACAGTTATTAGAGGACATCCTATGTACAAAAGACTCCCAATCTAGGCATCTGAGGCTAGTTTGCCTGTGTGTCCCTATCCTGGAACAGAATTGACGGTACCTTCTTGTTCTGATGAGTTCCTCCCTCCCAAAATATTCTTTGAGCTCTCCCGTTGTCCAAGGACCCTTTGTGTGGTTGTAGGGTATGCCAAGGAGTTGCCTTCCCTGCCAGGTAAGTGGCCCCAATTGTCATTCCATGAAAAATAGCCAAGTTTCGCATTCTGTTAGTGTCCCAACATAGGAGGTAAGATTCTGTTCCTACCTGCTTGCTCGATGTAACACATTGCAACCTTAATTGCCCGTGTGTAGCCAATATAATTATGTCAGCCAGCTGAACTCTGAAAGATTTTAGAGCATTCTATATTGCTCTCAGTGAAAGAAAATTTTCTGGAGAAGTTTTCTCCTGCGGGGGGACCCGAATCCTAAGTGTGGAACCCATCCTACATGGGCTCCCACCCAGTTTGAGCCACATCTGTTGTTTGATATTGTAGAATTTGGAAGTGGGTGCCTTTTACCAGATTGTACTGTACTGCTCAACAAGCCAGAGAGTTCAGGAGTGGGAGGGTGACAGATATGACATTCTGCAGTATGTGAGTACCCTGAGTTCAATGCCACATGTAAAGTCCATTAAGCTTGCCTCACTTTAGGACCATAACTGGGGTGCTAATTTATATTGCTGACGCCATGTGACCCAACATTTTCAACATGTTCCATTGCAATGCTGTTGACTTCTTTGGGATTTCTATTATTGTGGACACTAGATTGGTGATCCTTTGCTGTAGTAGGAAGGCTATCACTTGAGGCCCATGTCTAGCAGAGCTCCAACAAATTCCAACTGCAGTGCGTGAGCTCATTCCAGCGCCCCGGATGGTTGTGCACACTGATTCATTCTGCATTCTTGAGATGTGCTCTTTACCAGCAAATAGTCCAAATATAGAGATACATTCACTCCCAGTTTACAAGGATATGCTGCTATAACCGCAAGACGTTTTGGTAATAATCCTTGCGAGCTGACATGAGGCCAAAAGGCCAGTACATGATACTGGCTAGTGGTGTTTTTTTGAGGCAATGTCTCTGAATGGGTTAGTATCTTCACATACGATGACAGTAATGAAACTCACTCCTTCACTGTAGTAATTGCATAATGTCAAAGATGAGCTTCCTTCTGGAGATTCATACGACTGCTAACATGTATAGGCAACCTATCCAAGTATGCCTTGGAATATTTTTTAAAACAAGGTTGTGGCACCCAAAACAATGGGAATATTCAAGTATCCTTCTGACATAATCTTGGATTGCATTTCTTGGTTCTTGAGGATCTTCTCTCTATCCACTGATTTACAGAGTAATCGCTGGAACTGACATCTCTATAATTAATACCATTCTGGTCTTTGTCTCTTTACCACTATGCTCGCAATCTTTGCATCAGCTTTTATCAGCCAGGATGGGGATGTGTTTACCCTCTATGATGAATCTGAGATACCTCTTGTAACTGTGATCTATCTCGTTTGGGTGCATGAGGTCCTATAAGTCCAGACAACATAGCCAGTCTCCCTTTTAAAGAAAAGAATTAGGGTGTCAAAGGAAATGATTCTGAACTTTTCCCTTACTATTTATTTATTTGTTTATTAGGATTTATTTACCGCCTTTTTGAAAGAATTCACTCAAGGCGGTGTACAGTAGGAATAAAGCAAATTAAGTAATAGACAATTACAGCAGTAAAAATAGTCCAATAACAATACAAAGTATGGCATAGCATACTACTTACAATGTCAACACAATACATAATAAACATTTTAATAGACAAATGTAGAGTATAAGCAAAGATGGAACATATAGATAGGTAAGAGAGTAAGAGGAGTTATAAAATTAAGAGGACTAATTTAAAGAAAGTAACATATGAGGCCAGAGAAGTGATTAAATATTATCTCAGCTAGAGTAGAAGTGGATAAACATGTCCTGCTGCAGTATGTGCAGCCTGTGTCACTCGTGTGTGTGTGTGTGTGTGAGACTAACATGTTTGTTACATCTTCCATTAAAAGCCTGGTTGAAGAGCCAAACTTTCAACTGCTTCCTGAAGTAGAGATAGTCTTGTGTTGAGCTGAGCCTTTCAGCTACTCCATTCCAGAGTATGGGGGCTACTCCAGAGAAGGCTTGCTTGAGGGTATCACATCATGTAATGTCTTTTGGAGAGGGTGTGGTTAGGGATACTCCTTGGGAGGACCTTAGTGTCCTTGGAGGTGTGTAGAGAGTGATCTTGTTCTTCAAGAACTCAGGGTCATTTCCTTTTAGGGCCTAGAAGAATTTTAAATTTAGCCCTGTATTGTACTGGTAGCCAGTGAATTGTTTTCAAAAATGGTGTGATGTCACGTCACTTGCAACCGTCAGTTAGTCTTGCTGCAGCGTTCTGAATCAATTGGAGCTGGTGCGGACCCTTTGTAGTCAGACCAGTATAGAGTGCATAACAGTAATCCAGTCTGATGTTATGGGCATGCACAACTGGGATAAGATTTGCCTTCTCAATGTTAAGGATAAAGGCAGCATAGTTGTCACAAATAGTAGAAATAGCTCTGCAGGTTAATTGGATTGAGTAATCGAGTAAGTGTTTAATGTAACTGTAAGCCAAGGTTCCTGACTTGCTGATCTGAGGAGAGTCATCATTCCCAAAAGAGATTTTGATGTCAGGTATGTGTTCCACTTGTGTTAGGGACCCAGAGAAGTTGGATTTTACTTGGGTTCAGACAAAGTTTGTGGAGTTAACCCATTCTTGAATTGATGTTAGGTAATCACTTTATTCAGGGCTGTAGATAATTTAGGTTCAATGGGTATGAGTAGCTGTACATCATCCACGTAGATGTAGAATTGAGTGTCCATTGACTGAATCAGCTCAGCTAGTGGCTTGAGGTAGATATTGAACAGAATAGGTGAGAATATCGATCCTTGTGGTACTGCACAGGTCAGTGCCCATGGTGGCGATGAGGTGCCTGCCAATATATTATGGACTGTGTGATAGACAGGAGAACCAAGCAAGTGCTGTTCCATTGTTACCTGTTTCTGCCAGTTGTACTAGCATGATATCATGATCCGCAGTGTCAAAAGCTGCTGAGAAATGTAGCAGTACTAAGACCAAGGCAAATCCTCTGTCTCTGTTTCTGTGAAGATCATCTAGTAGGGATACGAGGACCATTTCTGTTCCATAACCAGGTCTGAATCCAGATTGACATGGATCCAGCCAGTTTTTCTCTTCTAGCCAATCATTAAGTTGAACACAGACTGTTCTATAAGTTTTCCTACAAATGGGATGTTGGATACTGGCCAGTAATTTTCAAGTTTGTCCAGGTCGTTTGTTTTTCTTTAGCAAAAGATGCACCATTGCCTTTTTTAATGCTGACAGTTGCCCATTAGAAAAAGAGAAGTTTGTGATTTTTGTGGCACCTTCTATGAGGCCTATATTTACCTGCTGCACTATCTTTGATGGGCAGGGTTTGAGGGAGCAGGTAGTTGGTCGAAAGTCTATTAGGATTTTGTCAAGACTCTCCTCTGTTATTGGGTTAAAAATATCCTATATGTCTGTGTTAGGAGGCAGTGAGTTTTTGTGCTTCTGGTTAGGTGATTGGAGACTAGGTGAGACTGCCTGTAAATCCTGGAGGGGAATTTTAATTTTGTTGGGCAAAGTATGCAGCAAAATCATTGCAGTTTATTTTTGGCTGGGCAGACTGGTTCTGTTGTAGGGGTTGCAGTAGGCTGTTTACTATACTGAACAGCTGCATGGTTGAATTGGCAGCCTGTGCAATGCATTGGTTGCTGTTAAGGCTTGTCGATATTTTGTCATGTGTTTCCTACAGTTTCACCTGTCTTCATCCAGGCAATATTTACACCATCTCCTTTCCAGTTTCTATCCTTCGTGTTTAAGGATCCAAAGTTCTGGAGAGAACCAAGGTAAGCATTTGTGAGTTGGGCATAAAACCTTTTTAATAGTGCCGTTTTCTCAAAGGTCTTGGTTAAGTGTGTATTCAAAATGTCAATCTGTTCTGACACTATAGCTATCTTTTCATCTACATGTGACTAGTCCAAGACCTCTAGGAAATTCTCAGTGGTCAGCTTTTCTTTGTCCTGATCTCCTTCCAAATTCTGGGAGCTGCCATTTGTTTCAGGTGGTCACTTGGGGAAAACTTAATTAGAAAATGAATTGACCATGATAGGGGTGTTATTTCAATACTGCTATCCCAGAATTCTGGGATGTTAACCCTTTTGTAGAATACCAAGTCTAGTATGTGATCCTTTTCCTGAGTTGGAAAATTGATCTGTGTAAATCCTGGTGCTGTCATCATGTCCAGGAAGGCAGCTGTGTTGGTATCTGGAGTTTCAGTGTGTAGATTGAAATCTCCCATGATCACCATCCTAGGTAATTCAGGGTCACTTGAGTAATCAGGTACAGTAGTTCTTGCATAGATAATGTGTTGTTATGAGGTGCTCAGTATGCCATGAGCAGCCAGATTGGTTTCTCCTCTTCAAGCTGGATTAAAAGAGATTCTGATTCATTTAGTTGGGGAATGGTGATTCCATGTAGTTTCATTGTATCCCAAATCAGGACTGCTACCCCTTCGCCTTATCTTCCTGGTCTTGGTTGATGTTGGATGTTGAAACCTGTTGGACACAGTTCAGCCAGTGGTAAACCCACATTTTCATCTAGTGAGGTTTCACTTATTCCTTAAATGTCAAGATGCTGATCGTGGATGACATCATGGATCACTGAAAATTTCTTAGCAGCTGATCTGGCATTCATCAGTCCTATCGTTCCAAAGGGTGATCTGGGCGTGCTGGGGTAGCTTTGGTATGGCAGTGAGGTGATCTTTTAGGCATTGTTATGTAGGTGTTTGTCCTCTTGTATGTTTACCTTCTCTTCTCTTTGCTTGAAGGGGATTATAGTTTCCTCTCCCACACACAGCTGGGATCCCCAAGGTCTCTTGGTTTGCTGGGCTCAGCAATATTACCAGTTGCAACTGTAGAAATTAAAAAGCTTTCCCAGTTATTTGAGAGAACTGACCTTTTAAGTTGTAAGTTCAGACCAGGCACGGGAAATCAAAGACTTCCAGTAAAAAGAGAAACAAATGACTGTACTTTGCACTTCTGTGTGAATTTCTTTGGAGACTAATGCAAAGAGGGTTGGTGGTGAACTTTAGTTTTAACAGAATCAGAATCTTAAAAATAGATTTGTAGCTAAAATAATATTTCAACTCACAGATTGTAGTTTCTGGTTCTATCTTTGGATGGTCCAGTTGAGGCAGGTTGCTGTAGGCTTTTCATTTGTTGTCCAGGAGGAATGTTAGATGCAAAAATAGATCCAGCACAGGTAACAGAACATGAGGACAGTAGTTTGTAATATGAAGGGAAGATAAAAGTTTCCTTTCTCCAGACAAAATAAATGAAAGTAGTTCAAAATAACACCTTTGAACAGTCTTTGTAAAGACCACAAAGTTCCATTTTTGAAGACATAACAAGATTGTCAAACACATGCACCAAGATTCCTGAAGAAGGCACTTTCAGTGCCGAAACATGGTACTGTGTTGAGTCATCCTCTATTAAAATGTGTAAACCATTTTGAGTGTCTTGGGTCTGTTTTGAAGAGCCTGATTCTGTTCCCACTCCTCGCTTTCCTCTGTGACTCCTCGTGACTGGTGTTTTTTTCTACGAACTGCAGATTAAAACAGGAAAGACAATCAAACCGCAGCAAAATCATTCAAATCTTGACCAGGTTATCCTGTAGCCCTCAGGCCAGATCCCCTATTGCCATCTGAAAAAGATGAGTTTTTAGTATACTTTAGAACTTAGTATAGGACAGTTCTGATCGCAAAGAAGAAGGCAATCAATTCCACTGAGCAGGAGCCAAACAGTAAAACACAGCATTACAAATCAATTCCAGACAAGTTTGAGATGGAGAAGGAAAAATGAAACGGTCATTCAAAGAACACAGACCATGCTGGAGCATTTTGTATTCTTAAGATTTGAGATAAGATAGTAATTCGGTACACAATGCCCAATAAATAAAAAAATCAAAATCTTAAATACCAGTAATATCCTATATTGTATTGGAAGCCAGTGTTTTTCAATAAGAGGCGGAATGGTATATTCATATTTACTGGTATGACATAAGAAGTGGATCGCTGCATTATGAAGTCTTTAAATTTGATTGAGTGATATCTACATAGATAATGTTACCATAATCCAATTTAGGGGTTTTAAAATGATAATCAATGTATGAATTGATTAACTATGCACAGGTTATAGGTTATAGCTGGTGAAGGGATATAAAGCCCTTATGAATTACAGATGAAACTGGAGAAGAAAACAATAATTGATAGCACCTTAGTACCTACTACTACTTATCATTTCTATAGCGCTACTAGACATACGCAGCGCTGTACACTTGAACATGAAGAGACAGTCCCTGCTCGACAGAGCTTACAATCTAATTAGGACAGACAAACAGACAAACAAGAGATAAGGGAATATTAAAGTCAGGATGATAAAATAAGGGTTCTGAACAAGTGAATAAGGGTTAGGAGTTAAAGCAGCATCAAAAAGGTGGGCTTTTAGCTTAGATTTGAAGATGGCCAGAGATGAAGCTTGACGTACCGGCTCAGGAAGTCTATTCCAGGCATATGGTGCAGCAAGATAAAAGGAACGGAGTCTGGAGTTAGCAGTGGAGGAGAAGGGTGCAGATAAGAGAGATTTACCCAGTGAACGGAGTTCCCGGGGAGGAATGTAGGGAGAGATGAGAGTGGAGAGGTACTGAGGAGCTGCAGAGTGAATGCACATAGGTCAATAAGAGGAGTTTGAACTGTATGCGGAAACAGATAGGAAGCCAGTGAAGTGACTTGAGGAGAGGGCTAATATGAGCATAACGACCATGGCAGAATATTAGTCATGCAGCAGAATTTTGAACAGATTGAAGAGGATTCTACTGTTTATTGATCAAACAGTATAAGTTCAAATGTGGCAATTATATTAAGCAACTTCTTTTTTCTGGACATGAAACCAGGTGATGATCAGTCAACCAAATACTAATTGCATCTAAGCACTAATACAGAGGAGACAAATCCAGTTTGATAACAGATGTAAAAAAAAAACAAACCAAAATCTCATTTGTATAAAAATAAGTGCTCACCGCACAATTCTGAATCAAAGTAGCCAGCAGACTCAGAAATATATTATGTGATAAACAAGAGTGAATCAAACCCTGTGGTGCCTCCACAATCTAATGAAAGAGTTTAAGAGACAGTGGATGCCATGGTGACTTGAAATGTGAGGTTTTGTAAAAATGATGTAAACCAGGATAAAACTTGATCTTGTAACTCAATCTCCTGTAGCTGCAAAATAAGAAGCTAATGGTCCACTAGATCAAAGGCTGCAGCTAAGTCAAGTGAAATTACTAACACAACACAACCATTATCAAGAACTCTATAAATTTTACTTTAAAAAGAATACTTGGTTCATTACACACTAAAGAGCTTTTAGTCCTTTCGCTGCTGCTCTACACCAGCCTGTCACCAATAATCTTTTTAAAGACTTGATCCTGTTTTACCATTTTATTTTATATCATTTCATTGTTGATCATTCAGTTGCGACCAGATACAGACTCCTGATGCAGGCAACACAGTGCGTGTCGAGTCAAGTCATAATATAGAATAAAGTGCATTATCATCTTTCATTCATCTTGGTTCTTTGGAAGAGTCTTGTTGATCACAGCACTTCCCCCTTGCTGACCCATTTTGCCCGTAGCGGACTCAGTTTCTCCACTTGGTGGTTGACCTTAGGTTTCAAAACAAAACACCCCCAAATCTTTAAGAACTGAGAATATAAAGATGAGTTTGCCATATAGTTTCAAAACTTCATCTTTCTAGAAAAAAAGATTCCAATCATCCTGCATATTTTATTCTAACTTGAAAAAATATATGGTATAGACACATAGCAAATTTGAGTTTATATTGAAGCTAGTGAATCTATTATGTTTGAGATCAAAGCCATATTTCTAGGGTAATACCTGCAAATTCATTGCATTTAGGACTTATTGCTGCTTTAAATTCAGTTTTCTTAAAACTAGCACTCAGGCAACACCATCTAGACTGATTTCTAGATATCTGTACAAATATGTATAATGAAATATATTTGCATGCTTTGGCTGAAAGAACTTTGTTCAGGTGTGCAAATCTTATACATATTGATTATAGACATCCTGAAAAATAGACCAGCTTGGTGGTGGGGTTTTTTTTCTGGGGGGGGGGGAGGAGGGAAAGAGATTCACAGGGAAACATAGAACCGAGTAGAAAAACCAATAAAATAAAGCCAAGAGCCAGGTATACTAAGCCTTTTCTGTCCCTGGCTCCAAATGAAAAGAAACCACTCAGTGTATCTTACCCTACATCTCCAGAGGTAGAAAGTTAATATACTAATCTACTGTGCCATACCCTTTTCATTCATTGCACTGCTCCCTCCTCATTCCTTGCCTTGATGCTTTCAAATGTAAAATTCATATAAAGGCATGGATACAAATCTAGAAAAATTGAAATGGTACCATTTCTATCTGAGGTAATGGGAGTACAATAAATATGTAATTGGAGTAAGTCAACCAGTACTTGAGTTAATTAAGGGGATATTACAACACAAATTAGTAAATAAGCAGTGACAGAAGCTGTGACATTTATTAAACACCTCAAATCATCATTGTTATTTGCAGAGCAGTTTTTACAGAGATTCCTCCAGTTCCCCAACTTTCCCCCCATCTTCCAGCATTATGTCAGAAGATATAGAATAAGCTTTTCTTTGTATTTCTTTACATATCACTGACCACCCTGCAGGAGGAACTTTGTGCAATTTTAATCTTGATTGTGAAACAGAAGAAAATTATTTCCTGTTTGTTATGACTCGTCAAAGTCTGAAAAGGTGTGAGCATAATCCAAATAAATACATTTAACAAATTCAAGAACAGTGCCTGGTGTTTGCCAAATATGTCTAAAAAGACTACTTTTGGTAAAGAAATAATGCCACAATTACAAGAGGTTTTAATGGATCTGTACGTCTATAAAGTCCTCCAATGTGCTTTTTTTGTTTCCTCTTTCTTAAGCAAAGTAAAATTGTTGTTGGCAACGACTCTATTGTATGCATTTATTATGACATTGGTCTGCTATGAAGTGCATTCTGTGTTCATTATTTCTTGGATTTGTTTCTCTGGGATTTCTCTGCATTTGTTGCTACACCTGTGATGATCTACTTGAGGTGCTGCTTTATTTTATATTTGGACTTTATGATTTGACAAGAAATCAAATTTAGTAGCCCAAAAGGAAGAGTGATGATCCCCAGACCAATGCTTATTTTTACCTTGATCTAATAGTCAATAACTTATTTTAAGGAATAGTTTGGTAATATGCCTTAACATTATGATTTGGTCCAAAGATGTGCTGTATTTCATTCATTAGCTGTTCTTGTAGAGTCTTGTATTTTTATAAAAAAAAAAAAAATTATAAAAAAGTAATAAAACAAAAAATTAGAAAAGGGTTTGTTGTTTATTATTGCTTTTATATATTGCCTCTTTTATGCTTTTAGACTGTGATTATGGTGATTTGTTAACCTCTGCTGTTTTATAAAGATAAGCAAATTATTTAACATCACAAGTTTTATGTATGATTTTATTCTCCATATAAAAGCTAATTTCAATGTGAGTTGATATTTTTGTTTGCTTTATTCAAAATAAAAAAAACTAGGCTGTGTTTAGCCTCAGAGCACTAGTTGCCAATCACTTTGCTGTAGGAAGATAGCTGTTTGATTCTCTGTCTAAAACATGTTCTCAAGGCATCAGCCATTAATTGGGGTTTTTACTAATGACCTTTACTCAAAGCTTTAGGGGTACAGTTACAATTTGCTCTACCAGTTTAGCTCATATTAACACTGTTAATGTGCATTATTAGTAAACTAGGTTCTATTTTATAAAATAGGAACCTGTAATAAAATAATGTGATCTTAACAGTATTAACATGCATTAATGTACTACTTACCTGTTAGTAATTTTAGCATTTAATTGTTAAAACCCACAATACAGTAAGGTGCTCATTTCAAAGCAGATAGACATCTCAAAATGCCCCAAAAACCGTCCATTTGCCAAAAACATCCAAATCGCGATTTTGAAAAGGCAGAATTAGGATGTCCTAGACTGCAGTTCATTCAAATAGCAAGGGGGGTGTGTTGTGACCATGTGTAGGGTGGAAGTAGGGAGAACCCAAATTTAAGATGTCCAGCAGCGATAACCAAACAGGAAAAAAACATCCAAGTCATAAAAACCTGTTTCAGTCACCTCCAAGGTACAAAAAGGTGTCCTAATTGAGTGACCACTGGAGGGATTGTCATGACCCCTCCTTAATCCCTCATTGGTTACTGTTCCCCTCCCTCACCCCTGAAAGTGACAATGGAAAAGGAAACTAGGGGTCCTTTTACTAAGGTGCACTGAAAACGGCCTGCAGTGGTGGAGGCCCGTGTTTTGGGCGCACGTGTTTCAGCACACCTGCAAAAAATGCCTTTTTTATTAATGCTGAAAATGGACGAGCAGGAAAATGAAAATTGCTGCGCGTCCATTTTGGATCTGAGACTTTACTGCCAGCCATTGACTTAGCAGTAAAGTCTCATGCGGTAACTGGGTGGTAATGACCTACGCGCATCAAATGCCACTTGGCATGCGTCTGATACGCACATCTGCCAATAATGAAATTACCACAAGAGCCATGCGGTAGCCAGGTGGTAACTTCATTTTGGCACACATTGGGCATGCGTAGATGCTTACGCGGCTTAGTAAAAGGGCCCCCAGGCTCCTTGACAACATCAGGTATTGTGGCCATTCTGAACACAATAGCAAGCAGGTCTGAAGGGTAGTCTAATGATCAGTGTGGTGGACTGTAAACCAGTGGACTCAGGTTTAAATCCCACTTCAGCTCTTTTTTTTTTTTGCCTTTAAATTGTTAGCCCTCCTCTACCTAAATATTAAAGACACCTGCAAGCCTGAGGGCTATTGAGGTGGTGTAAGTCAGATACAGTAACGCATTTCCCTGGTCTCTGGGGGACTCTGCATTTAAAATAACAGAGTTGCAGTGGAATACGAACCTGAATGCCCTGGATTAAAGTCCACTGACCATTAGACTGCTCCTCTGCTCTATTTGGCCATTTTTTGTACCAAATGGTTTTTTTTTGGGTGTCATGATTTGGACGTTTATTTTGGAAAATGGCTGTTCATTTTGGATGTTCTCATGTATTTTCAAACAGGAAATCTCAACGTTTTTCCTGTTCGGGGTGTCCCAATTCTGACTTGAATGTTCCTTCAAAAATGCCTCTCCATGTCAAATACTTAAAGAGCATAAGCACTTTAATTGCACTGTAAGGCATCTGCTCACTATGGAGCAATGATTGAAAAATGACTGCAGTCAATTTGGAATCAAATTATCCTTATTGATTTTGGGGCTTCCTGGAGGTGAATTTTATAATTAATTTCTTGGATATTATACAACTGACAGTGTAAAATTAAACCAAATGTGTTCTTTAACTGCCAGTTTAACCTTTGGTATTTCTGTAAAAGCAAGCTTTATAGATAGAACACAATGCAAACTCAACAGCTGTATTTGGAGTTAAATTCGTTCTCAAATAAAATTTATTTAATGAAACATTTGTAGATTTTCATCTTTTTGTGATGAGAAATTGGCAATTTATTTGGAGCCAATGAAAAATAGTTTGGGTTTTTTCATGTAATTGGGCATGGTCTTGATTTTTTAAAAAATTATAAAATTGTTCTCTGTCCATTATTCCCATACTTGTAACATTTACTCTGTGCTTGACTCTTCCCTTTACTACATCTGTAGCCTCCTTTTCCTAACTAAGGTCCCTTTTAGAAAGGCGCGCTGGAAAATGGCCTGCAGTAGAGTAGACATGTGTTTTGGGTGCGCACAGAATCATTTTTCAGCACACATGTAAAAAAATGCCTTTTTTTAAAGTTTTCCAAGAATGAATGTGTGGCAAAATGAAAATTGCCACATGTCCATGTTTAGTCTGAGACCTTACTGCCAGCCATTGACCTAGCAGTAAAGTCTCACGCAGTAACCAGGCGGTAATGACTTACGCGCATCAAATGGCACTTGGCGCATAATTTTTCAGACACGTATCGGACGCACACCAAAATGAAATTAGCGCAAGAGCCACGTGTAGCTGGGCAGTAATTCCATTTTGGTGCACGTTGGGCGCACGTAGATGCTTATGCGGCTTAGTAAAAGGGCCCCTAAGGAGGTTAAAAAAAGGCTGAAATAGTTATGGTAATGAGCTGAATAAAGCTAAACTAAACCAAGAGTTAGAGAATATGTGGTAACAAAGCGTAGCGTTACTTTTTTTCTTTTTTTTGGTTTATAGTGGAGACTAAAAAATAAATTCGCAAATAGAATGGTCTGTATTTTTCTAAAGTCTTTCTCATGCAATTAGCTTAGCGTTTTAGCTGTCTCATTATCACATGATTATATCATTTCTTTGAGTACTGATGATGTCAATTTACTTTGTGCTATAAATACACTTGTATTTCTTCCGGTGTGTGCTTTCACTGCCTGTGCCACATGAGTGGTGGACGCCATTTTGTAAGGTTAGTACCTCTACTTCAATATAGTTCACTTTTCTAGCTACAACTTTCGCCAGAATGTTTAAGTGATTTTTTGTGGTACTATTGTTCTAATTTCAGATATTGTGATTTGCCACCAGTTACTTGGCCCCCTGAGGAAGCTTACATTGTATAGTGAAACGGTGAGCCCCGTTGGGCATTATTGATTAAGCTAAGTAACAGTATTTTTTTTGGTTAAGAAACAGTTTAACATCACGATTTTGATTTTTTGCATACAGGGTGAAGTAACCCCCATTAGTAGCCTTTACATACATACAAATGGAGTTTTTTTGTCCAGTGATAAAAACGGAGTCAAAACTACGTTGGCATTTGAGTGCATTTTGCACATTGTTGCCTAACGGTGACTACTGAGGTCTTTTTCTCCACTATAAACTGAAAAAAAGAAAAAAAGTAACGCTATGCTTTGTTACCACATATTCTCTAACTCTTGGGTTAGTTTAGCTTTTTTCAGCTCATTACCAGCACTTTTGTTACTTTTGCTGAAAATCGTGTCCAGTATTTTCTGAAAATAGTCATGGCCATGAAGTAAGATTGCTCTTACCATGTGGCTATGCAAGGTGCAGCACTTACCGCCACCCACTGAGTTGGCAGTAAGGGCTCCTGCACTAACCCGCAAGCGGCACTGCCCGATTACTTCCGGGTTAGCGCCACACAATTACAGCCCTATTTTCCACAGTGTGGGAAATGGCGCACGCTGGGGCTGGAACTACCACCGACACCCACGTTGGGCCAGCAGTTAGCTCTAGATTAGCATGCGGTAAGCCTGCGTTGGGCTTACCACCGCTTTCTAAATTTGGAGAAAAACTACTCTGAAACTGACGTGTAAGGATGTACTCAATCTGTCTGTTTTAAGCAAAACAATTGTGATCTACAATTTTTTTTCTAATTCTTCATCTTAAGAAGAATTTTCCATCAGGTTCAACTAAGGAGTCCTTTTACAAGGCACGCTAGCATTTTTAGTGCATGCTAAAAAAAATAAGCACACGCTAAATACTAGAGACACCCATAGGAATATATGGGTGTCTCTAGTGTTTAGCACGCACTAAAAATGATAGCACACCTTTGTAAAAGACTCCCAAAGTTATTAGGCTTTGACTGGCTCCAGCAGAGCATAGCCACCATAAATGTGTCCATGCCAGATGACTTACTGGTTGAGGGGAGGTTAAAATTTTTTCACCAAAGGTGGCCTCTCATAACTTCCGACTGGTGGGTTCTTCAAATAGTCCGGTTAGGACCAGCAAAGGTAGGTTGGCGGCGGGAGGGGGGTCGAGAGGGTCGGCGGTGAGGGGGGCAAAGTCAGCAATGGCGGGGGGGGTCGGCGGTGCCGGGGGGGGGGGGCTAAAATGTGCCCCCTCACCTCGGGCTCTGGACCCCCCTCCCGCCGAAGCCTGGCTATGCCCCTGATTATTCTATGATCTAGGCATCTGCATATACAATTTCTTGTGCGTATAAATATTTAGCATACAAACACATGCATTAGTGTACGTTAGCCTATGAAGGACTAGATTCTATATATCACACCTAAAAATTCGGCACCGAAATGAAATTTGCCTAAGTGCATTCTATAAAGTATGCTTTATAGAATAAAGTACTTTATAAAGTACTATAAAGTGCTTTATAAAGTAAGCCTAAATTTCTGCGGTTTATAAAATGTGCCGAATGCCAGTCCGCACAACTAAATTTAGTCATGGACAAACACAAATTAAAACCTGGTGTAAATGCTGATGCATAAATTAGGTGCAGACCAGGTGTATTCTATAGCAACATACATAGATTTTATAAATGCCCACACGCCGTCCATTCCATGCCCATGGCCACACCCCCTTTTCAGCTATGCGACTTAGAATTTACGGTGGCACGTTATAGAATATGCTTAGTTCTGCGTGTAAATTCTAATTAATGCCAATTAGTGGCAATTATCAGCGCTGATTGACTTGTTAACCAATTAGGTTGTGCACATTGTTATTTATTTATTTATTGCATTTGTATCCCGCATTATCCCACCTTCTAGTAGGTTCAATGTGGCTTACATGGAACAAAGGGTCCGGTTACAAGTTATCGAGCAGGTTAACAATTCGATGGATTAGTGCGAGTCTGTGGAGTTGTCTCACAGAGTATACAGCTAGGTTGCATTCATAGGGGTTCTGTGGTGATTATTTGACTATTGGTAGATAGTTACAAAAAAACGGGTCGAATAGGATCACAACATTGTCTAATAAGGTTGAATAATTAACAATATGAAAGAAATGGGCCAGTTTTGGACATTTAAAACTGGCAGATAGCCAGTTATATCTTAAGCCACTAACCGTCAACATTCAGCGCAGGGTAGTCACCTAAATGCCGTTTTAGTGGCCATATCCTTCTGAATAGCGGCCTCATAGTTTAATATTACTTAATAGTAATATTTATTGCACTTTTTTGGGATCTTGCCAGGTGTTTGTGACCTGGATTGGCCACTGTTAGAAACAGAATGCTGGAATATGCTTCAATTTCTGCATGGAAATCTCGACACAATATACAGAATGCTATTCTGTAAGGACGCGTGTAAGTGTAAGGGGGTGTAAATTCAACAAAAGTCGCTAAAATTGCATGCGCACATTTGGGTATGCTCTCAATTTGTGCATATAATTTAATTGAACAATGAGCTAAAATTAGCAATGATAACTGACTTGTCAACAAGCAATTATTGGCAATAATTAGAATTCATTGTAATATATGTGCATAAATTTAGGTACAGGATCCATGCCTAAATTTTACGTGCAAGTTCAAAAAGCGGGTGCGGAAATGTGAGGTAGAATGGAGACTTTCCTAACATTTATGCACATTGTTATAGACTGTGGAGGATATGTGTCTAGTTTAGGGTTTTTTTAAGTTTCAGTTATGCCAATGGCCAAGCCTCAAGTTAGCTGCGATTCCCAGATGTAAGCACTATTTTATAGACCGTGCCTAACTTTAAGCGCAGTTTATAGAATAGCAATTTTTCAGCATTGATTTTTATGGCTCCAATATAGAATCTAGCCCTAAAGGGGTAATTCTATAAATGTTTGAGGCGGTGGCCAAAAAAGCAAACAGGATGCTACGAATTATTAGGAAAAGAATGGTAAATAAGACCAAGAATATTATAATGCCTCTGTATTGCTCTATGGTGTGACCTCACCTAGAGTATTCCATTCAATTCTGGTCACTATATCTCAAAAAAGATATAGCAGAATTAGAAAAAGTTCAAAGAAGAGCGACCAGAATGATAAAGGGGATGGAACTCCTCCCATATGAGGAAAGGCTAAAGAGGTTATAGCTCTTCAGCTTGGAAAAGAGACAGCTGAGGGGGTATGTGATTGAGGTCTACAAAATCCTGAGTGGTGTAGAATGGCTAAAAGTGAACTGATTTTTCACTCTTTCAAAAAGCACAAAGACTAGGGGGATGCTCAATCAAATTACAAGGAAACACCTTTAAAACAAATAAGAGGAAATATTTTTTCACTCAAAAAATAGTTGACCTACCATAAGCAAACATAAGCAACCCATCCATTTACCGGTTCATCTAATCATTAACAACAATGGCTCAGAATACCTCCCTACCAATCTTCTTACCCTCCATGCTCTTCCCCTACCTCTTCTTCATCGCTCCACTTCCTTACCCTATCCCTATCCTTTCTCTCATACCTCTTTTATCCCATTTACCCTTGTTCATTTGTCCTACCACATACCTCCTTTGTTGATTCAGATACTACAGATTGTATTCTCTTGTTACTATGTAAGCCGCATTGAGCCTGCGATGAGCGGGAAAGCGCGGGATACAAATGTAATAAATAAATAAATTAACCTCTGGAACTCATTGCTAGAGGATGTGGTAACAGCGGTTTGGAAAAGGTTTGGGCAAGTTCCTGGAGGAAAAGTCTATAGTCTGCTATTGAGATAGACATGGGGGAAGCCATGACTTGCCCAGGGATTGGTAGCATGGAATCTTGCTACTATTTGGATTTCTTCCAGGTACTTGTGACCTTGATTGGCCACTGTTGGAAGCAGGGTACTGGACTAAATGGACCATTGATCTTACCCAGTATGACTATTCTTATGTTTTTATGGATTGCCTCCATTTAGATTCCCTGAGGTAAGAGCCTATTCTATAGGGGTACCCAGATACCCAGCTTCCATTATAGAAATCCAAGCATAACCCAGTATCAACAAACCCAACTTGTAGGTGCCCACACTTACGCCAGCCATAGAGCTGGTGTAAGTGTGGAACCTAGATGCAACAGGGACATGCATAACTTATAATATTTTGTAAGTTAGACAAATAAATGAGAGTCCCACCTGTCTCACCCATCCTGCTCCCTTGGGTACACTCCCCTTGCAAATAGCTGCTGTGTAAGTTAAGTGGGTATTTACAGAATAGTGCTTAGGCAGATGATTGACATTTATTTATACACATATGTGTGCATACACATGCATACGTGTCAGTATTCTGTGCATTTAAATGCATAATGGGACAGATTCTATATAAGTGTTAGGATGATGGTAGTGAGCCCTTGTGCCCTGCTCAGCACGGTAGACAGAAGAGTAGCGCCGCACTCGGACCGGGCAGTCCGAACAACCCCAGCTTCACCTGGGGAGTGACCACCGTTCCCCAGGAGTTGATCCCCCAGGTGCAGGTTGGCCACCAGGATTCTGGATACCAACGGGGTCCGGCGGCCAAGCAGAGATCAGTAGGTCCAAACCAAGAGTCGGGGCAGGCAGCACAGCAGAGTCCCGCTCTCTGTTGGAGTTCCTCAGGGATCTGTCCTTGGGCCCCTTCTTTTTTCAATCTACACCTCTTCCTTAGGCTCCCTGATTTCTTCTCATGGTTTCCACTATCATCTTTATGCCGACGACACCCAGCTTTATCTCTCCACACCAGAAATCACCGCGGATACCCAGGCCAAAGTCTCGGCCTGCTTATCCGACATTGCTGCCTGGATGTCCAACCGCCACCTGAAACTGAATATGTCTAAGACTGAACTTATTGTCTTCCCACCACAAACCCACTTCCCCTCTCCCTTCACTCTCTATCTCAGTTGAGAACACCCTCATCGTCCCCGTCTCATCTGCCCGCAACCTCGGTGTTATCTTCGACTCCTCCCTCTCCTTTTCTGCGCACATCCAGCAGATAGCCAAGACCTGTCGCTTCTTCCTCTATAACATCAGCAAAATTCGCCCCTTCCTCTCCGAGCACACCACCCGAACTCTCATCCACTCTCTCATTACCTCTCGCCTTGACTACTGCAACCTACTCCTGACCGGCCTCCCACGTAGCCATCTACTCCCCCTTCAGTCCATCCAGAACTCTGCCGCACGTCTTATCTTCCGCCTTAACCGATATACTCATATCACCCCTCTCCTCAAGTCACTTCACTGGCTCCCAATCAGATACCGCATACAGTTCAAGCTTCTCTTACTCACCTACAAATGCACTTGATCTGCGGCCCCTCCGTACCTCTCTACCCTCATCTCCCCTTACGTCCCTACTCGTAACCTCTGCTCTCAAGGCAAATCCCTCCTTTCAGTACCCTTCTCCACCACCTCCAACTCCAGGCTCCGTCCCTTCTGTCTCGCCTCACCCCATGCCTGGAACAAACTCCCTGAGCCCATACGCCGTGCCCCCCTCCCTACCCATCTTCAAATCAATGCTCAAAGCCCACTTCTTCAATGTCGCCTTCGGCACCTAATCACTACACCTCCTCTCAGAAAACTTATCTACCCCAACTTGACATTTCGTCCTTTAGATTGTAAGCTCTTCCGAGCAGGGACCGTCCTTATTGTTAATTTGTACAGCGCTGCGTAACCCTAGTAGCGCTCTAGAAATGTTAAGTAGTAGTAGTAGTAGGTTCAATCCGAGAGTCAGGGCAGACAGCAAAGCAGAGAATGGTCAGGTTGAATCCAAGAGTCAGGGCAGGCAGCAAAGCAGAGAATGGTCAGGTTCAATCCGAGTGTCAAGTCAAACAGGAAAGTAGACTGCAGAACGCTCAATACAAGCACCAGACCTCCACAATGATAGAAGCCGAAGCAAGGTATGAAGGGAACCGTGGTTCTTAAATAGTTCCCTTGTCGACCATAACCTCAGTCAGCTGGGGAGAGCGATCCTGGATTGGTATGCTGCAAGAGTGGGGAGGAGCAGAGCGAGAGGCGGCCAATCCCGCACATCGGCGAGACGAGAGACCGTGCTGGAAGGAAGCCCCGCCTCACAGACGCTGACAGTCCACATGGCCGGCCTTCAGGGCAAATAGGAATGGCTGGCCACGCGACTGAAATGAGCTGACTGGCGTTGACCGCCAACATGGCCGGCCATCGCCCCGAGATAGCGACTGGAGGGGAACCGTCAGTGTGGAACGCACCGCAGGCCGACCTTCAGGATTGAATAGATATGGCCGGCCACGCGACCGAAGCGAACAAGGCTGACGCTGACCATCAACATGGCTGGCCATCGCTACCGAGATAGCGTCCGGAGGCGAACCAACCGTGTGGATCGCAGCATAGGTGAGGAACGCAACAACAAGGCACCTCAAAAATCCCTGCAGTAAAAATTTCTGCTTAAGCATATACTATAAGCAGTGCCTAGATTTAGGCGCAGCTTATAGAATATGCTTAGTTGATATTCTGGCATCTAAAAATATGCACGTCCATATACACCAATGGAAATGGGCATAAATCCCTGCATATATATTTATGCACACTGGGCCATATTCTATAACAACACGCATAAATTTGGGAATGGCCAAGGAATGCCCATTTCCCTGCCCATAGCCACACCCCTTTTGAACTGCACGCATTAGAATTTAGACACAGTTCATCACAGAATATGCTTAGTGAGTTGTGAGTATAAATTCTAATTATTGCTAATTAGTGCTTGTTAAGAGCTCTAAAAAATGTCAATTGGCTTGTTAAAGTAATTAAGTTACGCGCATTATTATAGAATACACCTGGAATTCAGCACGGATCTCTAGGCACACTATATAGAATCTGAGGGAATGTGCCAATTAATGTAAGCACCCAGTTTATAGAATTGCCCTTTATCTGACTTCTGTTACCTATTCTCTGACCAAATGCTGATCTTCTAGTATACTGTTACAAAGGATGTTAATTTGATTAGCTCTCAGAAGCTGTTTGCTGCATCTCCTCTTAGTGGAAGAGAGACTGCTGATTATAGCTACCATCATCAGCTAACAGCTAGGGCCGCCGAGAGACTGGGCCGAGCCCGGGGCATAGCCGCCCCCTGGGCCACGCCCCTGCCGCCCTCGCCGCCGCCGCTCCCCCCTCCACCCCCCCCCCCCCGAGGTCACCGCAGCCACTGCTCCCCCCAAGGTCGCCACCCGCTCCCCCCCTTCGTCCGCCACCGGGCCGGGCCCCCTGTATTGAAAGTGCAGTCTCACCTCCGTGAAAGCAGCGCTGCAGGCAGCAGAACGCCTCCCTTCGGCCCTCCTTCCCTCCTTGTGTCCCGCCCTCGCTGAAGTTACGTCAGACAAGGGCGGGACACAGGGAGAGAAGGAGGGCCGAAGGGAGGCATTCTGCTGCATTCTGCTGCCTGCAGCGCTGCTTTCACGGAGGTGAGACTGCGATTTCAATGCAGGGGGTAGACGGTCGACGACAGAAGGCAGGTGGGACTGCGGCTCCAGGCCCCCCTTGGAGGTCCTGGCCCGGGGAATTTTGTCTCCCCCCGCTCCCCCCCTCTCGGTGGCTATGCTAACAGCATATCCAACCACCATTTTAATTTTCTGTCAAGCTGCTAACAGGAATACACTCCTTCCCCTCTATAAAAGTATCAGGTTTTAATATCATTCTAATATTTTTCTCCTTTCTTCCAGGAGAAAAGTATTGTCTAGGGCCCAGTGGTTCCCAAACCTGGCCCTGGAGGCACCCCAGTCAGGTTTTCAGGATATCCACAATGAATATTCACGAGAGATATTTGCATGCACTGACCCCACTATAAGCAAATCTCTCTCATGAATATTCACTGTGGATATCCTGAAAACTTGACTGGCTGGGGCAGTGGCGTAGGAAGAGGGGGGGGAGGGGCAGTCCGCCCCGGGTGCACACCGCTGGGGGGTGTCGACTCCGCTGGTTCCCCGCTCCCTCTGCCCCGGAACAGGTTACTTCCTGTTCCAGGGCAGAGAGAGCGGGGAACCAGCGGAGCCGATGCAGCTCCCAGCGACGTACACTCGGGCGGACCGGCCCTCCCGCCCGCTTCCTTTCCTATGCGCGCGACTGGTAAGAATGCACTCCGGGGAGGGGATGCGCGCTGAGGTGGGGGGGTGCACCGTGCTGCACCCAAGGGGGGTGCGCAGTGGCGAACCGCCCCGGGTGGCAGCCACCCTCGCTACGGCACTGGGCTGGGGTGCTTCCAGGACCAGGTTTGGGAACCTCTGGTCTAAGCAATGATATTCTTTTGTAGATGCCCTGTATATTCCTTCACGTAGCCACCACTGTGTTTGCATTTCAAGTTTTTATCCAGTCAGCAGAATGGATGTAAAAATAGCTCTCTTATTCCTGCATTATTTTTTGCAGCATTGTTCATGATTTTCACCTCATTGATTCTTTACAAAACTCATCAACACGTCTTTCCTTTAAAAAAAAAAAAAAGACAAACGAGGAAATGTTTTTAATTTTGTTTGTCTACTGCTCTTTTCACAGTGCCAGCAGGAACCTAGGCTTCAGCAAGTGTTTAAACTGTGACAGGAAGATGAGCTTTGTCTGATGGCTATCATGTATGTGCCTTTTGCCCTAGGCCATTCCCATGACATGGAAAACTGCTATAATTGTGGAGAATGTGACCATGGGCCTGAAGGAACAAACAGCACAAACTTCTAGAGTTTCTGGCATTGAGGTAACGTGGAGGGGCATAATCGAATGAAGGCGCCCATCTCTGAGGGCGCCCATCTCCGGGGACGTATTATCAAACAAGATGGGCATCCATCTTTCGTTTCAATAATACAGTCGGGACCAGCCAATTCTCAACATTTAGGTCAACCGAAATGTTGAGATCGCCAGACTTTGAGATGGCCGGCCTCGGTTTTCACCGATAATGGAAACCAAGGCCTGCCATCTCAAAAATGACCAAATCCAAGGCATTTGGTCGTGGGAGGAGCCAGCATTCCTAGTGCACTGATCCCCCCTGGCATGCCAGGACACCAACCGGGCACCCTAGGGTGCACTGCAGTGGACTTCACAAATTGCTCCCAGGTGCATAGCTCCCTTACCTTGGGTGCTGAGCCCCCCAACCCCCCCCAAAACCCACTCCCCACAACTGTACAACAGTACAATAGCCCTTAAAGGGTAAAAGGGGGCACCTACATGTGGGTACAGTGGGTTTCTGGTGGGTTTTGGAGGGCTCCCATTTACCACCACAAGTGTAACAGGTAGGGGGGATGGGCCTGGGTCCGCCTGCCTGAAGTGCACTGCAGTACCCACTAAAGACTGCTCCAGGGACCTGCATAGTGCTGTGATGGAGCTGGGTATGACATTTGAGGCTGGCATAGAGGCTGGCAAAAAATGTTTTTACATTTTTTTTGGGTGGGAGGGGGTTGGTGACCACTGGGGGAGTAAGGGGAGGTGATCCCCGATTCCCTCCGGTGGTCATCTGGTCAGTTCGGGCACCTTTTCAAGGCTTAGTCGTGAACAAAAAGGGACCAAGTAAAGTCAGCCAAATGCTCATCGGGGCCGGCTTTCTTTTTTCCATTATCGGCCGAGGCCCGAGGCCCGGTCCCGCCTTTGGTACACTGCCAACACGCACCCTTGAACTTTCGCCGGCTCCACAGTTGAGGGTGGCCAAAATCGGCTCTCGATTATGCTGATTTGGCCGGCCCTGAGAGAAGGCCGCCCATCTCCCGATTTGTGTTGGAAGATAGCCGCCCTTCTCTTTCGAAAATAAGCAGGATAGTAACATAGTAAATGACGGCAGATAAAGACCTGTATGGTCCATCCAGTCTGCCCATCAAGACCGTAGAAGTCTGCCCAGCTCCCATTTTGTTTCCAATTACCGGCGTCGCCACCCAATCTCCACTAAGATTCCACGGAACCATTCCTTCTAAACAGGATTCCTTTGTGTTTATCCCACGCATGTTTGAATTCCATTACCATTTTCATCTCCACCACCTCCCGTGGGAGGGCATTCCACATATCCACCACCCTCTCCGTGAAAAAATACTTCCTGACATTAGTCCTGAGTCTACCCCCCTTCAACATGTCCTCTAGTTCTACCGCCTTCCCGTCTCCGGAAAAGGTTTGTTTGCGGATTAATACCTTTCAAATATTTGACCGTCTGTATCATATCACCCCTGTTTCTCCTTTCCTCCAAGGTATACATGTTCAGGTCAGCAAGTCTCTCTTCGTACAGTTTGCAATGCAAATCCCATACCATTTTCGTAGCTTTTCTTTGCATTGCTTCCAGTCTTTTTACATCTTTAGCAAGATATGGCCTCCAAAACTGAACATAATACTCCAAGTGGGGCCGAGGAGGAAGAAAAAACTCTTCAAATGTCTCTTATCAAGCTTGACCTGAATGGTATTCTTGGATCTAGTTTGTTCCAAAGCTAAGAGATTTATACAAGGAAAAGCCAATGCAAGAATAAACAAGGGTGAAAAGCCAAAGATGGTGGTACTAAAAAGAATGAGTTAAATGCCTATTAGTGCTAGGCCAAGTACTCCCTTCAGCAGCAGCCAAGGTTCAGGAGTACCAAACTCTCAGCTCCAACACCAGTCCTCAGCATGTAGAATCACTGTGGAAACATCAAAACACAGACTCACTATTCCAGTGCTAAAGACCAAGGTTTGGTGTGCCCATCATCGAAGTATCAGCTCCACTGTATTTCCAGATAATCAGACTTTATACTTTAAAATAAAACTGAGAATACCTTCAGTACAGATGTTTCAGAAGCAGATAATTCACCCAAATCACAGTCTAAAACAAATCATCTGACTGCAGAACCACCAGTTATGATAGTAAAAGTCTTTGAAGACTTTGTTAAAAAAAAAAAAAGTATGAAGACATAATATATCATATTATTCTTTCAGGAAGTCAGCTATGAAAAGAGCAAAGGGATCCAAAGATTTTTCCAACACTTCTCCTAGGAAAGATCTTAAGATGCTTGTTCACATAAGAATTAAATTGTTTCACAGCTCTATGCTCAATGCACATATAGCTCACTCGCTATATATGATTTAATACATTCACATCTGCCTGGAGACGTTCCAAAGGCTACAAGGGAATCAAAAGACCAAATACAAACACATGTTCTGAAAGCAGAGGAATTTGGGAAATATTTGATGCAATCAACATATGATGCTTTTAAAACTGCATCTGGAAGATCAGCTATTCCCATCACAGCCTGTAGATTAGCTTGCTTGAGATTTTCTGGTCTCAGGAAAGATTTCACCAGATATGTAAGTGATAGGAGGAAGTGCCATAATAGCATTGTGAGGCTCAAGGGGGAGGGGAAGGAATATATAGAAGCTGATAAGGATAAAATCCTCGTGTAAGTCTCTGGTGAGGCCCTATTGTAGAATACTGTGTGCAATTCTGGAGACCACACCTACAGGAAGATATAAACAAGATGGAGTCGGTCCAGAGGCCGGCTACAAAATTGGTCAATCATCTCTGTCAAAAAGCATATAGGGACAGGCTTATACACCTCAACAAGTATACTCTGGAAGAAAGGCGGGAGAGACGGGATATGATAGAGATATTTAAATACTTCCATGGCATTAGTGTACAGGAGGTGAGCCTTTTTCAAATGAAGGAAAACTCTGGAATGAGAGGGCATAGGATGAAGTTAAGAAGAAATAGGCTCAGGAGTAACCTAAGAAAACACTCTTTCACGGAAAGGCTAATGGACATGTGGAATGGCCTCCCAGTGGAGGTCATGGAGACAAGGACTATGTCTGAATTTAAGAAAGTGTGGTACAGGCATGTGGTATCTCTTAGGAAAAGGAGGAGTTAGGGTGTACTGTGGATGGGCAGACTGGATGGGCCTTATCTGCTGTCATGTTTCTATTAGGAGCAGGTTCCAGCACAGGAGACTATTTCTTTGGAGAAATGTAGCTAGGGCCTGCCCTCCAGGTGTTATGTATCCTCTAATCAAAGATATATCTCCAGGGAGTGAAGGGTTAGGACAGTCATTCTAGTTGAGAAAACTTTTTAAAGGAGTAACTGTGTTAGGAGGGAAGTTACCAAGGTGCAGTAAAAGTCAGGCTTTTATTGCACCTTGATTTATTATGGGAGTCATCAACCTCTCAAGCAGCATTATGCCACGGTCTCAGAAGCATCAGCACAAAAACACAGCCAGATGCTCCCAGGCCGTATCTTAGGCTGCTCATAGCACCTATGAAGGGCCCTCCTGCCTCCCCCAAGCAGAAACTCCCTTCTGAGGCCCAAGTAAGCCCCTCCCAACCTGAACTTCTCCCCCCATTGTGAATCATCCCCAAGTCAAGCCCCCCCCCCCCCCGGAGTGCCCTCCAAGTATGGAATCCCCACCTGATGGCTCCCCTAGGTCTACCTTAACAGGTCCCTAGTGGGTTTTAGTAAGAGCAATCCCAGTCTCTCCTATCCTTACTGGCGCCTGGCTCTAAATGACATCAGCAGCCACTAGTAGTAATCTCACAGAACTATCACTAGGAGTCATGCGTTATACTTGGGGGGGGGGGGGGTCTTCTGGTGAGAGAGGGCTTTTATTTGGGAGGATGGCCTCAGAAGGGGGTTTGTGCTGGGGGGGGGGGGGGGGTCGGGGCATCATGCAGGTGCTATGAGCCTCTTTAAGATGCAGCCTGGGAGCATCACACCATGATATTTTGTGTCCCGGGATGGTGTAAATCACCTCAGCTTTTTGTTGGGGTTATTTTTCCGGTTATAATGTGGCTTGCAGTGGTCGCTATAAGCCATGTTATAGAATTTACATAGTAATGAGGTCTTTTGAATGCTTTGCACCTCATTACTGTGTACTGCAAGGTAACCTAAATAATTTGTTAAAGCACAGCAACTTGTGTTAAAGAACTTTAATACCCTTTAACGGGCAAATAATGCATGTTATAGATTTATCACAGCTTGATAACTACCCCTACTTAAGTCTGGTGTTACAAAATTGACATGCAGGTGACATCTTATCTTAGTTCCTCCTACTCTTTTTGGAACACTGGGCAACTAGCAACTTCAAGTCGTGTTTTTGTACACCTTATAGACTAACAAATTTATTAAGGCATGAGCTTTCAAGAACCAGAGTCCACTTCTACACTGCATAAAGTGTAGTTCACCAGGAAGTGGATAAATGCACATTAAAATGCATAAGTACATAAGTACATAAGTAATGCCACACTGGGTCCATCGAGCCCAGCATCCTGTCCACGTCAGGCACCTGGCGAGCTTCCCAAACGTACAAACATTATATACATGTTATTCCTGGAATTGTGGACGACTGGAATTGTCTACTGTTGAGGGAATACAGAGTATAGAGAAGGCATTGAAAAGTGAATCTCTTCATAAAGGTGATTAATAAATCCCAATAAATAAATAAATTAAATAACTAAAAGTGCAGAACAAGGTGTGGAAAGGGAATGATGTCATAATATACATCCCTTACAAAACTAAACTGACAGAAATCACCAATGAAATCAAATTAAGCTTAAACATCATGGACTCATGGGCAAATGCATTTCAACTAAAACTCAATAAAGAAAAAACACTTTTTCTCATCCTCTCATCCCAACACAGCACGGACAACCCCACAAGTATCAACACCCCAGATTACACCCTCCCTATATCAGATCGCCTGAAAATCCTCGGTGTTATAATGGACCGTAACCTAACAGTGGAGAGCCAAGTGAAATCCACTACAAAGAAAATGTTCCACTCAATGTGGAAACTCAAACGCATGAAACAATTCTTCCCGAGGGAAACTTTTTGCAACCTGTTACAATCAATGGTAGTAAGCCACTTAGATTACTGCAATGGAATCTATGCAGGATGTAAAGAACAAACCTTAAAGAAACTTCAAACCGCTCAAAACACGGCAACTAGGCTCATATTTGGAAAAACGCGATTTGAAAGTGCAAAACCCCTCCATGAAAAATTACACTGGCTCCCAAAGAACGCATTGCCTTCAAAATCTGCACCATGGTTCACAAAATCATCTACAGTGAAGCCCCTGGATAGATGACAGACCTAATTGACTTACCAACCAGAAACGCATCCGAATTAACACAAACATATCTAAACCTACACTACCCAAGCTGTAAAGGGCTTAAATACAAATCTACCTACGCATCCTGCTTTTCCTACATAAGCACACAATTGTGGAACGTGCTACCAAAAACTTTGAAAACGATGTACGACCACCTACACTTCCAGAAAATACTAAAGCCCACCCTGTTTAAAAAGGCATACTCCACCGATCCAACTTAAATGCTTGATCTCGGCTACACAAGAAAATTAAAGCACGTAATGAACATAACACAACTCTTCCGCTCTACGATTCCTAATGTGGCTTCTGCCACATGAACATTATCTTACCACAAAATCACATTGTATTTGTTCACTCCGGAGTCAGCAAACACCTCTCCGGTACTATGTGCGCCACATTGAACCTACAAATAGATATATATATATATATATATATATATATATATATATATATCGAAGTGGTTTATAATCTTATATAATAAAACTCACCCTCAACGTTCTGAAGACACTGACGTCACTTCCTTCACTTCTGTCACTTCCTTCAAGACGGGTTCGAAGGGTTTGTGGTGGTGAAGCCACAGAAATCGCCAAGTCTTGGGGCCCCGCCCTCGCGTCAAACGTGATGACGTTGAGGGCGGAGCAATGGCGTCACACACCGAGGGCGGAGCAATGGCGTACGGTGCGTTCAGGAGGTGCGAAGCAATGGCGTCAGAACGACAAAGGGGTCGGTAGGTAGATAGGGAGGGAGGGAGGGAGAAGGGGGGGGTTGGGGAGGAAAACCTTGCTAGCGCCCGTTTCATTTGCTCCAGAAATGGGCCTATTTTCCTAGTACATCAATAAAAGGGGAAAAAGGAAAGGAACTCCATTATTCAATAGGAAAGAGACCCGCACTATCTGATTTATTGTTTATTAATTTAATATACCGCTTCTAAATAAGCATATATCGAAGTAGTTTATAATACATCAATAGAAGGGGAAAAAGGAAAGGAACCAGCTTTCTCACTCGGACCCCACGCGTCACCTAGATAGGATTTTAGATAGTGCCGGGGAAGAGCCGGCTGTCTTCATACATGTGGGTACCAATGACATAGGAAAATGTGGACGAGAGGTTCTGGAAGCCAAATTTAGGCTCTTAGGTAGAAAGCTCAAACCCAGAACCTCTAGGGTAGCATTTTCTGAAGTGCTACCTGTTCTATGCGCAGGGCCCAAAAGACAGGCAGAGTTCCGGAGTCTCAATGCGTGGATGAGGTGATGGTGCAAGGAACTGGGCAACATTCTGGGGAAGGGGGAGTCTATTCCGGAAGGATGGGCTCCACCTTAAAAAGGGGGGGACAAGGCTGCTGCCATCACCATTTAAAAAGGAGATAGAGCAGCTTGTAAACAAGAACCTGGGGAAGGCCGACAGTCGTTCAAAAACACATGGTTCAGAAAAAGGTATCTTTCAAAGATATCACCAAAACAGGGAAGATAGGGTATCCCGATAGTGAGGTTGCAAAAGCAACCATAGTAGATCAGGTGACCTTAAGTAAAAATCAGACAAAACATTGCAAATTAACACTGTCAACTAATAAGCAAGATGTAAATAGGAACAAGAAACATAGTTTGAAATGTCTATATGCAAATGCCAAAAGCCTAAGAAATAGATGGGAGAGTTAGAATATATTGCACTAAATGAAAAATTAGAAGTAATAAGCATCTCTGAGACTTGGTGGAAGGAGAATAACCAGTGGGACACTGTCATACCAGACTACAAATTATATCTTAGTGATAGGGTGGATTGAATTGGTGGAGGGGTATTTTGTATGTTAAGGAAGGCTTTGAATCAAATAGATTGAAAATTCTGCAGGAAGTAAAACACATCTTGGAATTCCTATGGATTGAAATTCCATGTGTAAAGGGGAAAAGGATAGCAATAGGAATGTACTACTGTCCACCTGACCAGGATGAACAGACAGATGTAGAAATGAAATCAGAAATTAGGGAGGCTAATAAACTACAAATACCAGTTATACCTCCATGGTAATAAACAAGGGAGAATGCTGGCTGGGTTGGTTAAGCGGAAAACCGGAAAGCAAAAGGTCCTGCAACTTAAGACAACAAGGGGAATAAAAGTAAGAACAGATAGGGAGATAGCTGCCACTTTCCAACAATATTATCAGGAGCTCTATACTCGCCCATTAGATAATGATTTGGAAGGCCGGACCTACTTAGACGGATATACATTGCCAAAGTTAAAGGAAGTGGACCGAGATAAGCTGAATCAAAAAATCACAGAAGATGAAATACTCCAGGTAATACAACAAGGGGCTTTAGGTAAGGCACCGGGTCCAGATGGATTTCGGTATGAATTCTATAAAATCCTGCGACAGCAAATTAGTACACCCCTACAAGCCCAGTTTAATAAATTTATAGAGAACAGGGACACTTCTGAATCCCTGAAGGAGGCTAGGATGGTAGTTTTGCTTAAACCAGGCAGGGACCCAGAATGCACAACATCCTACAGACCCATATCTTTGATAAATGTAGAGGCAAAAATGTATGCAAAACTTTTAGCAAATAGGCTAGCGGTACTACTGCCCACGTTAATAGAAAACAGCCAAGCGGGATTTGTAAGAGAAAGGACAATTGCTAAAAAAAATTTTGGCATCAATGGAATGGGTAGAGAGACATGAAATGCCTTCTCTGCTCATTAGTTTTGATGCGGAGAAGGCATTCGACAGAGTCAGTTGGGAGTTTCTGTTTGCCACCTTGAAAGCTTATGGTTTCGCAGGAGCTTGGGTCCAAGCGGTGCAGGCATTGTATAATAGACCAACGGCAGTGATATGGGTTAATGGAACCATCTCGGAACCAATTGCACTACAAAGGGGGACCAGGCACTACTGTTTGTGCTTAGTATAGATCCACTGATTAGGGAGATTGTGAGTAACCCGGAGATTAGGGGAGTTAAGATGAAGAACCAAGAGTTCAAGATATCGGCGTTTGCTGATGATCTCTTGGTTCACTTGACCAGGCCTAGGGATTCTTTACCAGTGTTGATGGAGAGTTTTAAAGAATTTGGAGACTTCTCTGGGTTTAAATTAAATTTAGATAAGTCAATGGCACTGGTGTAAGTGATTGCACATGAATTTTAGGTGTATGTTTGACATGTTATGCTGGTATTTTGTAAAGAAAAGTATGCACATATTTTTCATTATATAATAGACAAGTAAGTGCAATGCCTCTTTATATAATTGCCCTATTTTCCCACAAATTTATGCCTACTGTATTTATTTTATGATTATTTCTAAGCTTTCCTAAAATAGCTCAAGGTGAAGCACAAATGAGTTTATTTCTACAAGAGGTGCTAATGCTAGTAAGTTTTACTATTATCCTGAAAAGATATGCAAGCAAAATGATTGGGAAGGAATTATATTTTCACTATGCTCAATTTAAGCAGTTTACTAATCATGTGAAATTAAAAAGTATGAGCTGAATGTTGATTCTGAATTACAGAAACCCTTACAGCAATTACAGAGACTGAATGCAAGAGAAAGATTTCAAAATGTCTTCTTGGGTAAATGTGATGAGAAATATTTTTATTTATGTAAACCATCTATTCTGAAAGAAAAATGTAGACAGCATTTATAGTAATAAACATTTTGCTATTTCCTTTGTTAAAGCAAAAATCATAATTTGTGAATTCTATTATATTGTTAGATTTGGACAGATGTTGCCTCGTTTTTAAATGTGTGACTGTGCTTTATTTGTAATTATATGGCATTATTCCAAGCTTTCTCTTGGCTTATTATACAGAATGCAAAGATAAAAATATTCTAACACTTATTAAAAACAAAACAACAACAACAATAAAAAAGGATATCCTTTATAGAAAAAGAAAGAAGAGAGAACAGAAGAAAACAGAGCACATCAAGAATGGAGAGGATACGTAGAAGGGAAAGAGATTGTATAGAAGAGGGGGAAGAGAAAATAAAAGTTTAGGGGGAGAAAAACAAAAATGGAAGTAGGGATAGAGCCTTAGAGAGATGGAAGAGCAAGACAAAAATGTTGAAGGAGAGATGGAAGAGACACATAGGAAAATGAGAGGAAGAGAGTAAACAGTCTTAAAAGGAGATTGAATGGTGAAAGGGGAATAGTGTGAGGAGACAGAGATGAAGGTTGCAAATATCTGTATTTATTATTTCAATACCTTAACTGCCAGCGTTGAGCTCCTAATCTAGGCTGCTCAGTCTTTGTTGAAAATGGATGCCTAGCTCAGTCCTTTCACCTGTCCCTTTCTGTAACATTTCAAACAGTTAGGCCCTTAATCTTCACTCCTAGTCCTTTAGGGTCACCAATATATCAGGGTTTCGGGCATATCCCTAATGAATATGCATGAAAGATATTTGCATGCCCACTGTCTCCATTATGTGCAACTCTCTCATACATATTCATTAGGGATAGCCTGAAATCCTGGCCTATTAGAAGCCTTCAAGGACTGGGAGAGAAGACCAAGGGTTTAAGAGCTCTCTAGCATCCCCCAATGCTATCTATGTGATGGGAACAGTGAGGATTAGGATTAAGGGGAGGGGAAGGACGTGGGATTTGGTAGATCCTATAGATCTTGGAAAAATAAAAATTCAAAAATGGGGGCCACTAAGAATTTGGGAGAACTGGAACCTAAGAATTGGGTTGGAGATATAAGCAGAGACTTGGAGAGACAGTTGAGACTTGAACGTGTGTATCATATCACCCCCTGGTTCTCCTTTCCTCCAGGGTATACATGTTCAGGTCATCAACAGGCTCATTTTCGAAAGAGAAGGACGCCCATCTTTCAACACAAATCGGAAGATGGCGTCCTTCTCACAGGGTTGCCCAAATTGGTATAATCGAAATCTGATTTTGGGCATCCCCAACTACTTTCCGTTGCAGGGATGACCAAAGTTCATGGGGCATGTCGGAGGCGTAGCGAAGGTGGGACTTGGGTTTGCCTAACACATGGATGTCCTCGACCCATAATGGAAAAAAAAGGGCGACCCTGACAAGCACTTGGACAACTTTACCTGGTCCTGTTTTTCTTATGACCAAGGCACAAAAAGGTGCCCGAACTGACCAGATGACCACCGGAGAGAATTGGGATGACCTCCCGTTACTCCCCCAGTGGTCACTAACCCCTTCCCACCCTCAAAAAATATCTTTTAAAATATTTTGTGCCAGCCTCAAATGTCATACTCAGCTCCATGACAGCAGTATGCAGGTCCCCGGAACAGTTTTATTGTGTGCAGTGCACTTCAGGCAGGCGGTCCCAGGCCCATCCCCCCCTACCTGTTACACTTGTGGTGGTAAATGTGAGTTCTCCAAAACCCACCAGAAACCCACTGTACCCACATCGAGGTGCCCCCCTTCATCCCTAAGGGCTATGGTAGTGGTGTACAGTTGTGGGGAGTGGGTTTTGGGGGGGGTTGGGGGGGCTCAGCACACAAGGTAATGGCGCTATGTACCTGAGAGCAATTTCTGAAGTCCACTGCAGTGCCCTCTAGGGTGCCCAGTTGGTGTCCTGGTATGTCAGGGGGATCAGTGCACTACGAATGCTGGCTCCTCCCATGACCAAAAGGCTTGCATTTGGTCGTTTCTGAGATGGTCGTCCTTGGTTTCCATTATTGCCGAAAATCAGAAACGACCAAGTCTAGGGACAACCATCTCTAAGGACGACCTAAATTTTAAGATTTGGGTGTCCCCGACCGTATTATCGAAACAAAACATGGACGTCCATCTTGTTTCGATAATACGGGTTTCCCCACCCCTCCACTGGGATGTTTTGCGAGGACGTCCTCAGAAAAATTTGGGCGTCCCTTTCAATTATGCCCCTCCACGTCTCTCCTCATACATCTTGCTGTACAAAACACATACCATTTTCGTCCCTTTTCTTTGAACCACTTCTAGTCTTTTTACACCCTTAGCAAGATACTGCCTCCAAAACTGAACACAATACTCCAAGTGGGGTATCACCAACAACTTGTACAGGGGCATCAACATCTCCTTTCTTCTACTTGTTATACCCCTCTCTATGCAGCCTAGCATCCTTCCGGCCACTGCCACTGCCTTGTTGCAATGTTTCGTCACCTTGAGATCCTCAGACACCATCACCCCAAGGTCCTTCTCCTGAGCTGAGCTTACCAATCTCTCTCCTCCTATCTAGTTCTGTTTCCTAAGTCCTTTCCAATTTAGTACACGGGTTTGTTAGATTTTCATGCAATTTCTGGTATATTTTTGAAGCTTTCTTATCTTCTAAGAGCATAACTTGGCAGAAAGAAAAGAGTTCAGAATCCTCAGACTGTTTAGAGTGCACACCAGAGGTGATTATAGTTCCTTAGTTGAAGTCAGGAGTCATATTGGTGTACCAGTAAACCAAATATAGAGCTCAGATTTGTAATTGAGAGCATAGAACCATTAGAAAAAAGTTGGGATACAGACCAAATGCCACAATTTTGCCATAGTTTCCAATTCAAGTAAGAGTTGTTAATTTGTATGTTGGAATTAAAACAAATAGGAACATCTGAAAGAGAAAGGATAGTGAATTAAAAAAAAATTTAACCTCATTTAAAGTAGAGACAGTGGCCTTGATTAAACGGAAGTTGTTAGGGTAGGAGTACTTTTATTTCTGAAGATTGTCTAGATTGCAAATTCTAAGCACTCTTTTCACTACTGTACGTAGGACACCTCTTTTTGTGGCCAGATTGGGGTGAGACTCTGCATGTAGATAATGTTTGGTACCTGGAGATGGATAACATTGGTGGCTGAGAAGAGTCAAAGAGGCAATAGACGTAGCACAACACCTTAGTAACTTCAATGAAAACAAAGGGCTCATCTTAAACAACAAATAAAATAGTGAGGAGAGTACAAGGAGGATGTTCAAAGTCCAAGGGCCTTTATTGTAGTAACACAATGAAGAACCAACACGGCTGTGTTTTGGCGTGTGAGTCTGCCTCAGGAGTTGTCAAACCTGTAAATCTGTGTTGATGAAAAAAGAGGAAACTTGTATTACAACAATGGTCCTTTGCTGAACCAAATGCGATGCCCGTATAAGCATGCATGATGTCATCGGTTTTCCGGAGCAGTTCAGGCATAGCAGAGTAGCAGCGCTGAATTCATATACAGGCACCACATTTGGTTCAGCAAAGGAATGTTGTTTTAATACAAGTTTCCTGTTTTTTTTTTTCATGAACACAGACTTACAGGTTTGACGACCCCCGAGGCAGGCTGACACGTCGAAGGACGGCCATGTCGGGTCTTCAATGTGTTACTACAATACAGATCCTTGGACTATGAACATCCTCCTTGTACTCGCCTGACTATTTTGTTTGATGTCTACATGCTCATGAGGTCCTTGTTTCCTTCCTCCTTTTCTGTTTCTCTTTCTCATCTTAAACAAAGCATGGCAACTGCTCATTCAAAAGACATTTTGTGCAAAAAGAACTGGTGCCAAAGACAAATGTCTTCTCCCCCCTCTCAAAGTTTCAGAATATAACCTACAGAAATTCCTCCTCCCACCTCCAGAGTAGAACTGTTCCTATGAATTTCCAGCCTCATTTCCCGCCAGAATTTAAAATTGTGACCCACAAACTTTCCCACTAAAATTCAAATTTGTGACCAAGAATTATCCTGCCAAAATCTCTTCTCTTCCAGAGAAAATCACTTCTCAGACTCCTATCAATTGGGTTTGAGAACCCACCTTATAAAGACAAACTGCAGACTTCACAGCATACCCTGAAGAAAGTTACAGCACGATGGCTGAAACGTCAGTTCCACTTCTCAGACGTGGCAAGACACAGACAACCACAACAATCATGACATCAACTGTGGAAGCCTAAGAGAACACAATTTTAGAGTTTGGCAGCTAAGATCTAATGTTTAAAAAATTGGAGAGTCATGAATTTGGGCCATAAAGACCCAAGGAAGTGGTGCAGTATAGGGACTCAAGTTCTTCTATCCACAAAAGAAGAATGGGACCTACGGTTAGATAAGGTGATGGAAAAAGCCAGAAGGATGTTTTGGTGCATTAGATGATGAATCACCAGCAGGAAAAATGAAATGATAGTGTCTCTATATAAATTTCCCCGATGAGAGCTCAACTGAAATTTTGTATTTAAAAAAACTGACTGAGTTAGTCCAGAGAGCAGCTACTAAAATGTTTATCTGTCTTCATTATAAAGCATAAGAGAACAGATTTAAAGATACATTATATGTTGGAGGAGAGGTGAGAAAGGAGACATTTAAATACCCCCAAAGTATAAATATATGAGAGTCGAAACTTTTTCAATGGAAAGAAGACTGAAATGCAGGGCCATAGGATAAGGATGAGGGAGACAGATTTAGGATTGTTGTAAATGTGACCTGGGTATCACTAAAAGTAGCTAAAGGTAAATTTTTATCTTTTATGCCATTTCAGGTGTGGGTTTTTCTGGGACCCTAACTGGATTGTGTTCAGGAGAGGAGTTAGGGGATGTAAAAGAAAGAGCACATTGAGAGAGATATAGGAGCCAGTTCTGGGGGTGCTTAAGCATCCACAATATTGAGCAAACTTGAGTGTGTTCAGGGATAGGTAATTCATGTTGGGTTTAGCAGCTCCAATCATTTTGAAAAACTGGCTCCTACAGAGAGAGAAATATATGGTTTGTTGCAACAGCTGCTGGGATAGAGCACAAAGAAGCATTATAAAACTTCCAATTTTATCTACATGCAGACAGAAACCAGGGTCTTCAGTTTATGCCCCAACCGAAGCTGAAACCAAAATTTGCAACCCAATTTTGGCCACAAACTGGTCAGGTCAGAACAACAGCCACTCCCTGTGACTAGACAGAGCCTCCTCTCCCCCCCCCCCCCCCCCCCACAACCAGACAGAGCCCCCTTACTGGACCCATCTGTCAGCCCCTGAAGCCTACCTTAAACCCTGCTGGTCTAAGCAGGGCAGGAGCAATCTCCAGTTGCTCCTGCCCTTGTTGTCTCCACTGTCAAAACAGTCTCTGCCGTCAAAGGTCGTGGCAACCATTTTGAGATTGGAGCTGGCATAGGCAGAAGTGACTGTGAATTTCTCCTGTCTCTGCTGGCTCCAATTTCAAAATGGTTGCCACGACCTTTGACGGCAGAGACAGCAAAGCAGCAGGGACGAGCGATTGGGGATTGCTGCTGCCACAGTTAGGCCACTAGACTACCAGAGTTTCTAAAGTAAGCTCAGGGAGGGCCTAATGGTGGTGGCAGGTTGGCAGTTTTTGATCAAGGGGACAGAGAGTGGGCTACGATTTAGGTCAGGATGGTAGTTTCACTTTCAGCCAAAAATGCACCTGCTTTTTCAGCCAAAAAACAAAACATGGCTGAATAAGAATTTTGAGCCAGTTGGCCTCTAATTTTATAAATTTCTTGATCAGTAATTAGCATATATATTTATTTAAGAAAAAAACCACTCATTTCTTTATTCCTTTCCAATCCTTAAATCTGTATGTCCTTGAATTTTCAATGCTTTACTTCTTTTTTTCATGACCATGACAGATGTGCTCCCAGTCTCTACACAGGTCGGATAGAGTCCTTGATGAAATCTCTTGCATCCATAATGAAGTCTGCCATGTGAGGTTACTTTTGGATACTTGGACTTCTCCTTTCTACTTGGCCGGCCAACTGACAAAAACTAGTTTTACCCAGTTTTTATTGATAGTTAACAGCCCTTTATATCATTCATTTGCGGTCTTCTCCATCATACTATCTCAACCCATCTTTGCACAATCACTTGTTTTTCACATATTTGATCCAATTCTTAATTATATAACCTTTCTATCATGTCCAGGCATGTATTTAGCTATTTGTTTTCCCTATCTTGTCTACTTTATAGAGCAGCAAAGTCTATGTGCCCAATTTCTTTTAGGAGCATGCAGACCAAAACGTTTCATTTCATATCACTTCCTGGGTTATTTATTGGAATTTTCATTTTGGAGTTTTTAAAAAAAAAAGTTTTTCGTTACAGTAGCAATATATTTAGAAGTGCACACTCTTTCAGAAAGCGCACACTCTTACAAAAAAGGGCACACTGTTCACAAAGAGTGTGCGCATGCTTACCGTTGCACATGTGTGATTGGGAAAGAATGCACACTCTACAGACAGAGCAAACACCTCTTCATAAACAGTGCGTGCTGTTTCAGAAGAGTGCTCACTATTAACAACGCATGGAAAAATCCAAAATGTCACCTTTTTCATCACTTCATATGAACACACATCCCTAATTACTTTCACACGGGACTCCTTAGATTATGTAAAGATCCAGATTTGGATATTTTTGGTCTGTTGGTCTCTCTTCTGCCAGCCAGATGTAGGCTTATAGTCTTTGACACAGGTCTTGCATTACCATTTAGATAGGAGGGTAAAAGAAAATGAAAACCACCCCTAGTATAGTAGACTAGGGGACACCCTGAGCAACGACCCACAGAAATGAACTTCCAAATGAGAGAAAGGCATATGGTATTTGACTGGATAGGAAATCCCAGGACGACTGAGAGAGTATGAGACTGGAGGGTTTTCCTAAAGATATATTCCTCCTGCCAAGAACAATGAAGAGCTCAGTGTTCTGGGACTGGAGCCAAGATGGAAGGTGGAACCCATCTGGAGATAATACAGCTGTGGGTAGGGAAGAGAAGCATCTTCAGACACATTATGATGAGTTGTAAGTGTAAGGGAAAGAGAACAAGTGTGTCTGGAGTGATCGGAGAATCCAGTAGAACTGACATAGAAACTGTTTACTTTAACTGCCATTTAAGGAACTGTAAAAACTGTAGGATTTGTCCTGAAAGAGAGTAGTGTATCATGTTAATTTTGCTCAAAAGAGATTCCGTTATACAATAGAGTAATGCTCATCACTGGAAGGCCCAGAGGCCAGTGGTCGCCCCCACTGATGCTAAGTGTGGCCCCTTAATTTTGGTCATTAATCTATGATACAGATTGGACTGAGCACGCAGAGTCAAAAGACTTCTTTTTGCGATGGGAGGAAAAATGCAAGGGAGTGCTAGACGCAGTGGCACCAATTCAATCACGAACGTCCAGGCGGCAAAAGGTGCCACTGTGGTTTTCTGAGGGTCTTAAAGAGTTCAAAGTTGCTTCTAGGCGGTGTGAAAGAGCGTGGAGAAAGCAGAAGGAAGACCTTACCCTCATTGCCTGGAAAAATTCTCAGCGAGCATACAAATATGCAATCAGAAAAGCCAAAACATTGTACTATAAAACAAAAATAGGGCCCGATTACAAGGATATCAGAAAACTTTACTTCTACGTCAACAAGCTACTAGATTCCACGGCGCTGACCTCTTCATCATCTGTCATGCCATCTGCTGATCAGCTTGCCACATTTTTTAAAGATAAAATACTTAGTCTCTGGAGATCAATACCACGGCACTGTTCCGGAATAGATCAGTTTTTCAATGGCCTAGCTCCGGATCCAAAAGGGTGCCCAGTAGATAGAACATTTTTGCGCTTTTCTGCACTTACTGTAGACTCCGTTACGCAAAAGATCCGCAGATTTTCCAGTAAGTTTTGTTACCTAGATACCTGCCCAAACTACTTACTTAAAAGTGCACCTACTTGCTTTGTTGCAGACCTAACACTGCATCTGAACTTCATGCTAGGCAACGGACTCTTCCCTGACACCCGTGGGAACATACTCCTCACTCCGATTCCAAAAGATGCTAAAAAAGACAATAAAGATCTAACTAACTACTGCCCCATTGCATCAATCCCGTTATTTGTAAAACTGATGGAGAGCATGGTGAACAAACAGCTCACTGAGTACCTGGTCATGTTCTCCATATTCAACGAATCGCAGTCTGGATTTCGTACCCTTCACAGCACTGAAACTGTACTTGTAACACTTCTATCAAGCTTCAAGCAAGAAATAGCATTAGGGAGAAGCATTATTTTACTGCAATTTGACTTGTCAAGTGCCTTTGACATGGTGGACCATGCCATCCTGCTAAGACTTCTTGACTACTTTGGTGTCGGTGGGCATGTCCTTGCCTGGCTAGCCAGTTTCTTAACCACCAGGACCTACCAAGTGAAGTCCAACTCACGGTTATCCTCTCCGTGGCACCAGGTCTGTGGAGTGCCCCAAGGCTCACCACTCTCCCCTACTCTCTTCAACGTGATGCTGATTCCCCTGGCCGCAGCCCTTTCAAAGCTGGGTCTTCACCCATTTATCTATGCAGACAATGTTACTATTTACATCCCTTTTCAGAAAAGCTTCGCCGAAATCACTAATGAAGTCAGTCTTGGAATGCACACCATGCTCACCTGGGCCAACCACTTTAAATTAAAGATTAACACCGAAAAAACTCATTGCCTCATTCTTAGCTCTCCCTTTAATAAATTCAGACCGGCTACCTTAAACGTGCCAGGCTTCACATTACCCATCTCTGAGAGCCTACGTATTCTAGGTGTAATTGTGGACCGGAACCTTACGCTGTTGGATCATACCATCTCAACCACCAAGAAAGCATTCTCCTCTCTCTGGAAGCTAAAACGATTGAAGCCTTATTTCCCAAGAGGAGTATTTTGTAACTTGGTCAGATCGTTAGTCTTGAGCAGACTTGATTACTGCAACGGCATATACGCAGGGTGCACAGGCATGCTCCTAAAAAAGCTACAAACCGTCCAAAACACAGTAGCTCGCCTTATCTATGGAGCGTTAAAGTTCACCAGTTCCAGCCCACTTCGTGAGAAGCTCCACTGGCTTCCCATACAGGAGCGCATAACTTTTAAAATCTATACCCTAGTTCATAAGATACTCTACGGAACGGCCCCAGCATATATGGATGCCCTTGTCAACCTACCACCAAGAAATTCACTTAGAGCTGCCCGCACTTACTTAAACCTTAATTACCCTGCATGCTCTAGACTCAAATATAAAACCACATATGCTTCCACCTTTTCCTATGTCAGTACTCACTTGTGGAATGCATTACCCAAATCAGTGAAAACAGTTCAGGATCATCTGGCTTTCAGGAAGTCACTCAAGACCTGCTTATTTGGGCAAGCTTACCCTAAAGATACTGTCCTATCTCACCGACCCCAGGACACTGACCCCTCTAGTGCTCTTACAAACTAACCCATATCTTATCTTTACCTCCCCACCCCACTTATCCCCCCAATTTAATGTACTCGCCTATTTGTTCTTTAACTGTTGTAAGCCACATTGAGCCTGCCAGCGGTTGGAAATTGTGGGGTATAAATGCTGTAAAATAAATAATAAATAAATAAATAATTCTTTCCCCATACATATTCTCCCACCACCTTGTTTCAAGACTTGCTGCCATTATTCCCTCTAAGCTGAGAAGGAGTCCTCCTACTGCATTGCTGCCATTGAGTGATGGTGCTTCAATATTGTGTCCATCACTATTGAAAATGTGATAGTGAAACAGCACCTCCCACTGGCAGGACTGTAAGTGGTGGACTCCTGCTCAGCTTAGAAGGAATAGTGCTTACTACTGGTACTACATCTGTAACAGTTGTTGTTTTTTTCTACCTGCAACATGTAGCTCTATCATGTAAGTTTGAATTGTGTACTTCCCAAACTTTTCTCATGAGGCTCAAAGAGCAGTGAAGGAATCAGGGTAGCTTCCATCCAGGATGTTAAGACAGTATGGAGAGAGTGAAACAGCTCCAGAAGCAATAGGGACTGAGGAAACTATATACTTCTTGTCCTTTGATTTAGACCCCATGGAAATGGTGGCACAAGGCCTAAAGGAAGGCCTTAATCCTAAGAGAAAAGGTTGGTTCTTTTCTCTCTCTCTCTCTTTATATATATATATATATATATATATATATATAATAATTATTATTTATAGCATTTATACCCCGCTCTTTCCCGCTCAATAGTAACACAATGTATGGGTACAAAGTATCATAGAGGTAATACAATTTATGGGTAAAAAGTATCACAAAGATAATACAATTGTATAGAGAAGGACAAGAGGAAGAGATGTGGGGGAAGAGTTGAGGCATGTTTAATGTTAGTGGTGTGGATTAGGATCATAAGTTAAGTTGGGTCATTTGGATAGGCTTGTTTGAAGAGGTATGTTTTCAGCAGCTTTCGGAAGCGTGTATATATACAGTATATATATATATTGTTGGGGGGACTGCAAGTCTGCAACCCCAGAACTGTGCATACAAGGATTTACTAGCAGAGGAGGTAGACAGAGCCTTGGTTAGCCCTCTTGGTTGTGGGCAAGCAAAGTGTGTTCTGCTAGCTCTGCTTGGTTTGGGGTTGGAAAAAGTCAAGTAGTTTTTTTTCTTTTAAGACACCGGTGATTTGAACTTTATTTTGGATCTGTTGAACAGTATTTTGAAAGAAAGGGGGAAGGGCAGTATGCCTTGGGAGCGGTTTTAGACCCCTACAATACTGCTGCTGCAAGAGCTTTAAAGGAGACATTTATTGTGAACTGAGCATGGGACCTGGGGACTTTTTTGAACTGACTTTTAGATTACAAAGCTCTGAATTTGTTTTGCCTGATGAGAATTAGAAAGGACTGTGTGTAACTGAGCAGAGAAGAGCTCAAGCTTTCTTCAATGAACCCACTATATAACTGCTATACTTAAGGCTCCTTGACCAGGAGCAATTGTAAGTTTTTTTCAAGTGGGGGAGGGGCCATTACTTCAGCCCTAGTTCCATGTGAAAAGCAAATTGCTTGGACCAGACACATCACAGAAGAAGCATGGCATTTGGTACCCCATCACAGCAGCCAGGCTGACCACATCATCAGAGGAGAATGCCACCAGGCTAACTGCGTCATTGGAGGGGAATCCCCATATGCCCAGCGTGCTGTTCACTTTGCCTGATGATAATCTTGACTCTCACATAGCGGGGTTTTCTTTTTTATTGTCAAAGTGGTCCCTACTGGAAAATTAATGTAGATCACTATGATAGTATATGCCATGGACTTATTACCTAACTCCTTTTCATTGAGAAGTAGAGGGCATAGAATTGTAGACAATGAGTGGGACGTTGTGTAGAGCTGTGGAGAAAGGTGCCCCTACCTCATTTGCTCTATGGACACAAAAATACAGAACTTGTTCTGTAGCCACATGAATCAGCTTCTCCAAACAGAAGGTTCACAGAGGTTCCACTACATAAAGAAATATTTCTTTAGAGAAAGAGCATTGGATACACAGAACACCTTTCCACTAGAGGTGGTACAGAAACAGACTTCAACAAAGCACTGAGGATATCTGAGAGAGAAGAGAGAGTTATAGAGACTGAGCTGTTGGTTTGGATGGACAGACTGGATAGGCCATATGGTCGTTCTCTGCCATAATTTTGTTTATTATCTTTCAAAATAGACATGCTATTTCTGTGTTTAACTGCATTAAAACTTAGATTAATTGTTGCCTTGTTTAAAATACCTTAAAAGAAATACATTTATTAGGTTATTTCTGGGCTTAACTGCTGTGGGTGTTTTGTCTTCCACTTTGGTGGCAGCTGTTCCACAGGCCTGTCTGTTTCTTATATTGTCAGGCTGAGCCAAGCACTTAATAATAATCAATCTTTGAAATTCACAGAACAGTGTTCTTTAGCAATCCTGTTTCCTGTTTCACAGGCTTTCCCAAACAAGAGCAAGGCTTTTAAATTCCCAGAACATTTTCTGTAACAGCCCTGCTTCTCTGTTTGTCAGGCTTTACCAAACATTCACAAAACAGTTTCTTCAGCATCCCTTTTACTTTAATGTTTTATCTATAAATCACTGGCTCCTTGGCTCAGTTTTGACTGAAAGAAACTTTAACTACCACAGTTACTTTTCATCAGATTCCTCACATCTCTCCTAAATTGCTCCCATGTTTCCTCAGCTTGAATTCCTGCCCCTAGGCCTTTTGGGATTTGTAGTTCTCCTCCATCTTGAAAATCATTTTTCCTTTGCTTGATTTGCTCACCATTGGAAGTTTTATGGTATGTGCATACCATCATACTGCCTTAAAAGAAAAGGAGTTAGTTATTTATTGCCTTGTTTACATTGTTTTAAAAGAAATAGGTTACTTTGGTCTTTCTTTTCTACACTATATTCCCATCTTCCATTTACCTTAATTTACAGTCTGTTAACCCAATTAAGAGGGCAAGAGAGAAATTGGTCAACTGGGTATTTAGATTGTGTTGTTATTTTGTAGATCATTGATAAATTAACATAATCTAACTGCTGCCTCGGGGACATTAAGAGTATGTATGGGAGCAGGGTGTCCCAGTTTTCCCATCTTCAGCAACAAATTTCCTCAACATTTGCTTGAGGGTTCTGTTAAAACGTCCACTAGACCATCTGTCTGTGGATAATACGTGGATGTCCGTAAAGTGTTCACCTTGAATAAGACACACGCTTCATTACCCAAGGCATAAAAGTCAGCCCTTGGTAAGTAAGGATCTCTGTGGGAATTCTCATGCAGGAGAAGACTACCCATAATACATTAGCTTCTGTGGTGGCCTTCATATTACACAGTGTGATGGCCTCTGAGTAGTGAGTTACATAATCAAAGATGATCAGGATATATTTGTTGCCCCATGTAGTTTGCTTGAGTGGGCCCATAAAGTCCATAGCCACTCTGTCAAATGGGTTGTTGACAACAGGCATGAACTGGAGACTGTAAGGTAGGAACACTTACAGGACTGCTAAACTGGCAGATCAGGCAGGATAGACAGTACAGCACTATTTACTTATACAAACTTGGCACAGGCCAGTATATGCTCCCGGGTTTTCTCCATCCCCAAGTAACCTCCTAGCAGGTGACTGTGTGCTAGTTCTATGACTTGTTTTACACCACGCACAACATTATTTCATTTCACCATATTGTAGTCAGCGTCTTTTTACATTACAGTTTGGCGCCTTTTTTTCCCCTGGGTGTTAACGTTTTTTTAAGTCGTATTGTCTCTCTATATGTTTGTTTTTACACTTTTAGTAGCTATATGCATTATTTTACACACTTTTATTTATACTCATTTTGAGACACAAGTTTAAAAGAGCTTTTCCTTATATGCATAGTTTAATACATGACGCTTTCTTTGTAATTTGATATATCACTACAGCGTATGTCTTTTGGTCAGTCTGACTGCATCACAGTTCTTCGGTTTGATATTTCCTGATTTCAAATATAGGTTCTTTCCAATGGTAAGTACATTCTCATTCCGCTTCCTCCAGCACCTCTCAATGGCTCTATGTACCTATACTAAGTATTGGTTTATAGCACTTTATTTTTTATGTTCCCACAGCTCAAACTGTTTTGCCTCACAGTACCACACTTTGAAACAGTTTATTGATACATTTTTTGGATCAAGCTGTTTTCAGCAAATAAGTTTTTCACTTAAAAGACTGGCATTTCCACAAAAGCATTCATTCACATACCCCATAAATTTAATTTCTTTCCCTATGGCATTTATCATCATTCAAACATACTATAGTTCATTATCTAGCTTATTTTCGAAAGGGAAGGACGCCCATCTTCCGACACAAATCGGGAGATGGGCGTCCTTCTCCCAAGGTCGCCCAAATCGGCATAATCGAAAGCCGATTTTTTTGCATCCTCAACTGCTTTCCATCGCGGGGACGACCAAAGTTCACAGGGGCGGGGGAGATGGGCGTCCTCGGCCGATAATGGAAAAAAGAAAGGCGTCCCTCACGAGCATTTGGTCGACTTTACTTGGTCCTTTTTTTTAACTAAGCCTCGAAAAGGTGCCCGAACTGACCAGATGACCACCGGAGGGAATCGGGAATGACACCCCTTACTCCCCCAGTGGTCACCAACCTCCTCCCACCCTAAAAAAAAAAAAAATGTTTAACATTTGTTTCCAGCCTCTATGCCAGCCTCAAATGTCATACCCAGCTCCATCACAGCAGTATGCAGGTCCCTGGAGCAGTTTTTAGTGGGTGCAGTGCACTTCAGACAGGCGGACCAAGGCCCACCCCCCCACCCCCCCACCTGTTACACTTGTGCTGGTAAATGTGAGCCTTCCAAAACCCACCCAAAACCCACTGTACCCACATGTAGGTGCCCCCCTTCACCCATAAGGCTATGGTAGTGGTGTACAGTTGTGGGGAGTGGGTTTTGGGGGAGGCAGATTGGGGGGCTCAGCACCCAAGGTAAGGGAGCTATGCACCTGGGAGCAATTTGTGAAGTCCACTGCAGTGCCCCCTAGGGTGCCTGATTGGTGTCCTGGCATGTGAGGAGGACCAGTGCACTACGAATGCTGGCTCCTCCCACAACCAAATGGCTCGGATTTGGTCATTTCTGAGATGGGTGACTTCGGTTTCCATTATGACCGAAAACCGGGGATGACCATCTCTAAAGTCAACCTAAATGTTGAGATTTGGGCGACCCCCGGCCATATTATCGAAATGAAAGATGGACGTTCATCTTGTTTCGATACGGGTTTCCCCGCCTCTTCGCCGGAACGTCCTTAGAGATGGATGCCCTTAGAGATGGTTGTCCCCGTTTGATTATGCCCCTCTATATTATTAAGTAGCCTTTTGCCATGCTGTTCTTTAAATGTTCTTGTTGGTCTCAGCACTAGCTTCAGACAATGAGGGACATTTTTGAAAGGGACGTCCAAATTGCGATTTGGACATCCTTGGAAAATGGCGAAATCCAGGGACGGGGAAGCCTGTATTTTCAAAACAAGATGGATGTCCATCTTTCGTTTCAAAAATACCGTCAGGGACGTCCAAATCCATAAATTTCGCCATCCCTAGACATGGTTGTTTCTGATTTTGGGCGATTTTCGAAACCAAAGACGTCCATGTCAGAAATGGCCAAATGCAAGCCATTTGGTCATGGGAGGAGCCAGTATTTGTAGTGCACTGGTCCCCCTGATATGCCAGGACACCAACTGGGCACCCTAGGGGGCACTGCAGTGGACTTCATAACCCCCCCCCCCCCCAAAACCCACTATCCACAACTGTACACCACTACCTTAGCCCTTATGGGTGAAGGGGGGCACCTAGATGTGGGTACAGTTGGCTTTCTGGTGGGTTTTGGAACGCTCACTGTTTCCTCCACAAACGTAACATGTGGGGGGGGGGATGGGGCTGGGTCCACCTGTCTGAAGTGCACTGCACCCAGTAAAACTGCTTCAGGGACCTACATACTGCTGTCACGGACCTGAGTATGACATCTGAGGCTGGCATAGAGGCTGGCACAACATATTTTTAAAGATGTGTTTTGAAGATGGGAGGGGGTTAGTGCAGTAGCGTTCCTAGCCTGGATGACACCCGGGGCGGATCGCCGATGCGCCCCCTGGGTGCAACGCCCCCCCCCCCTGCGAAATGACACCGCCCCCCCCCCCCCCCGATGATATGACACCCCCCCCCGGGTGCACGCCGCTGGAGAGGGTGCCGCGGCGCACGCCTGTCGGCTCCAAGTTCGCTAACTTCGCTCATTCGCTGCAGCTCCCTCTGCCCCGGAACAGGAAGTAACCTTAATGTCAGTAGTATCTGGGGATCTAGGAAGGGGAGTAGGAATATGATCCTTGAAATGTGAGATGAGTCTGCTTAGGAGGTATGAGGGATGGGTGAGCTTAGCCCGCAGGGGAGGGGCACTAATCAAGGTAGAGTAAGAGGGAACCCAATGGTGGGCAGAATTAGTAGGGGGCAAGGCAGGTCAGATCATGAGGAATTAAAGAGCAGAGAAATATAGAATGGGGGAGTGGAGTAGGTATGGGAGGGGGTGTTAAGCACTCTACCCCAAAACAAAAGTCAAACTGAATTGGGAGAAGGAAGTGAGGAAAAACAGAATAAGATGAGAGGAGGAAGAATACGTTAAGGCTGGGAAGGACTGAGAAAGAAGTGGGGATGGTCTGAGAGAAAAGAAAGTGTATGGTGTGCACAGATTAGGTAGAGAAGAGACCATTGAGGACTGGCTGGGAGGGGGAGAATATGGGATGTATAGGTGGGTCAGGGTGGATTGGAAGGCATAGCATGACTGAAATATAATAGCAGTTCCACATCCAGAAAGGCTCCACCACCTGCATGCACAACCCTTGGAAGATCAGCAATCAGTTGCTCCATAACCACTAGGGCCACATTTGCATATTCTGCTTCCTGCCCTCAGACTGAAAATCCCAAATATTACATGTTGTGATGCTGAGCAGGATATCGGTGAATCCAAAGGCTTGCATTCATGTCAAGCAACTGTCTGCCAGCCCACTTGCTAAAGCTCTAGTGGTTAAAGAGTAAATGGGTGACTTAGGGAGCTGAGTTAGCACTTTGTACTTTAGAACCTTCTGAAAAATGGAAATTGGCATCTCATTTGGTGGTAACAGCTTTTGCACAATGCCTCCTCCTTTATTAGTGGTGACTCCAGCACAACATCCCACCTACTTTCTTGTTTTACCAAACATTCTCTTCTTTCTCCTCCATTCTCTGCCCTGCACCATTATCCCCCCCCCCCCCCCCCCCACACACACACACACTCCAGTGGTGTAGCTACGGGGGGGGGGGGTGGCACGGGGCCTGGGCCCCCTCAAACTGGCTCTGGAGCCCCCGGTTTGGCTGGCGGGGGTCCTCAACCCCACCAGCTAAGGCATCTGTCCCGTGCTGGTCTTACATTGCTGGCACCCTGTCCTGTTTTTCAGCGCATGCTCAGTTTCATTAAAATGAGCGTGAACAGCGATGAAAGCAGGACAGGGCACCAGCAATACAAGACCAGCGTGGGACAAACGGTTTAGCTGGCGGGGATTGGGGATCCCTGCCAGCCAAGTACCTTCCGGCAGCTGCAGCAAGCGGTGGTGGGGGGGAGCAGCAACAGGGAGGCAGAAGTGGCAGCGGTGGGGAGACAGAAATGGCAGGGGGGTCAGAGGTGGCGATGGGAGGGCAGCAGCAGGGAGGCAAGCCAAAATGTGCTTCCCCACCTTGGGCTCTGGCCCCCGCTCCCGTCAAGGTCTGGCTATGCCCCTGCCCCACTCCCCTCTTTCCTTGGCCCACTTGATATGGAAGGATATGAGTGTCCACACCACTATAGCAGTACCCCTTCATTCATGGTGCCCTGCACAGCCACACAGGTCATATGCCACAAAAGCTAGCCTATAGCAGAGCTGTGCTGGGAGTGAGAATGGAAAGCCAGGGCTTAGTAGCTGAGCCAAAAGGGAAACCAAACCAAAAGACACATATAGAGGGGCATAATCGAATGCGAACACCCATCTCCATGGGTGTCTATCTCCAAGAACGGGTACATGAAGGGGCGGGACAAACCGTATTTTCGAAAAAAATGGGCGTCCATCTTTTTTCCGAGAACACGGTTTGTGCCCGGCAAATGCATCAGATTTGTGTGGATTTGAGCTGGGCGGTTTCGTTTTTCAGCGATAATGGAAACCGAAGGTGCCCAGCTCAAAAACGAACAAATCCAAGGCATTGGGTCATGGGAGGGGCCAGGATTCGTAGTGCACTGGTCCCCCTCACATGCCAGGACACCAACCGGGCACCCTAGGGGGCACTTGTAACAATTAAAAAAAAAGTTAACTACCTCTGAAGTCCATAGCTCCCTTCCCTTGGGTGCTGAGCCCCCCAATTCCCCCCCAAAAACCCTCTCCCCACAACTCTACACCATTACCATAGCACTTATGGCTGAAGGGGGGCACCTGGATGTGGGTACAGTGGGTTTTGGGGGCAGTTTGGAGGGCTCCCATTTACCACCACAAGTGTAACAGGTAGGGGGGGATGGGTCTGGATCCACCTGGCTGAAGTCCACTGCACCCACTAACAACTGCTCCAGGGACCTGCATACTGCTATGATGGAGCTGGGTATGACATTTGAGGCTGGCACACAGGCTGGGGAAAAAAAGTTTTTAAAGTTCTTTTTTTTTGGTGGGAGGGGGTTAGTGCCCACTGGGGAAGTCAGGGGTGGTCATCCCCGATTCCCTCCGGTGGTCATCTGATCATTTAGGGCACCTTTTTGGGACTTGTTCGTGAAAAAAAAAGGGTCCAAAAAAAGTGACCCAAATTCGTGCTAAAAAGCCTTTCTTTTTTCGATTATCGGCCGAGGACGCCCATCTCTCCTCAGCCGATAAACACGCCCCAGTCCCGCCTTCACCACACCTCCGACACGCCCTCGTCAACTTTGGCTGTTTCCGCGACAGATTTTAGTTGAAGATGCCCAAAATCGACTTTCGATTATACCGATTTGGGCGCCCACGGGAGAAAGACGCCCATCTCCCGATTTGGGTCGAAATATGGGCCTCTTTCTCTTTCGAAAATAAGGCGGATAGTTGGAGGGCAGTGAACCCTTTACCCCCTTCCAAATTCTATCTCTCCTTTAACCTCTTCCTGTTTCTGCCATGCTATTTCTTGGGATGATACAGCATAACGAGCCCACTTATTCAAACATCACTGTCTCCTATAAGATGTAACAAGGGAATTACTTTTATTTTTGTGAAAAAAGAGAGATGATGTTACTCTCAATTTGAGATTCAATCATAGGACTCTGCATTTCAGAGTTGCTAAAGAGAAGAAATTTTAAAGATATTTTTCACACTATGGCATCAAATACTGGCACATTTCTCCCCTGCCGCCCCATGTTCTTCCAATAAAATAACATTCTAATTCTGGTGACTACAGGGCTGGAGGAGAAGGGGAAACTATAGCTATTGGTATTGATCCAGCCCAGCTGACAGAGAAATCTTTACTACAAGCAAACGATTTTCCATCCTTCGTGTCTGTAGTTTAACTTTAGTACTCTCTCTCTCTCTCTCTACTTGATCTTGGTTTTTTCTCTGTCCTCAAGTTCCTTCTTTAAGGATTCTCTTCCAGTCTTCCTCTCATGTCATCATCATTTCTCTCAATGTATATTCAGGGCTTTTTTTGAGGGGGTACTTGGGGGTACTGAGTACCGGCACCTTTTCCATTGTCTGCTAAAATTGACCCATGGTTAGGGTTACCATATGGCTCCAGAAAAAGGAGGACGGATTGAGCCAGCCGGGTTTTACTTCCATTGCTTGAAAGCAATGGAAGTAAAACCCGGCTGGCTCAATCCGTCCTCCTTTTTCTGGAGCCATATGGTAACCCTACCCATGGTGCCCGCGTTTTAATGAAAGAGCTCAGGCTCTACAGAACAATTCTGCCTTGTCATAGATTCTGTGACTGGTTGCAGGGGGCCTGGCTATTTTGTGGTGGATCCCTCAGTGATCACTCCACCCCTGAAGGGTGGCCCAGCATTTGAGTACCGGCACCTTTTTCACTAGAAAAAATGCACTGTGTATATTTGTCTCGCCATGGTTTCTCTGTACAGCTTCTCTCATTTCACTTTCTTCTAGTCTTACTCCTACTGCTCACCTTTTCTCATCTCTACACCATGACTCCCCCTCCCTCCCGTTCTCTCAGCCACTCTTTTCCCAGTCCCACATAGCTACTCTCCATCTCCTAGATAAGTTAATCGGGTCATTTTGGATCTTCCTTGGTTACAGAAACATGAACCTTGTATAGACTGACGTTCTGTAGATATTCTGGCCTGGGGTCCAACCTGTTTTCATTCCTGTCTGAATATCTGTTCAACCTTGGCTAACTCTGGCTAGGACCAAATCATTCCTGCCTCCTGGTCTTCCAACTGCATACGGTGCCTAAGCTGACGTTTTCTGCAAGAAACAAGCCGAGAACCTACCACCCCATATGATCAACATAAAATGTCTAATCTGCAATGGAATAAACCTGCATTTACATGAACCTACTGCATACAAGCAGTCCAAACCAGAATATCCGCACCAGTACACAAACTGACAAAAAGAATTTTTGTTGATCATATGCACCCTTACAGACAGTTTAATCAATGCAGTGTTTGATATTCTCGGTTGGATTAAATTCTGTTTTGTGGAGTCTTGACAGTTTCTCCTGATGAAGGCTGTCCAGCCGAAGCACAGCCTGTGTTCAAGTGTACAGTGCTGTGTACGTCTAGTAGCGCTATAGAAATGATAAGTAGTAGTAGTAGTTTGCCTGTCTGGGATTTGTATCTACATGTTCTTTACCCATTAAAGGAACTTTTGTGCAACATTTGGTCATCTTGACATTTGTCATCTTCCACTCTTGGTTTGGTTTGCTTAAAGTAGTATACTATGCCTCACTTTGTATAGTTGTTTGACTATTTTTACTGCTGTAATTGTCTATTGCTTATGTTTGACTTATTCTTGCTGTACATCCCCTTGAGTGAATTCCTTCAAAAAGGTGGTAAATAAATCCTAATAAATAATATAAAGGGCCTTAAGTTTATTTAGTATTACTATTTTATGGTTTTCTTTTAATGATTGCTTCTCGTTGAACTGCAGATTGTTTAGGGCAAATCATTTGCTGATCGAATACGCTGTGGTGACAAATTTCTCTCTTTTTCTCTTAATTGGGATAATTGCCTATAAAGTAAGAGGTGTGGTTGGAGTGGGTGAGAAAGAAGACTAAACTAAGCTAAAGGAATTTATACCTGACAAGCTATCTGATACCTACTTTTTACTGCTGTAGTCCTTTAAGAAATACATCTAAAATATTTTCAATAAAAATTATTTAAACTTAAAAAAAATTGACTAAAGCAAAATGATGGAGATCTGATGAATACCTAATGCCTATTTTGTACTGCTCTAAGGCTTTAACAATTACATTTAAACTAAGGGAAAAGAACATTAGACTATTTAGACAGGATAATTACTAATGGTTGCTTTTTTAAATTAAATTAAAACAATTTTATTAATAAACCTACAAATTGTTTTCTATCCCAGTTTGCCACTAAATCTCCCAGCAAAATATTATTCACTAATCCAGAGAAACTCCCTTTTTTCTCAGAACTCCCTCTGAAAAAAACTGTATATTGTAATAAGTAGGATAAGCATGTAGAGATATAGCCTTGGGAATGCTTTCCAATGTAGATTTGTAGAAGATGTGGGGAAATTTGTAGTGGAATTGTGTTTGGGGGGGATTGGAAATAGAGAGTATGAGTATATGCGGAAGATATAGATGAGATGTGTAGTGTGTCGGATGAGAAGTCTGAGTCTTTGTGGATGGAGTTGTATCTGTGTGGAAGACGGTAGTTAAGAAGTCCTCAGAAGGGGTATATTCAGGATATTCTTTGGGATTATATGTGGTTTTTGTATTTTGCAAGGTCATATATGTACACGGCATCAAATTTAAACAGCATTTATACCTGCTATCAGTCACTTGCAAACCCCACAAACTTGTCTTTTATGATCTGATGCTGGGTGAGATGTTTGAAAGAGAATTGCTTAAAGTTGGTGTTCTTTAATTATCAACATAAGTACATAAGTACATAAGTAGTGCCATACTGGGAAAGACCAAAGGTCCATCTAGCCCAGCATCCTGTCACCGACAGTGGCCAATCCAGGTCAAGGGCACCTGGCACGCTCCCCAAACGTAAAAACATTCCAGACAAGTTATACCTAAAAATGCGGAATTTTTCCAAGTCCATTTAATAGCGGTCTATGGACTTGTCCTTTAGGAATCTATCTAACCCCTTTTTAAACTCCGTCAAGCTAACCGCCCGTACCACGTTCTCCGGCAACGAATTCCAGAGTCTAATTACACGTTGGGTGAAGAAAAATTTTCTCCGATTCGTTTTAAATTTACCACACTGTAGCTTCAACTCATGCCCTCTAGTCCTAGTATTTTTGGATAGCGTGAACAGTCGCTTCACATCCACCCGATCCATTCCACTCATTATTTTATACACTTCTATCATATCTCCCCTCAGCCGTCTCTTCTCCAAGCTGAAAAGCCCTAGCCTTCTCAGCCTCTCTTCATAGGAAAGTCGTCCCATCCCCACTATCATTTTCGTCGCCCTTCGCTGTACCTTTTCCAATTCTACTATATCTTTTTTGAGATACGGAGACCAGTACTGAACACAATACTCCAGGTGCGGTCGCACCATGGAGCGATACAACGGCATTATAACATCCGCACACCTGGACTCCATACCCTTCCTAATAACACCCAACATTCTATTCGCTTTCCTAGCCGCAGCAGCACACTGAGCAGAAGGTTTCAGCGTATCATCGACGACGACACCCAGATCCCTTTCTTGATCCGTAACTCCTAACGCGGAACCTTGCAAGACGTAGCTATAATTCGGGTTCCTCTTACCCACATGCATCACTTTGCACTTGTCAACATTGAACTTCATCTGCCACTTGCACGCCCATTCTCCCAGTCTCGCAAGGTCCTCCTGTAATCGTTCACATTCCTCCTGCGACTTGACGACCCTGAATAATTTTGTGTCATCGGCGAATTTAATTACCTCACTAGTTATTCCCATCTCTAGGTCATTTATAAATACATTAAAAAGCAACGGACCCAGCACAGACCCCTGCGGGACCCCACTAACTACCCTCCTCCACTGAGAATACTGGCCACGCAATCCTACTCTCTGCTTCCTATCTTTCAACCTTATCCTTTGTCCCATCTCTACCTTTACCCTCTTCAGCCCTTGCAATTTCTTCCTCCCCTACCCTCTATCGCTAGCTGTCTTGTTATTTCCTCCTGCTCTGTTTGTCCGCTATTTGTCTGTTTGGTTAGATGTCTTTCTGTAGCTGTGTGAGTGGGTGTAAAGTCTCTAAATGTGCCTCTCTTTCTATCTTCCACCCTCAGTCTCTGGCTGTTCCTGCTCTGTTTATCTGTCTGTTTCACAGGGTGTCATTCTGTGTCTCTGTTTGTGGCTATGGCTCTAGTTGTGAGGTCTGGGTATACTGGTGGTGAGTAGCTGGTGCATAAATGAGTGGTTTATGTGGGCATTTTCTCATAGGAAACAGAAAATAAAGACGATTACCTGGAATAGACATCTTTACTAAAGACGATACAGGCCCAGGATCTGGGTTCTGGACTTTCTGAGCAATTATGTATAAAGAGGTTCAGGTCTGACAAGCAGACCATTTTTCTCTTCTGTCAACAGCTAGAGCTTTGGCTGCAGGCAGCCAAACAGAGGGAACCGGCCATCCCAGTGTACCTCAAGATCACCAGAGTCCTCACCTTTTTGGCTGAAAGGATCTTCTAGTCCACTCTGGTGACTATAGCTGGCATCATCTAGTCAACTCTCTTTGCATCATTCATTTTCTGAGGGCCTTTCTCAGAAAAACCACTAAGTATATTGTCTTCCCTCCACATATGCTCCACATACAGGAAACTATGACAATTCTTTTGAGTTGATTCATTTCCCATCAGATCTGGGGGCAACTGATAATTCACATGCTGCAACCTTGCCACCTCTTGGGAATGAGGCTGGCTGCTGCAAGAGAAGAGTCTTGTATTCCCTCAACATGCAGGTAATCTGCAATACCAAAGGTCTCATCACTGATTTTTCCCCAGCTACCTTGGCTTCTCTAATGATACCTACATTCTCACACTGTATGGAATACATCACAAATTTGATAGAGGTCAGATCACCAGGGGATGGCTTTTAGATAAATCACCACTGCTCTCACACACATACACACCTCCTCATCACTGCTCTCTTTTCTCCACAAAAGTCTTTCACTCTTTGGTGATCATACATGGTCAACCATCCGGAGAGTCCAGCAACACATAACAGCTTGCTAACTCACCACTGTCCTTCTTATTCTTTCTTCACCAACATAGGCAGTAAAAGCTATCCCTAGACAACATGGCTGTTGCTTCCCATTGCCAGCCCCCAGAGTAAAGCTGAGAAATACTATAATAGGACCCACAGGTAGACAAGGGCTGTCATAAAAGTACCTTTTTCTCTTTTTGACCAGATTCATGTACCTGGACAGACTTAGGGGACAGATCTCATATCACCTTTCTTCATTTTTATTGCTTGTTAGACCAAGTAATCTATGCTCCCTCTTCAAAAAAATCTCCAGCTTATCTATATTCTGACCTAGGGTTTCTTGCAAGAATATTTTCATAAACCTTATTGCTACATCATCTTCAGTATTTTTATTTATCCCCAACACTCTAATATTCCTACATCTTGATCATGGTCTACCACTTTTACTTGCAAGGCTAAGGCCTGCTTACAAAGGGTTGCAATACTGCTGATGGCTGTATTAGCCTCCCAGTCTTCCAAATCAGACAGTTGTTTTTCTAATTCTTCAACTTGGGAACCCATCATGTCAAATTTATCATTTAGTTAAGCTACTGAGCACTTCACTTCTTGGAAGTTTTTCACAAAGTCTGCTCTTAACATTTTAACTTCTACCAATATCTATTTATTGGAATCACTGGGGGCCTCCTCTGCATGTGGTTTTGAAATCAACATGGCCTCCCTTCTCTGGCCCGATTCTTCACTGGCACCATCTGCTTCCTGCTAACAGTCCATTGTCTGACCTGATTTTTCTACCATACGTCTTGTTTTTCTCAGGGCCATGTTTTCTGCAATCTCTCAAAGCTAGAAGCACAATGTTATAGCTATATGGAGGAATAACCAGGGCTATAGCTGATGCCTCTCAGAAAAACATAACTGTCAGCATTTATGCTCACTAGCATCTTCCCTGTTCTGGTTTTTAGGATGCAGGGAAAGTTGGCCAGTCAAATTTAAGGGGTCCTTGTACTAAGCTGTGGTAAAAGGGGGCCTGCGTTAGCTTCAATGTGTGTTTATGATGCACTCTGAGCCCCCTTTTACCACAGCCAATAAAAGGCTGTCTTTTTTTTTCCTCAAAAAGAAATGGCTGTGCAGTAAGTGAACCACTTGCTGCACGGCCATTTCAGGGGGGGGGGGGGGGGACACTTACCGCCAACTACTGAGGGGCAGTAAAGGCTCCCTCACTAGCCTGGTGGTAACCGCTGCCTGATTACCGCTGGGTAAGCACCGGCGCTACAAAAATAGAAAATAGTGGAATAAGAAAAGGTACAGAGAAGGGTGATGAAAATTATAAAGGGGATGGGATGACACCCCTTGAGATGTGGCTACCAGAATTGCATACAGTATTCGAGGTGCAGTTGCACCATGGAGAGATGCAAAGATATTATAATAGTCTCAGTTTTGTTCTCCATTCCTTTCCTAATAATTCCTAACATTTGCTTTTTTAGCCACCACTGCAATTTGAGTAGAGGGTTTCAACATATCATCAACAATGACACATAGATTCTTTTCCTGGATGGTGAATCCTAATGTGGAACCTTACGTCATGTAGCTATAGTATGGATTCCTCTTCCCTGCATGCATCACTTTGCATTTGCTCATATTAAATGTCCTCTTCCATTTGGATGCCCAGTCTCCCAGTCTCGTAAAGTCCTCTTGCAATTTTTCAAAATCCTCTTGTAATTTTAACAACTTTGAATAACTTTGTGTCATCAGCAAATTTAATTACCTCGCTAGTTATTCCTATCTCTAGATCATTTATAAATACGTTAAAAAGCAGCAGTCCCAGCACACCCCTGGGAACCCCACTCTCTACCCTTTTCCATTGAGAATACTGACCATTTAACCCTACTCTCTGTTTTCTCTCTTTTAACCAGTGCTTAATCCCCAGGAGTCGTTCATTAGGTACTCTGTCAAATTCCTTTTGAAAATCCAGATACACAATATCAGCCAGCTCCCCTTTATCCACATGCTTATTCATCCTTTCAAAGAAATGTAGCAGATTGGTGAGACACGATTTCTCTTGCCTAATTCCATGTTGGCGTTGTCTCATTAAGCCATGCCTATGTATATGCTCAGGCCAACTTAATTGGATATCTTTTTAATATCCAGTTATAGATAACTAGATAACGTATCTAGTGTCTTTAACCAGAAATGCATCATCTTAGTATTGGCTCGTATTTACCAGTGTGTATATCGATAGGCACCTGAAAACTGGATGTGATCACCTAGAATTTGTGACCAGTCCTTGCAGTATACTGTATATGAACATATAGAATAGACAGCATCAGTACAAGCAACCCAGTTTCAGAACTGCCACAAAACAGTTTTAAAGGGTTGAAACCAGCAGTTCTGTGAACATTTGTTTCAAAGTAAATGTACCATACTGTATTGATTGCCAAAAAGTTGCATGTTTCTATGGAAATCTGACAGCAGTTAATTTGGAGCTGTGAACAGCCTGTAGCTGTCTCCACTGAAATCAGTAGAGATTGCAGGGGGTGCCCATAGTTTGCAAATCAGAATCTGAAACATTTAATGGTCAGCACTATATATAGAGTAATGAGGAGATGAATCATCCATTTTCCAGATTCCAAATGGAATCAAAATAAAATAAATACATAAAAGAATGAATACTGTGCAAGAGTTGGCGAGTTCCAAAACAGCTAGCTTACGAATGCATTTCCTGAGGACGTACAATGAGATTTTCTGATGTCATGTTTTCATGTTACTCATGCACACCCATAGAGTCACAGATGTATATTTATTTTATTTATTTATTTATTTATTAGGATTTATGTACCACTCACCCAAGGCAGTGTACAGCAAAAATAAGCCAGACATAGGCAATAGACAATAACTACAGTAAACATATTCAAATACACATCATGGCATAGTTCACTATTTACAGTGTTAACACAATATGCGTTAAAATATTTTAATAGACAGCATAGGGAAGCAGAGGTGGAACTTATACACAGATAAGGTAGAATAATATGAGTTACATTGAAAATAAGAGTAACTAATGTAAGGAAAAACTGCACATGGAGTCAGGAAATGTGTGTAAAAATGACTTAATTAAGCAAGTCCTGCTATGTTATGTACGCAGTGGCGTAGGAAGGGGAGGTGGTGGGGTGCACGCCGCTGGGGGGGTGTCAGCTCCGCTGGTTCCCTGCTCCCTCTGCCCCGGAACAGGTTGCTTCCTGTTCCGGGGCAGAGAGAGCAAGGAACCAGCGGAGCCGACGCAGCTCCCAGCAACGTGTACTTGGGTGCGGATCGGCCCTCTCGCCCGCCCCTTGCTTCCTAATTCATGAAAGAATGTCCTCTGGGGGGAAGGGTGCGCTCCAGAGGGGGGAGGGTGCATGCTGAGGGGGGGGGGGGCGCCGTGCTGCACCCAGAGGGGGTGCGCAGCAACCCGCCCCGGGTGTCAGCCGCCCTCGCTACGGCACTGTATGTACGGCCAGTGGTAGTCACAGGACTAGCTAGTTAGTTGCTTTTTCTATTATAGCAGTGGTTCCCAAACCTGGTCCTGGAGGCACCCCAGTCAGTCAGGTTTCCAGTATATCCACAATAAATATTCATGAGTTAGATTTGCATGCAGTGGAGGCAGTGTATGCAAATCTTTTTCATGAATATTCGCTGTGGGTATCCTGAAAACCTGACTAGATGGGATGCCTTCAGGACCAGATTTGGGAACCACTATATTATAAGCTTGGGAGAAGAGCCAAACTTTCACCTGCTGCTGAAGTAGAGAGAGTCTAGCTTTAATTGAAACCTTTCTGGGAGTGCATTGTAGAGTCTGGAGGCTGCTCCAGAGAAGGCTTGTTAGTGGGTGTCATATTGTGTGATTTCTTTGAAGAGGGAATGGCTAGGAGTATTCTTAGCAACCTTAGAGGTGCACAAAGGGATCTTCAAGTAATCTGGTCCATTTCTTTTAAGAGCCTTGAAGATTCAAGAGAGTTTTAAAGTTAGCCTGTGACATTTTTGTAGAAATGAGAGCTGCCAAGGCGTCCCAATTCTTGAGAGGGAGATTTTAGTACACACTCCCAGTTCCACCCACTCTACATGGCTTTGCCCCCTGACACGCCTTAATCCCATGGCCATTTCAGAAACTATTTTATTTAATAGCCTAATACCCTTTTTAATTAGCTTTCAGAGGCCAAAACCTCCTGCCTCAGGTCAGGTCAAGACAGTATAATGCTGTTATGATATCCTCTCCTGACCTGAGGAAGAAAGTGCTAGTCTCTGAAGGCTAATCAAAAACGTTTTAAAAATTAGTGAAGGTATCAACTTATTTTCTATTTTGTGTTTTATTTGCAGACCAGCAGAACCTACAGCGCATGCCTGAAGGCTGCTGCAGCCCCGCGCTTGTTTTTCTTCTTTTTCTGTGGCTGCTGCTGCTCAAGAGAAAGGCAGCAGCAGTGGCGGCAGATCTCAGCAGGAGACTTTCCCACTTTGGCGGGCGTGCGGGAGATGACATGCCAAAGCGGGAGTCTCCCGCTGAATGCTGGAGACTTGACAGGTATGAGAAATGGTGTGATGTTATGTTATGTTATGTTAATGAGGACTTGTTACCAACTCTCTTAACCAAGATTCAAGGGGAGTTACAAATTACTAAGCAAAATAAATACTGATAACAAACTATCAGAATATTAACAAATACATAGCATACATAAATTTATCAAACAATACTAAAAACCCCATGACCTCACCTAGTAAACAGGTGTGTTTTCATAGCTTTGTGGAATAAAAATAAGTTGTCATTGAACGAAATTCAGAAGGAAGATTGTTCTAGTGCTGGACAGCAACAAAGAAAAAAGATTCAGAAAAACCAGTTTTAAATTCAACCCCCTTAACAGAAGGAAAAGCTAACATCAAGTTATTGGCAACTCCTAGAATTTGCCCCAAACTTTAATATATTCACCAACATGGAATTACCTTCAGGGCAAGTGCCATCCAAAAACTTAAACACAGGGCCGCTGAGGGTGGGCAGGGGGAGCAAAATTCCATGGGCCCAGGCCTCTCTCTCCTGCTCCTGACAGGAGCCAGGTGATCGCATCCCGACAGAAGCAGGAGACAGAAAACTCCGGTGCTGGGCCCCCCTTGGAGGCTGGGGAGGACCTGACTGGAGGAGCAGACACAGCAGGCTGGCGGGGGTCCCCCCAGGCCCCGAAAGCATAAGAGATCTTCCTCCAGCGCTGCTCTTCTTCACTGTGCTGCATTGTATGCCAAGCGGCTGCTTTTCCCCTCAGTCCGTGCATGCTCAGTTTTGAAGCCAAGCATGTGCGACGTGAGAGAAAAAGCAGCCATAGGGGCAGGCCATATAGCAGAGTGAAGAAGAGCAGCACTGGAGGAAGACTTTTCTGTTGGTGGGGCCTTGGGATCCCCGCCAGACAAGGTATTTACAGTTGCGGTGGGCGGGGGCAGCAGCGGCGATGAACCTGGTGGGGGCAGCGGCAGTGACAAACCTGGCAGGGGGGGGGGGCAGCGGCGGCCCTGCCCTGGGCTCGCCTCAGTCTCTTAGTGGCCCTGTTGTTGTCCTAACAATTTTTCATCTGATGGTAAACTCTGTTTGACTATCTTCAAGAACTGATGCAAGAATGTCAAATGTATGGAAATTCTTCAGTCTTAAGGCCGGACAAACAGACTATCAATCGAATGGACAGTCACACCAATGTAAAATTTTTCCATGGGATGACCAGCAGTCTGTTGTGATCAGGGGCTTAGCCAGACAACAGATTTTGGTTGGGCCTAGTTAAGAAGTGGGTGGGCACCAAATGTTCTCCCCCCCCCCCCCCCCACCCCCCACCAAAAAAATATCTCAGCTGCAGGAAAATTGCACCTTGGCAGTCTGCAGCAGGCATGCGCTGAAAACTGAGCATGCACAGGTGCCAGTATTGTGGAGAGTAGAATTTTGTTACTATCAGGGGAAAGTCTTCAGCTGACAGAGCTTGGGATCTTCATCAGCTACCGCTAAACATGTGCTACTGTTGGGTGGGCCTGAGCCGATGGAGCCGAGGGCAGGCAGGTGAGACTGGGGACTGCAGCGCCGGCAGCATGACCCCAGCACCGCCCCCCCCTCCCCCGGGAGGCCCGGGGGATTTTGTTCCCCCTGCCCCCCCTCTCGGCAGCCCTGGTGATAGAAACATATGTCTGTTCACCAAGAATTGCAGCCAACTTCAGCTTCATCTCCACTTCAAAGAGACCCAACTCATCACTGTTCTGTTTGGCTGGAGACTAGCAACCAGTTCAACAAGCTCAGGCAACTCTACTGTTCTCATAGGCTATATTCCCTGAACAGCAAAATGTAAGATGAGATGATCCACTGTTTGTGTGATGAGGTTTATAATAGCAAAATCCTGTTTCAGGTTTTGTTGTTTTATTCAGTTTGCTGAGGAATCATCATTTAGGTCTCTCTGCCACGTTTACTTTTTACTTTTAACTGCACGTATCAGAAGTAACTAGGTAAAAGTAGTAAAAATTATTAAAATTATTTCTTCAGTAAAAGTAAAAAAATTTTCCCATACTTCTTTACAAGTAAAAGTAACAAAACTTTTACTTAAGTACAGTAACTAGTTACATTTACTTAGTTACAGGGACTGCCCAACCATTAGGCCACCTGAAGTGAGTGCCTCAGCCGGCACTCTTCAGAAACAGCATCTCGGGGGACAGCTTTGCGGCATTTTACCTCATCACGGTGACGTTCCAAAGTTGGCAGCAGTTCCCATACGCTGCCCTGCCACCACTGGCACCCGCCTCTTCCTTTTACTGCGACCACCTCTCTGAAGTAACTTCCTGTTTCATCAGAGGCTCAGGCAGCCACAGTAAAGGGAAGAGGCAGGTACCGCCGGCGGCAGGACAGCATATGGGAATTGCTGCCGCTTCCGGATTTGGAACATCACCGAGATGAGGTAAAATGCCTGGGGGCAGCATCTCAGCCCAGGGGGGGGGGGGTGGCATGTTAGCTCCGCCTCAGGCGGGATCTTGCCTTGGACCTGCCCTGCTTAGTTACGATACAACACTAGTTTTAATCTATTGTAAAGGAGAATATTTTTGAACTCATAGACAGACATGGTTTAATGGGACAGAGTCAATATGGATTTAGCCAGGGGAAATCTTGTTTAATCCATCAGCTTTTTTTTTAAGATGTGAATAAACATGTGGATGAAGGTGAGGCAGGTGATACAGTATATCTAGATTTTCAGAGAGTTTTTGACAAAGTCCCAAATGAGAGACTCCTGAGGAAACTCAAAAGTCATGAGATGGGAAGCAATGTTCAGTTGTGAATTGGTAGCTGATTAAAAGAAAAGAGACTAGGGTTAAATAGTTAATTCTCTTAGTGGGGGAAGGTAAACAGTTGAGTACCACAGGGATCTGTAATGAGACCATTGCTTTTTAACATAATTATAAATGATCTGGAAATGGGAGTGATGAGTGAAGTAATCAAATTTGTAGATGACACAAAGGCGCGCTGAACAATGGCTTGCGGTAGTATAGGCTCTGGTTTTGGGCACATGCAGAATCATTTTTCACTGCACATGTATAAAAGCCCTCTTTTTTTCCCCTAAAATGTACGTGCGACAAAATCAAAATGGCCGCACGTGCATTTTGGGTCTTAGACTTTACTGCCAGCCATAGACCTAGCGGTAAAGAATTTGGGCGGTAATGACCTACACACGTCAGATGCCACTTGGCATGTCAGAAAATAAAAAATAGTTTTCAGACGTGCGTAGTGGACGCATGCCGAAATTGAAATTACCGCAAGGGCCACGCGGTAACCGGGCAGTAACTCCAATTTGGCGCACGTTGGGCATGCATACGTGCCTACGCAGCTTAGTAAAAGGAGCCCTTTCAATGGCTTTTAACTGGGAAAATACAAATTACCTTTCCCATGTTGCCTTCCGTTAAAGATATATACTTTTACATAAATCTTAGGGGTCTTTTGTTTTTTGGGGTTTTTTTTAGTACAGGGGCTATGGCATGGACATACATGCTGAAACTAGGTACTAGACAAACTATGTCGGGTGGTGGGGGGGTTCAGAGAATAAACCACACAGAACAAAACTCTGCCTAAAAGAAACTCAGAATCCTATGTAACAAAACCTATTATACCATAACAGCATTAACTCCAAGGACACAAACAATAGCAACTCTACCTGTGAAAGGCAGAACTGCCAAATATTACAAACCCTAGAACACCAGCAAACCTCCTATTGGAAAATCAGAAAAAAACTAGACTGCTACAGATTCCTACACAGAAATTAAACATAGTAAAATCCCTAGTCTCTACCACACATGCAAAACACAGACCATCCCTCAATAAATACAGAACAAGAGACTGCAAATTACAAATAGAAACATACAAATGAAGATTAAACTGAAAACCCCAAGAAGCCAGAATCTATACATAGGTCAACACTGAAGAAAGAAACACAACTTGCATTTCGTCCTGTACTCAACAAATACAAAGAGATAAGAGATGCATATTTCTAAAGCACGCAGATATATCCCAGTCATTAATCACTAAAAATAAAATGCTTTTTTTCCTACTTTTTTCTGCTTTTTTTATTTTTCTAAGATTGGTTTTGGTATCTCTTTCCTGCTTTCCACTTGTTTATCTTCTCAAATATTTTCAGCAAAAGGCTGTCCCAAGTTATCCAGCTAAGTTATCTGGATAGCACATACAATATTGCCACTATCCCGATAAGCTCTGGCACTTATCACATTATTCAAATATTCAATGTCAACCACTATCTAGAAAATGGTGCTGAATATCTAGGTATTTTCTTACCCCTGAGACTTGCATTTAACGAAACGCTGATAGCAGTGGCTGAATATTGGTCTGGAAGGACCTATTTTCTACCCAGAAGGCCCAGTGAAGTAAACAAGTTCTTTTCCCAGCATCTGTGTCCTCTCACCTGATTCTACCATATACATGGTTGGATCATGAAGGATGACCTGCTGATTCACCCATTTGGTATTAGTGAGCTCTGAACAACCAATCAGAGAGACAGCTACCAGAATTCTGATATTTTACTTACAGGTCTGATAAGACCCAAGTGGGCCTTAAAAAGACTACTAAGAACAAAGACTTTTTGCTACTGCTTTTTTGCTTTGTTTTTTTATTTGTGCCTTGGTTTTTACTTTTGGCTTTACTTCTGCTCTTAATGCAGTTGCTATCGAATTTTATTCATAACCTTTAGACTGCTTGCCAATTTCATTATGACATAGGTGTCAAATAAATGTAAATTTAGATGGGCAGGCTGCCTAGACTTGTAAATGTCATTTTCCAACAAGGAGTGACTGTTCTGTAATAGCACTGCCTTCATGTGCCTCTAGACAACTGCCCTGTTTCATACCTTATGCTATGAGTTTATCTTGTTAGGCAGACTGGATGGGCCGTACAGGTCTTTAACTGCTGTTATCTACTATATTACTATGTTAATTCTTATCTTAGTGTAACTCGGGTCTCACCGACCAGCTCACTCCACACTTCCCCGGGTCTCAAACAAATATCAAAGGGGTCCACCAACATTCTCTCACTCAGTGTCTGGTCTCAGTCCTATGAGCTTGGGCACAGGCTGGGGTCAGACTTACTCCAGTAGGCCGGGCTTGCTTGAGTACTCTTGATTAGTCTGGGAGAAAGGATTTCACTCTCACTTCAAGAAAGAATCTCCACACTAAGGATCTGTAGTTTAATGCAAAACCAACTTCATTAAGCTCTACAACAGGCAGTTTAAATCCTTCTTAAGTCACTTTGTTATCCTATTTGATATCAGATGAAAACTATAAATCCAGAGCAAACTTAGGGATATGGCATATCTTCTTAAATGCAATTTATAATCCTATAGTATATGTCCATACCCATCCCTTCTGGGTGAAACAATCTAAGGATGGCAGATCTTCCTCTTTGAATCAGACCTCCCTGTCTGTCCACGCCTCTCCTCCTCCTCTCCGGGTTACCACCTTTGGCTCCGAATAGCTCTTCACTGTTCCTGCTCCCAGGCCAGGATCCCCTATGTCCCACCTGGAGCACTCCCGCTGCTCACAGCTAATGCTGGAATTAGCAGAAACCAACTTTTTGTCAGCCTTAGTTTCTTGAACCCTTCCAGGACTCCCCTCTCCTCCAAGGGTCCCGGTGGGGGTACAGGCATGTTGCTCTAATGGACCTGAGTATAACATCTGAGGCTGGCATAGAGGCTGATAAGTAATGTTTTTATTCACATTTTTGGGGTGTGGGAGGGGGTCAGTGATTACTGGGGGAGTAAGGGGAGGTCATCCCTGATTCTCTCCAGTGATCATTTAGGGCACTTTTCTGTGCCTTATTCGTTTTAATCCTGGATGGTTTTCTTTTGTTCCATTATGGCTCAAAAACGTCCAAGTCTTAGAAGTGCCCAAATCCCACCCTTAACATGCCCCTAACATGCCCCCTTGAGATTTAGACGCATTGCAGATGAACAACATAGAAAAATATCTGAAAAATAGGTTTCAAAAATACCAACCCTGGAAGCTGGTCTGAAAAAGGTGTACACAAGATGTGTTGGCAGGGCACACTCATTCCTCAGCAGCATGTTAGCATTTTGAGTTGTGGCTATGGTTGGATGACCATTTGGGGGGGGGGGGGGGGGGAAGCTCTATTTCTTTACATTACTTTCAAATCATGCTATGACATCCACTAAGAGCAGGACATCAGGCAAGAATACAGCCAGCGCTGCGTAACCCTGGTAGCGCTTTAGAAATGTTAAATAGTAGTAGTAGTAGAATACCATGAAACAGTATCCACCCCAGAAAGGGGGATACAGAAGTGAGGCATGTCATCTCATTCATCTCAGAGGAGGTTAGTTGGAAGTTGCAGCCACACTTATGGGAGGGTAGCTCCAACCTCAGGCCTTGATCTGGGACAGAGGTGTTATGACTTACTATTTGCCTATTAGCCACATGGAAACTGATATTATACACGACATTTGCATTATTAAATAAATACATTTACAAATGAGTACAGGTGCCCTGTTTACAATACTTACGTCAAGCCCTGAGGCGCCGTCGCACGCTCCAGATAATGTTGGGATTGTCCCGCCGTACACGGCGGAACCTGCGCCTCAGGGACTCCATGTCCCTCCGAATGCCAAAACGTCTGCAAGATACAAGTTTGTACACCAGGAGTCAGGGGATGGCCCTTCTTGCCTTCACAACACAAATTCATTTGGCAGCCAAACTGTAGACACACACAACACTGATGATTGGGGGGGGGGGGGGGGGGGTGAACATTACATTGGTACAGGTGATGTCATTGAGGTGGACATGAGGACAGAGAGTACCATTTGTGTGCAGTATTGTAAGGATGTGGGAATGGTTTTTCTTTCTAGTACATAGATTCTATTAATGAATATGCATGTACATATACAGTATCACTGATTACCCTTGAATGCAGACTACAGTTAGTGCTTACATTGCTGAAGGAGCTCTTAAATGTGGTGCTACAGGAGGGGGACCTGATAGCCCAGGAACAGTGGGGGGGGGGGGGGGGGGGGGGGGTGAAAGAAAGCAGTTACCTTTCCAGCCTCTGTCTTATATGTGTCCATGTTCGAATAGACACAGTCATGGGGGGCAGATGGTGGTGGTACATAAATAGCCTGTGCCGGTGCCTCAGGCACAGCTGCACCAGGAGCAGACTCTCAGCGATGCTGAAGTTCGGCTCGTGTCTGAGAGACTTGTTTCTCAGTAAATAACCGTTGGAAAACGTGCATCGCCTTATATGGACACCCATGTGTGATGGGCTTCCTTACATGCACAGTTCCATATATGGACGGGTTCGCACGTGGACGTCCTGCCTCATATATGATGGGTGCGCACGTGGACGACCATGACGCATCGACGTCCATGACGTGCATGGATCATCATCACGCGTGCGGGGTCTTATATGGATGAGTATGTGTTCATACATGCAAAGCCTTCCTTATATGGATCATTATCAAGTGTGCAAACCTCTTCATATATACAATTTTAAAAAATATGAAAATTCCTTATATTTCTTGATGTTCTGCAAGTACAGTGACTGTAGTTGCGGAACATCCAGGTACAGGAAATATAAATTTACATTCATAGTACAAAGTACAATAAAAAGGACGTGTTTCTTGGAGAACTGCCGAAGGATGGTGGTTCTGTAAGATGGACGTCCTTCTGCAGTTCTGCGAGAAACATCCTTTTTACCACACTTTGGACAGCCTTGATTTGGTCGTTTTGCACTGCGATTTTGGAATGTCTAAGGACATCCATACTATTTTTCGATTATGCCTACCTGATTTTGGACGACTTTGTGAGTTCATCCCAATTCTGACTTGGACGACCTTTCGAAAATGCCCCTCCATGTAGAATAGGCTCCTACCAAGCACCTTCAGGCATCTAATTTTAGGCACCATGTTATAGAATTGCAGTCTACATGGACAGTGGATTACAAATGATCCATGGAAGTGATTCTGTAACTAGGACTTGCCCTTATTTATTTATTTATTACATTTGTACCCCGCTCTTTCCACATACAGCAGGTCCAGTGTGGCTTACATAGAAAAAGAAAGCATCTTACATGGTAAAGAATACAGTAAAAACAAGGAAATGTAGGAACAGTATTATAAATTGTGATGATCATAACTACTTACATTATGAAAGGCATTACAAAGGACATGTGAAAAGAACATAATGAACTAGAATAGGGAAGGTAGACAAGGATATGATAGGTGAAAGGGAAGGAGAATGGGAGGGAAATGGTAAAGGATGGAGGGAAGAAGATGAGGGATTGAGTATAACATTGGGGTCAGAGTAAGCATCGACGTCTTAGCAGGAGTATCATAGGTGATTTGGTGGAATTAAGCTGGTCCATTAGGGTAGACTTGCTTGAAAAAATGGGACTTTAACATTTTCCTGAAAGGTAAATAGTTATTAATAGCTCGAATGGGTCTTGGGAGAGCATTCCAAAGTTGACTACCCAGAAAGGAGAAACTGGATGCATAGTATGTTTTGTACTTGACACCTTTGGGAGGTGTAGATTGAGGTATGTTCGCGATGACATTGTTCTATTTCTAATTGGGAGATCAATCAGGTTGTTCATATAACTGGGGGATTCTCCTGATATGATCTTATGGATCATTGTATGGACCTTGAAGTATATTCTCTCTTTGATGGGGAGTCAGTGAAGCCTTTCTCGAAGGGGTGAGGCGCTTTCAAATCTTGACTTTCCAAATATGTCTGGCTGTCGTGTTCTGGGCAGTCTGGAGACTTTTCAGGCCTTGGGATTTACATCCAAGGAAAACACTGTTGCAATAATCAACCTGAGTGATGACTGTGGATTGAACCAGGTTCCGGAAAGTGTTCAATGGAAGATAGGATTTCACTCGCTTCAGGATCCAAATCATATTAAACATTTTCTTTGTGATCAGCTTAGCGTGGTTATCGAAGGATAGATGACTATCTATTGTAACTCCAAGGATCTTTAAACTACTGGAGATGGGGATGATTACATCTGGGGTATTGAGGGTGGCCGGGAGAGATGGGGAGTATTGAGACGAGAGGACTAGGCATTGAGTTTTTTCTTTATTTAATTTCTTCTTAAAGGCATTGGCCCATGAGATCAAGGTGGACATACCAGTAGTGATTTTATCAGAGATTTCGGATAAATTTGATTTAAAGGGAATAAAAATGGTGACATCATCAGCATATATAAAGGGATTAAGGCCATGTTTGGCTAATAATCTGGCCAAGGGGATCATCATGATATTGAAGAGTATTGGGGAAAGAGGAGATCCCTGTGGTACTCCGCATTCAAACGACCATGGGGATGATATATTTGTGGTTCCTTTAACTTGATAAGACCTGGTTGTGATGAAGTCTCTTAACCAATTGATAATATTACCTCCAATTCCAAGTTTGTCCAAAAGTTTAGCAAGAATGTTATGATCTACCATGTCAAAAGCGCTTGACAAATCAAATTGCAAAAGGAGGATTTTGTTTCCAGTTGCAATTTCCTGTTTGAATTTAGTTATTAGAGTAAGGAGGACCGTTTGTGTTCTGTGGGCAGATTGGAAGCCTGATTGTGACTCATGAAGGATAGAAAATTTCTGAATATATTCATTTAGTTGTGAGGTCACTCTATTCTCCATTAGTTTAGTGATTAGAGGAATGGAGGCAATTTGATGGTAGTTGGTAACGTCGTTTGAAGATTTCTTTGGATTTTTTGGTATAGGTGTTAATAACATTTTACCATGATTGGTAGGGAAGGAACCTCGTTGAAGCAGGAAGTTTATGTGAGTGGTGAGATCCAAGATGAAGCATGTTGGGGCATCTCTTAAAAGGTAATTTGGACATGGGTCTAGATGGCATTGTGACATGGTTCCTCATAAATGACTAATAAATAAACTGAGTGCCCTCAGTATGGGCCCTAAAGTGACTGACTGGGTTAGGAACTAGTAATGGTAAATGGACCCACTTTGAGAAAAGGGATGGTACCAGTAGTGTCCCATAGCGGGCTATCCCAAGCCAAAAAGCACAACTCTTTGGACAATTCCAAACAGCATGTATCTAATTGTTATCTGCAGTTCCACATTTGGCACATATAGAGGAAGTCACAGAGTGAGCTCTGTTGGCCTGATTTTGAGAAATATGTGCCCTATACACAGTGGCGTACCAAGGGGGGGGGCAGTGGTGGCGGTCCGCCCCGGGTGCACTCCGCTGGGGGGGTGCCGCGCATCTGTCGGCAACGCTCGTTCCCTGCACCCTCTGCCCCGGAACGGGTTACTTCCTTTTCTGGGGCAGAGGGAGCAGGGAACGAGCGAAGCCAACAGGCGCATGGCACCCCCCCCCCCAGCAGGTAAAGATGCACCTGGGGGGGGGTCGTTTCGCTGGAGGGAGGTCGTGTCCGTCGTTTTGCCACTGGGGGGGTGCCGCGCATCTGTCGGCAACGCTCGTTCCCTGGTCCCTCTGCCCCGGAACAGGAAGTAGCCCATTCCGGGGCAGAGGGAGCAGGGAACGAGCATTGCCGACAGACGCGCGGGGTCGTGCTGCACCCGGGGGGGGGGCGCTGCACCCGGGAGGGGGGGGTGCATCGGCGATCCGCCCCGAGTGTCAGCCACCCTAGGAACTGCCTATACAATACCCTAAATTGACATTCTCACAAACTGGCACAGTGAAGCAGAATGGGAATAGCCTGAATTTGTAGTAAAAGTTTTGTGATTCTCCCTGCCCTCCCCCCCCCCCCCCCCCCCCCCACACACACACATAATCCTGATCCAGGATTCAAGGAATTGTACCTTTTCAATAGCTAGAGGGAATTTATGAAACCTTTTGCCAGGTAATTTAAGACTTTCTGCTGATTACAAAAACCTTTTTTGTAAAAGCTTTTATTGATGGATAGGAATGAGTTTATTTCTTTGGCAGTTTCCTATGTTTTGCTCTGTTTTGTTTTATATTGAATGGGATTTATGATTTTATATGATTGTTCTGTTTGTTGTGGGGGGTTTTCCCCCTTGATATTACGATTGTTTCGTATTGTAACCCACTTTGACTCTAAAGCAGGATATAAAATTTTGAAAATAAATACTTTAGTAAGAATATCATAATTTCTAGGCGGGCCATAAACTCACAGTGCCCGAAGAAGGGCAGACACTGATCTGCCCCTACTGGCACTAACATTTTGAAAAAGGAGATAAAGCAACTTTTAACTAGAACCTAGAAGAAAGCCAACAGTCGCTCAGGAGCACATGGTTCAGAGTAAAGTATCTTTGAAGGGTGTTATCAAAATGCGGAAGTTAGGGCATCCCAATAGTGAAATTACATTAAGGGCAAAAGTAAGCCAGGGGCCTATAAGAGAAGAGCAGGCAGAGAATCAATGGGACACCATCCTGCTTATTTTCGAAGGAGAAGGGCGCCCATCTTCTGACACTAATCGGGAGATGGGTGCCCTTCTCCTAAGGGCAGCCAAATCGGTATAATCGAAAGCCGATTTTGGCTGCCCTCAACTGCTTTCCGTCACAGGGACGGCCAAAGTTCAAGGGGGCATGTTGGCAGTGTACCGAAGGCGGGACGGGGGCGTGGTTAAGAGATGGCCGTCCTCGGTCAATAGTGGAAAAAAGAAGGGCAGCCCTGACGAGCATTTGGCCGACTTTACTTGGTCCATTTATTTTCAGGACCAAGCCTCAAAAAGGTTTCCGAACTGACCAGATGACCACCGGAGGGAATCAGGGATGACCTCCCTGTACTCCCCCAGTGGTCACCAACCCCCTCCTAAAAAAAAAATTAAAAACATTTTTTTGCCAGCCTCTATGCCAGCCTCAAATGTCATACCCAGCTCCATGACAGCAGTATGCAGGTCCCTGGAGCAGTTTTAGTGGGTGCAGTGCACTTCAGGTAGGTGGACCCAGGCCCATCCCCCCCACCTGTTACCTGTGGTGGTAAATGGGAGCCCTCCAAAACCCACCCGAAACCCACTGTACCCACATCTAGGTGCCCCCCTTCACCCATAAGGGCTATGGTAGTGGTGTACAGTTGTGGGGAGTGGGTTTTGGGGGGCTCAGCACCCAAGGGAAGGGAGCTATGTACCTGTGAGCAATTAATGAAGTCCACTGCAGTGCCCATGGGCGTAGACTGGGGGGCAAGGGGGGGCAATGCCCCCCCAAACGACGACGACTTAATCTTCTTGCCCGCAGCAGCGAACGTGCGGGCATAAAGGCAGCAGCAAGCAGACAGGCTTGACTCCGTCCTTCGCTTCCTGCCCTCTCTCAGCATCCCACCTGCCTGAAAGGAAATGACATCAGAGGAAGGAGGGACGCAGAGAGGGCAGGAAGCGAAGGACGGAGTCGAGCCTGGGTGCTTGCTGCTGCTATTACACCCACCCGTTCGCCACTGCAACTTAGGCTGGCTCACTCCACTCCCGATCTAGTCCACACTGTAAGTAAGGAAGCCATTTGGTTAATCTCGATTTCCACTCCCCCGCGCAGCCATCGTTGTTCACTCAAAACACATGGTTCAAGTGATAGGGCTGTGTACTGGCATCCCTATTCTGTCAGGGTTTGACAGATCTGGGTGTGGTAGACCCTGTGGTTACTGAAGGGATCCCTCCATGCTGGTGATGGTCCCCTAGGCTGTCCAGGAGAGGGGACAGTGGCAGTCACTACTAAGGGAGAAAGAGGGGAAAGGGGGAGGGAAAGGGAAATGGGACTCAATATACCTCCTTTCTGTGGTTTTTGCAACTACATTCAAAGCGGTTTACATAGTATATATACTCCTCCACTCCACTATATAAAGGGATAATTTACTGGTGTCTCACAACTGCTGAACTGTTCAAAGGACTGTGATCTGTAGGTCATGATTCCACTGCTTAAAACACAGCAAGCAAACCTGTGAGCTGCTGCATCCACGTTGTTGTTCTTGGTAGATGCTGTGAAGGGGGAGAGAGGGGGGAGGGAGACGCTGGTTATTCCCCCAAAAAAGCCAGGTTTTTCCCTTCCTTCCTCCATATTAGCATATTCATTTGAATATATACATATGCAAATGAATATACTAATATGCTCTGCCCCATCCTTTGCCCCCCCAAATGAAACAGTCAAACTACGCCCATGGCAGTGCCCCCTAGGGTGCCCAGTTGGTGTCCTGGCATGTGAGGGGGACCAGTGCACTACAAATGCTGGCTCCTCCCATGACCAAATGGCTTGGATTTGGCCGGTTTTGAAATGGGTGTCCTTAGTTTCCATTATCGGCGAAAAACAATACCAGCCATCTCTAAGGGCGGCCATCTCTAAGGTCGACCCAAATGTTGGGATTTGAGCGGTCCGGACCGTATTATCGAAACAAAAGATGGGCGCCCATCTTGTTCGATAATACGGTTGGCTCCACCCCTTCTCGGGGGCCGTCCCCGGAAATGGGCACCCTTAGAGATGAGTGCCCCAGTTCGATTATGCCCCTCCATATTACCAGGGTACAAATGATATTGCAATGATTGGGTGGATCAAATTGGAGGAGGGTTATATGTTAATGAGAGAACTGAGTGTAACAGAATAAAAATTCAGCAGAAACTAGCAAGGTGGTAGAAATTCCATGTGTGAAAGGAAAGAATACTTGTAAAGCTGTACTGCCATCCACCAAGCCAGAATGAACAGAGAGATGATGAAAAGTTCAGAGAAAATAGGAAGCTGGCAAATTTGGCAGAAATCACCCAAATGTCACGTCAGGAAATGCTAAGGCGGTAAAGTTCCTAGATGAAATAAATGACTGCTTCATGGAGCGAGCAGCTGGTTCAGCAACCAACAATCTATTTTAGATCTAGTGCTTAATAGAATGCCAACATAACTGTTTTTCTGAACTAAAACTAAGTAACCTGCTTTATTATTACCATGACTATGGTTTATTAAATAAACCTTCTGTAAGCTCAAAGTGCTAATTAGGAGTTATTCCTTACAAACCTTCTCACCCCCAAGATTTTGATAAACTCAACAATCATTAATCCAAAACTACCACACGAAATGATCCTGTAAAAATGAATAATTGCTCAGAAATAAGCAGCTCCAGATATATGGTCCAACAGCTTTATATATATATATATATACAGTGCACTCCATTTAAGTGCACGTCGGATAAGAGCATGCTCTGTTTAACTGCATGCCGTACTTCGGTCCCGTTTTTGGCACCAACAATTTCTATGGGGACAAACTTCGGTTTAGCGCACCACTGATAAGTGCAAGATTCGCTTATATGCATGGTTCAAGACCGCTCCTCTGCAGGAAAGACTCTGCATAAGCGCGCGCATGGAATATGGAAGCCGATTGGTGATTGACAACCAACGAGATTTCAAATTTACTACTACTACTACTACTACTATTTAGCATTTCTATAGCGCTACAAACATAGAAGAAAGACAGTCCCTGCTCAAAGAGCTTACAATCTAGTAGACAAAAAATAAAGCAAACAAATCAATGTGTAGAGGAAAGAGGAGAGGAGGGTAGGTGGAGGCGAGTGGATACAAATGGTTACGAGTCAAAAACAATGTTAAAGAGGTGGGCTTTCAATCTAGATTTAAAGATGGTCAAGGATGGGGCAAGACGTAGGGGCTCAGGAAGTCTATTCCAGGCATAGGGCGCAGCAAGACAGAAGGAGCGAAGTCTGGAGTTGGCAATAACAGAGAAGGGAACAGATATGAAGGATTTATCCAGGGAACGGAGTGCACGGGAAGGGGTGTAGGGAAGGATGAGTGTGGAGAGATACCGGGGAGCAGCAGAGTGAGTACATTTATAGGTTAGTAGAAAAAGTTTGAACAGGATGCAAAAACGGATAGGGAGCCAGTGAAGCGACTTGAGGAGAGGGGTAGTATGAGTAAAGCGACCCTGACGGAAGACGAGACGGGCAGCAGAGTTTTGAACCGACTGAAGAGGGTGACTAAGTGGGAGGCCAGCAAGAAGCAGATTGCAGTAGTCCAAACGAGAGGTGACAAGGGTGTGGATAAGGGTTTTGGTAGAGTACTCGGAAAGAAAGGGGCGGATTTTACGGATGCTGTAAAGAAAGAAATGACAGGTCTTGGCGATCTGCTGGATATGAGCAGAGAAGGAGAGAGAAGAGTCAAAGATAACCCCAAGGTTTCGAGCTGAGGAGACAGGGAGAATGAGAGAGCCATCAACAGAAATAGAAAACGGGGGGAGTGGGGAGGTGGGTTTGGGGGGGGGGGGAATGAGAAGCTCTGCCTTTTTAACTGCCACAGGCAGAATAAGCTAAAGAATGATGTTAGGGTGTACACTGGGGTCGTCATCGCGGCGAAACTGTAAAACTTTAACACTGGCTGAACGAATAGAAGTTCTTAAAAAATTAGAAAACAAACAAAGTCAAGCATCTATTGCTAAAGAATATGATGTCAATCCCAGTCAAATTTCACATGTCTTGAAGCAGAAAGACCAGCTTCTGGAAGACTGGCAAAACAATACAATCCACAACGGAAACGAAAATGAGTGGGAAAAGCTGAGGAAGTAGAAGATGCTCTTCTTCGGTGGTTTTCTCGAGTCAGGAGCAGACAGTTTCCTGTCAGTGCTCCACTGCTTATGGAGAAAGCTAACCAGGGAGCAGAAAGTCTTGGACTGACTGAATTCAAAGCCACTGTTGGATGGTTGGAAAGATGGAAGGAGAGGAACAGCATAAAATTCAAGAAACAGCATGGTGAGAAACAAGACGCTGATGACTTTGGTGCTGAAAATTGGGCTGTTTCAGTTCTTTCTACCATCTTGAACGAGTTTGCACCGCGTGACATTTTCAATGCTGACGAAAACAGTCTCTACTGGTGAGCGATTCCTGATGGAACACTTGCATTCAAACATGCCGAAACTACTGGAGGTAAAATGTCGAAGGACTGATTGACGATCCTCCATTGCTGCAATATGAATGGGAGTGAGAAGTTGGAACCCCTCGTCATTGGAAAGAGCAAACAGCCCCATTGCTTCCAGAAAGTTAAGTGACTTCCTGTGTCATACGAGACTAACGCAAATTTATGGATGACTGGGGAAATTTGGAAGCAGTGGCTAAAGAAGTTAGACACTAGAATGCGGGCAAAAAAGCGTCAGATTTTGTTGCTTTGTGATAATTGTGCTGCACACAGGGGTGATGTCAGGCTGTCTAACGTCAAAGTGGTCTTCCTGCCACCTCTCTGATCCAACCTATGGATCAGGGCATAATAGCCAATTTCAAACAACATTATCGGGCCCTTGTGCTACATCGTCTGATGAGTGTTATGGATGACCAGACTGGGAAGGATAAAAGTGCTGTTGAACTGGCTTGTAATCTATCACTGTTGGATTCCATACATGCAGAAAGAAGCCTGGAATCATGTTACACAGGCAACCATTGTGAACTGCTACAAGCGGGCATGCTTTGTTAAGGATGTGAAGAGGGACGAAACAGATGCAGCTGTTGCAAACGCGTCAGATGAACAGGTTATTGACATCCCAGCTGGTGTTACTGAAGAGGAGTTCCATCGCTACGTAGCTGTTGATTACGATCTACAAACAGCTAAAGACAGCACTGATGTGGAGATATGCACCTACATGCAGGCAACAACGGCTGATAATGGAACAGATGATGAAATGAGCAGTGAGGCACACGCTGACGAAATTCAACAACCTCTTCCTGTCACTTTTGCAAGAGCGCTAGAGAGTCTTAACACTGTGCGGGCCTATCTGGAGGCCACTGGATGTCAGTGCTATGACAGTTTTTACCTTCTGGCAGACGTAGTCTATGGAACTCACAGACCCAAGAGTGTACAGAGGACTATAACTGATTACTTCAAGTAACTCTAACGTTAGTTAAAGGAGACTATACTGTACGTATAATAATAAACAGTACTGTACATATGTTTATCAGATGTCAAGCTTCTTTGGGTCACAATGGTTAAGTGCATGCTCCGGTTAAGTGCAAGCATTTCTTTGGTCCCAGACTCTTGCACTTAAACGGATTGCACTGTGTGTATATATATATGTAGGAGAAGTGGCCTATTGGTTAGGGTGGTGGACTTTGGTCCTGGGGAGCTGAGTTTGATTCCCACTTCAGGCACAGGCAGCTCCTTGTGACTCTGGGCAAGTCACTTAACCCTCCATTGCCCCATGTAAGCCACATTGAGCCTGCAATGAGTGGGAAAGCGCGGGGTACAAATATAACAAAAAAAAAATATATATATATATATATATATATATATATGATCCGAGTGTCTTGTTCTGTGTTGGTCCTTAGTGTTCAACCTCAGCTTGCTTTTTGGTAATGAACCTATTCTGCCTGTTTTTGGACTCAGCCTATGCCTGTTGTTTTGGATTAGTTCCACCTTGCTACTTCTTCTGCCTGATGTCTGGTGCCTGCTCCTCCATCTCAGGATGCATGTGCTGGAAACCATGGAATCTCCTAAGTACCAGAGAGCTCAGCCTGAAGGGAAAAGGATCTGTTATAGGTAAGGGTGCATATTATCTACTAAATACAACTACAGGATATATAGAGAACTATATTTCACAAAGAGCAATTGTAAAGGGTTCTCTATCAACATCAAACAAATCACCAGTTTAATTATTCCAACTTAAAAGGAGGAAAAGGATCTCAGAGACCCACACAGAAATTCTAATTGATTATCTGTGTATATTGGATCAGAATCTCAATCATCAATCTTAGAAAAATCTCCAATACTATTTTATATATTTTTAACTCAATTGTGTACTGACATCATAATAAAAATATTTGTCATCAGCTGAAATATCTATTCATTTTTAAATATTGCACACAAAGTTAAGTATTTGCAAATATTACATGAATTAAAGCCAAAAGCACTTAGCTTAGCGTTAATATTTATTTATTGCATTTGTATCCCACATTTTCCCACCTATTTGCGGGCTCAGTGTGGCTTACAATACATTGTAGATGATGGAAGTACGATTTGTTACAACTCAGTATTTATTTATTTAATAGCATTTGCCCGCACCTAATGGGATGCGTCGGCATCTTAAAAGCTATGGCGCCAGGTTGAGCTAGTAGAAGATTTGAGACTGTATCCAGTTTTTGCCAAATCACCTTAGCCTGAGTATGTGACCCCTGAGGAAACTGGTGTAGTCGGTGAAATGGGTCCCGCTGGGTGCGGGGAAATGCTATTAACGTTAAGCTAAGTGCTTTTGGCTTTAATTCATGTTATATTTGCAAATGCTCAACTTTGTTCACTTTTGGCCCTGTTTACTAAGCTGTGTTAGAGGCACGTTAGTATTTTTAATGCGCGTTAACCATGTACACGCGTTAACAGAGTATGCGCCTACAATATCCTTATAGGCACCTACACAGTTAACACACGCGCTAATTGTAAGCGCATTAAAAATGCTAATATGCCTTAGTAAACAGGGCCCTTTATTTGTGTGCAATATTTAAACAGGTAATCAATTAGAATTTCTGTGTGGGACTTTCAGATCTTTTTCCTCCGTTTACATTGGAAAAATTAAATTAGTGATTTCCTTGGTGTTGATAGAGAACCCTTTACAATTGTTCTTTGCATATTATCTACCTCATGTGGTCCCACTTGAGTGGCCCCGGCTGTGACAACATGTAAAGCATATCTTACATGCCAAAAAGAGCTCTTATAAAATTGCAAAGAGATATACACACATAAAAAAGTTAGCACATGGAAAGATTGCGCCTATTTTAACATGATCTGCACATAGGCATTCCTGAGATTGTAACTAGGATGGAATTGTGATGTACACAGGTATTTTATAAAATACTAGTAAAAAAAGGCCCGTTTCTGGAGCCAATGAAACGGGCGCTAGCAAGGCTTTCCTGTGGCCCCCCACCCCCCTCTCCCGTCGTCGATGTTGGTGAATTGGTCCACCTCCGCCCTCAACGTCATAACGTTTGACGCGAGGGCGGTGAATTGCTCCGGCTCCGCCCTCAACGTCATAACGTTTGACGCGAGGGCAGGGCCCAGAGACTGTGTTTTTCGAGGCTTCAGAGCTTCGAACATACGAACCTTGGCTTCAGTGACGTCAGAAGCCAATAGAACGTTGAGGGTGAGTTTTATAGGGAGCAGATGGGCGTGGCTGAGTACTGAGGGTGAGTAGTTCCAATAGTAGCCTAGCCTACCAGGAGGACAGGAGTTCAGGGCTTCACTGCCACAGATGGAGTGAGCTTCAGAACTCTGAGGGGGGATTTTATTTATATAGATGTGCGCACATACATAGAATACATATCTTTGAATGAGATATAAATTTGTGGATGAGGATTTGTATGCGACTGGGGCTGGTTCTAATGCCTATTTCATAAAGCCCTGTAAACACCTATAATGCCTGATAAATCAGGCTTAAAATAAGCACATTTTTGAAACTTGGACATACATGCCCTGCTAGGAAATTATCCCTCTTCTTGTAAAAGTATTGCTAATAGTTCTTTACTTAGTGTGGCTGTCCTTAGCTACCATTTTGCTTTCACTGCAGTATGTCGACTGGTTAAGCTGACTCTGTATTTATGTGATTAATTTTGTTGAGTATGCCACCTCAAGTCATCTTACAAACAGCCAACATATAAATTTGAATAACAAAGCGTGACTGTCAGGACCCATTGATTTGCTTTGACTGCATCTGTTCTCTGGTGCCCTAGGCAACTACCTTGTCTGCCTAATGGTTAAGCTGACCCTGTTCTCAAGATTTTTAATATGCTCAAAGAGAGCCTTGGGTCTGATATTTGGGCAATTTTGAATATCAAAAGTAGGGAGATCTAATTGTGTTGAGTAGATAGTCCTCATTTGACCCTTTCTTTTCAAATCTATTCCTGAGGCTTTGCATATTAGTGAAGCCAAGAAGCATGTTAAATATTTTAATTCACAGCTCCAGCAGTTTCCATGCATTCGCATGATAAAGTACTTACAAAACAGAACAATGAAACTGAAGTAAAAAAGCAGATACCAAATTGTTCTTTCCAAATGATCATTTTTATTCCCTCCAAGTGTGAGGTAAAAATTCCCACAGCACAAACAGTAAGGTTTTCCCAAATCAATTTAGACTTTAGGACTGTCAATGTATATGCTATATTCTTTTTTTTTTTTTTTGGTATCCATTCTATAATCAAAGATATGATATGCAGAACGCACAAAAGGGGAAAAGAGGGGACAAGTGTTTTAACATGCACAAAGGAAGGGCAATTCTAAAAGTCATTTCTGTGCGTAAAATAGTGCTTTACATGCAAACCTGGGCTTTTATAGAATTGCCCTCCCCATTCTGCAACTTCACTCAGACGTTTATCTGCCGCAGAAGAGGTATTCCTGTAGGTGGGCTTGGGGTGGGGTATGGAACTACATGCCTATCTTCGTATTTTCAGAGTATGCATGAGATTTTCCTCTGGAAAAAAAAAGTTTCATAAATTAGTAGCTATAAATGTAAGTTCTTTTCCTAGGATAGTTTTCAAAATGAAAGCATGTGCATACATCTGCTTTGAAAATCCGGCCTAGCCCACAGAGTAAAAAGTAAGACTACCATATGAAACATAGAAACATGAGGAAATGAAGATAGATAAAGACCATCTGGTTGATATTCAAAATGATTTCACTGGCAAAAACAGCCGCTGACTGGTTAAATCACCTGTTTGTGGCTGTCCGCTAATTTTCAGCGGAACCTAAGTAGCTATCTCTGCTGAAAATTAACTGTTAGCACCTAAGTGAACACCAGTTATTTTGGGGGCATTCTGAGGATGGAATCGGCACTTGGCCACTTAAGTGCCAATATTCAGCATGTAAGCGGCCAGGGTAACCACATAAATAGGACCGCATAAAAGTCAGTCCTATTTTTATGCGGCAACCCATGGCTGGTTAAGTTCTGACTGTTAACCGGCCATATGTAAGCTGGCACTGCATAAACCAGATATTCAACGCTGAAAACTGGACGTGGCCTGGCATTAAGTATCCGGGTATAATGCCAGCAGCAGTAAGCAAAATGCTCACTGCCACCGGATGAATATTGACCCCCATATGGCCTGTCCAGTCTGCCCATCCTTGCTATCTACTATCCCTTTCTCTCGCTTAGAGGTCCTGTGTACTTGTCTCAAATTTTCTTGAATTCAGATACAGTTTTTGTCTCCCCCACCTCAACCGGGAGGCTGTTCCACAAATTCACCAGCCTTTCCATGAACAAGTGTTTCTTCAGGTTATTTCTGAATCTTTCCTCTTTCAGCTTCATCCTATGCCCCTGTGACGGGGTTTATAGAACACTTCCCCTTACCCTTAAGACAATTCCCTCTTGAATTAGCATGGGCTGTGTTATGATCATGGTCAGAACCCCTCTCAAACTTACCTTTTTCCTGGGGGTCAGCTTCTTAGCTGGCTTCTGTTTCTTTTGTCTGTCCTTTCTGAGCTAGCTCTCTCTCTCTATGCTGGTAGCTTCCAGCAGCATGACTCTAATTGTTTCACTTTACTACAGCAGTGTGTGTGGACTGAGTTAGCTCTACCTCTCTTTGGGTGTACTGGCTTCAAGTGCTTCACGGTGCTGCATTGGTGTGGGTTAGGCCTCTACTACTACTACTACTATTTAGCATTTCTATAGCGCTACAAGGCATACGCAGCGCTGCACAAACATAGAAGAAAGACAGTCCCTGCTCAAAGAGCTTACAATCTCTGGGTTTCAGTGTGCTGTATGCCTGGGTCTAGGGAGTGTGACATCATCTGGGAGGGCCTTGATAAGGAAGTGGTGTTCTTTCTTTCAGGGCTTTTGCAACGTTTGCTTTTGCTACTTGCTATAGGGCCAGGTCAGTGCAGAGTGCACTTGTGACTTGTACGTGTTTAGCTCCCCTGCTTTTTCCTTTGGCTCCCCTGCTTTCCCTGTTGTTACGGTGAGAAGCACTTCTGTTAGTGTAGTGCTGGAGTTTGGTGCTTGGAGAACCCTTGTTAGTTTAGTGCTTAGGAAGCACCTTTGTTGTTTGTGTATTTGGCTTTCCTGCTTGTTCCCTTGTGGCTCCCCTGCTCTCCTGTTAGTTTCTGTTAGAAGCACTTATGTGGGTTTAGTGCTTGGTTAGTTTAGTGCTGTGGGGCACAGCTGTAGATTGATGCTTAGGAAGCGCCTTTGCTAGTTCTTGTGTTTTTCTTCCTTGCTTTTCCCTTGTGGCTTCCCTGCACTTCTGTTAGTGTAGGGCATAGGGGCACCCCTGTTAGTTTCTGTTAGAAGCACTTCTGTGGGTTTAGTGCTTGGTTAGTTTAGTGCTGTGGTGCACAGCTGTAGCTTGATGCTTAGGAAGCACCTTTGCTAGTTCTTGTGTTTTTTCTTCCTTGCTTTTCCCTTGTGGCTTCCCTACACTTCTGTTAGTGTAGGGCGTAGGGGCACCCCTATTAGTTTCTGTTAGGACCACTGCTGTTAGTGTAGGGCTTAGGAGCTCTTCTGTTGGTGTCGGGCTTAGGAACACTTTTTGCCAGTTTAAGATTTCGGAGCACTTCAGTTTCAAGCTTGTTCTAGTCCTGGTCCCTGTGTCATCCGGTTTCCGGTAAGTCCTGCCGGCCACTCGAACCCAGGGGCTCAACCCTTGGGGGACAGTGGCTAAGTGCAGGTGAAGCTGTACGGACCAGTCCAGTATTCTCCAGTCCAGTGTGTGTTCCAGTCCAGTGTGTGTTCCAGTCCAGTGTGTTCCCGTCCAGTGTTCCAGTCCTATGTCCTCCAGTCCAGGGTATTCCAGTCCATGTATTCCGGCTCGCTGGGCGGTGCCTGCAGTCCCTGCCGGTGTGCTTGCCCAGTGTTGGTGGGTGGGTTTTGCCTGCTGCTGTCGCTCCTCGGCAGCAGCCCAAGGGCTCACGTTTGCTCCAGAGCCTGGCCCCGCGGGCTCTGAACCTGAGAACCCGACAGGCTGCCTTAAGAGTTCAGATCCTGCTCCAGGAGGAAGTAAGCTGGGAGGGGTGGAGTCACTACCAGTAAGTTCAAAAGATAGGGCCAAGGAGAAGTTAAAGAGGCCCAGGGAGGAAGGAGCTGAAGCCCAAGCCTGTGTCCTTATTGAAGGCGTATAGTCACTGGCTGAGGTAAGCCATTGCTAATACTGAACTGAATATTACACGTTTGTTTTGAGGTCTGGTTGAAGACAGACCTATACCACTGAGAGAAAACAACAACTAAAGGCTATGTTTGCAGCGTGGCAACCCCAGCAGTCACAAACTGTGTTAGGCCTGCCGCTAGAGGCCTGTCTAATAACTGTGTTTCAGAGGTTCACCTACACTGTGACTTGGGTCCTGTGAAGTAACTGGCCCGGGGATTCCTGTAAATAAATATTTGTTTTTGTGTGCACTCCTGTTATCCAGCTGCATTATTCCACTGGTTCACTCCCCACCCTTGCTCGAGGTCTCACAGACCCCCATTCCAGAGCTTCCTTTTATTTGAAAGAGACTCGCCTCCTGTACATTTATGCCATATAGGTATTTAAACATCTCTATCATATCTCCCCTCTCTCATCTTTCTTCCAAGTATACATATTGAGATCATTAGTCTGTCTCTATATGATTTATGACAAAGACCACTGACCATTTTAGTAGCCACCCTCTGGACGGACTCCATTCTGTTTATATATATTTAAAAGCGTGATCTCCAGAATTGTATACAATTTCTAAATGAAGTTTCAGTACAGTCTTATACAGGGGCATCATAATTTCCTTTTTCCTACTGGCCATTCCTGTCCCTGTACACCAAAGCATCCTTCTAGTTTTCAGATTCACATTTTCTACCTGTTTGGCCACCTTAAAATCATCACATATGATTGGGTTTGGTACAGCTGGTCTAATGACAGTACGTTTAGGGTCTCATTTTCAAAGCACTTAGACTTACAAAGTTCCATAGGTTACTATACAACTTTTTAAGTCTACAGTGCTTTGAAAATAAATTGTCATTCTACGTACATAGGTCATTACCGACCGGTTAACGAGAGAGATCTTACCAGTAAGTCAGTGGGTGGCGGTAAGGTCTCAGACCCAAAATAGACGTGAGCCAGTTTTTATTTTGCCGCATGTCCATTTTCAGCAAACATTTTAAAAAGGCCTTTTTTACAGGCGCGCTGAAAAAATGGATCTACGTGCCCCCAAAATCCGCGCCTACACTACTGCAGGCCATTTTTCAGTGCACCTTAGTAAAAGGACCCCTTAATAATCAAGATAAAGATGTGAAGTCATACATTTGCTATTTGGCAGATCACTTTTTAAAATCAATAATGAGAATACACCACTTGCTTTAATCTAATCAAGGGATTAACCTTGGAAGCCAGGGTATTGTAATACAATAGGTAAAAATTTAACTGAATGCAATAGAGGTGCAAAGTCACAAGTGTTTGATGTGGAAGAGTAAAGACTTCAGTTATGAATGAATGTGTTAAGTTACTAAAAAATGTTATAGGAGCTCAATTATTAAATATGACTGCGGCTTTGAAGAAGGCCTGTTTGTAAATGAATGAAAACAAAAGCTGTGAACTAAAATCATGTTATAATTCTATAAAAGATAGAAACTGTTATAAAAGTTAATGCTTCAAGTATTAAAATCCAGAACTGCAATTGATGTTCAGTTAATGCAAAAAGTGGTATTTGAGGTAAAATCAGGGGCGTAGCTAGGTGGGGTCATGGGTGCATGGGCCCCCGCAGATTTAGCCCTGGCCCCCCTGCTTTCACCCCCCACTGCCAACCCTCCCCCGCTGTCAGGTATCTTTGCTGGCGGGGGTCCCCAACCCCCGCCAGCTGAAGTCCTCTTCAGCACCAGTCTTCGGTGCGTTGCTGATCTGGATTCTGTTTCTGTGAGTCCTGATGTCCTGCACGTAGGAACGTGAAGGATGTCAGGACTCACAGAAACAGAATCCAGATCAGCGAACGCACCAGACTCGGAGACCGGTGCTGAAGGTGACTTTGGCTGGTGGGGGTTGGGGACCCCCGCCAGCAAAGGTACCTGGCGGTGGTGGGGGAAGGTTGGCGGCAGCTGGAGGGAGCGTCAAAAGGGATGGGGGAGGGGCGGCGGGACCGGGGAGGGTCAAAAGTGGCGGAGGGGTCGGCGGTGCCGGAGGGGCTAAAATGTGCCCCTTCACCTCAGGCTCTGGACCCCCCTCCCGCCGAAGGGGGGGGCGTCGTGCTGTTCCGGGGGGCGCTGCACCCGGGGGACGGGGCGCATTTGCGTTCCCCCCCCGGGTGTCAGCCCCCCTAGGAACGCCACTGCCTTGATGCCCCCATCAGAGATGTTATAGGGGTGCTATGTCTGTGGTACTTATGTCAGACCCTGAGATGCTCCCTCATGTGCCAGAATAGGGCACGGTCTTCTTGGCATATGAACCTGTACTGGTACCAGAGCAACTCAAGGTCCCAGTGGATGCTGAAGCATCTGCAAAACAGAAGTTGGTGGAGACAGGGTTCAGGTGATGGGGCTTTTTGGTGTGAAATAACTAGATTTGAAATAACATGTTGTGCAATGCTCCTCACAGAGCCTGGGACCGATGGCAACAGCCAGATGGTGAGGGAGGGAGGCCTGAGGGGATGGCATAGGTGCTGTGTGAGATGAAGTTGTCATGGGGACAAAGGAATGGGAAGGTGGCCTTGCTGTGGAGCATGTGCACTGTTGCTGGGAGGTGGAGGTGGGCAGTGGGGTAAGGCAGATGTGCCTTTGGGTGACTGCATGTCATTTTGTGAGCAGCTGGCAATGTTACCATCATTTGTAATTAAGCAAAGAGAGTGGAAGGCACCAGGAAAAGGTCTAAGACAAACCACAAGTCCAGTTTATTTCTTTAAAAACAATAGAAGTATTCACAATACAATCTTCGCATGCAATACACAGGATGCACTTGACAAAAATTCCCAACACAGGCCATTTTTCAGCTCAAATGCCTTCATCAGGGGACCTGTCAAAGTGGCACCAATGCTAGAACTGCAAGCCACCAGTATTTATTAAATACTAACAGCCAGTGTATTATTCTGGAGCGCATCAAGCAATTGCTGTCACGTCTGTGGCCGTGACCACCTCAGACTTACCTTTCTGGTGGCCTTTGTTTGCTTCTGTGTTAGTTCTGTCTCTGCCTTGTGTGCTGATTACTTCACTAGATGGCACCTGTGTGGGCTATGCCTCTCTGGGGAGCCAGCATCTAAGATGGCTCCCGCCTGTTCAGTTCCAGCTTCCAAGATGGCTCCTGTCTGTCCTTCCTGTGTGTTCACTTCCTATGAGTTCCAAGCCTCTCCTTGGTGTGAGTGTGTTCCCTGCTCCTGTCCTGTAGTAGGTGACATCATCAGTGAGAGCCTTCATAAGGAAGTGCTGTGCTTGCATTCAGGGCCTTTGCATGGTGTTATGCCAAAAGGTCGTCAGGTTCGTGAGTGAACTGTTACGCTACCACATAGCCTGTCTCTGGGGCTCTTGCCCATCTGCTTGTGTGCCTGTGGACTGCTAGTCCTTCTGGTGCTCCACTCTGTGTTTGGAGCCACTGAATCTTCAGCCTTTGTGGGTTCCCTGTCTGTGGTGGGAGCTGCTGAAACTTCAGCCTGTGTTTGATCCCTGTCTGTGTTTGGAGCTATTTAGCTTCCAGCCTTTATTTGTTCCCTGTTGGTGGTTGTTAGCTCCTGAGCTTCAGCCATTGCCCTGACCTTTGCTAGTGCCTGGTTTATTCTCTGCCTGCTGCCTGTCTCTGACTATTGCCTGAACCTAGATATTCTCTGCTTGCTGCCCGTCTCTAACTACAGCCTGAACCCGGATAGTCTCTGCCTGCCTCTGACTATAGTCTGAACCCTGATACTCTCTGTGTGCTTCTGCCCAGCTTATGTGTAAACCCTGTTTCCTGCCTCTGCCTAGCTAGTGTATATCCTGAGTGTATATCCTGATTCCTGCTTCTGCCTAGCTAGGGTATATCCTGCCAAGCTTGTATGTATTTCCTGACCCCTGCCTCTGCCAGGTCTGTATGTGCCTCCTAGCCTCTGCTTTGCCAAGCTTGTATGTATACCCTAGCCCCTGCTCCTGCCAAGTCTTTTTGCACATCCTGTTGTTGCAGGAATTACCACTATTGTTAGCAGAATCTGTGGTACTTCAGGAGTCAAACACCACACACCAGAATGAGAGAGAAATCTTCTTTATTTGCCAGCAAACAAAGTAGGACATCAGCACTAGGTCTCTTCTTCTCTTTCTCAGCTCTCTGGATCCTGCGTCTCCTGTCTGTCCTCTCTCGTCTCAGCTCCTTCTCTTCTTCTCTTCTTCTAACTTAAGCTGCTTCTGCTCCCAGTTATATAGGGTCCTACACCTCTCTAGCCCCCCTTTCTCACCAGATGGTAAAGAATAGATTGATTACCCTGTCTTGAAATAATTATCTCTATACATTTACTCCAAAATATCAGTTACATAGGTTTGAGATATTTCCTAAACTAACCTATGACCTGGGGCCTCTCAAACTAGACAATGTGGCACCTATCTCTTGCATTTTATTATTATTCACATAATCAGATTCCCAATCAACTTCATACTAACTGCTAACTGGACTCTGGCATTCATTAAGGGGTCAAGGGCCAATCTTGCTTAATGGCATACATACATGGTTTGTTATTACTTTCAGAATACCAGTCCTATACTTAGCTATAATTAATCAAGACTTTCCCTGACCTCTTTCACCTATTAGCTTCCTACACAGAACTCGCTAGGACTGTGGATAATTCAAACCAGATGATGACCTCTTAAACTGCAGACAATCTCACTTGAAAAGTCAGCCACTGATGTAACACTGAATTGAAAAGATATTCTACATAGAAATAGAACTTATTAATTACACAGAATAAAACATATTCTAAAATAAGCAGAAATCAGAATTCCTTATAAGACAAATTCTAACTCATCTAGAATTATTTATTCTATCTCCTTCTAAACAACGTTCAATCTAATCCTTTTAATTGCCTGCGAAACTGTCCAGTATGCCTTACTCATAATGGTATCCAGATGTGGTAAATAATTACTTCTCTCTGACCTTTCTAACCTCTAGTCTAGCAAAAGCTAGACTTCTGAGTAAATTAAACCCAGATGGCATTCCTCCACTTTACAGGACTGAAAAGTTAAACACCAAATTAATATGATTTCTTTGCCCAGGCTGCCTCATTCCCCCCTTTGAGACTAAAATCAGCTTATGCAGAGATAAGTCTCACAACTCAAACTCTGGGGATTATAGTGATCCCAACTCCATACCTCCTCCTGGGGCATAACGTCTAGGAATAGGCTTGTGAATCACCATTACCCTACTCGTTAAGGTCCGACGGCATACTGCCGAAGCACATGAGGCCAGGAAACAAAACAACAATCCTGCTAAAACTAAGACTATTAGGGAAATGAACAAGGGACGTATCCATGAGGTCAATGACCACCACCAGGAGGTAAGGTCTAATCCTCCTCGGTAATCCTCCACATTAAGGCTAGCCAACTGTAGGACTTTATCCATAGCATGCCTAACTACATGCGTCCTATTTATGACAATAGTACAGCACTCTGAAGAATTGAGCACTGTGCAGAGGCCACCCTGGGCTGCAAAGAGGTAGTCAAGGCCCATACGGTTATACCGAGAAACTACACTTAATTCATTAATTTGATCCTGCAATGCATTGACTACCATGTTCAGCACCAGTCTTCGGTGCGTTGCTGATCTGGATTCTGTTTCTGTGAGTCCTGATGTCCTGCACGTAGGAACGTGAAGGATGTCAGGACTCACAGAAACAGAATCCAGATCAGCGAACGCACCAGACTCGGAGACCGGTGCTGAAGGTGACTTTGGCTGGTGGGGGTTGGGGACCCCCGCCAGCAAAGGTACCTGGCGGTGGTGGGGGAAGGTTGGCGGCAGCTGGAGGGAGCGTCAAAAGGGATGGGGGAGGGGCGGCGGGACCGGGGAGGGTCAAAAGTGGCGGAGGGGTCGGCGGTGCCGGAGGGGCTAAAATGTGCCCCTTCACCTCAGGCTCTGGACCCCCCTCCCGCCGAAGGGGGGGGCGTCGTGCTGTTCCGGGGGGCGCTGCACCCGGGGGACGGGGCGCATTTGCGTTCCCCCCCCGGGTGTCAGCCCCCCTAGGAACGCCACTGCCTTGATGCCCCCATCAGAGATGTTATAGGGGTGCTATGTCTGTGGTACTTATGTCAGACCCTGAGATGCTCCCTCATGTGCCAGAATAGGGCACGGTCTTCTTGGCATATGAACCTGTACTGGTACCAGAGCAACTCAAGGTCCCAGTGGATGCTGAAGCATCTGCAAAACAGAAGTTGGTGGAGACAGGGTTCAGGTGATGGGGCTTTTTGGTGTGAAATAACTAGATTTGAAATAACATGTTGTGCAATGCTCCTCACAGAGCCTGGGACCGATGGCAACAGCCAGATGGTGAGGGAGGGAGGCCTGAGGGGATGGCATAGGTGCTGTGTGAGATGAAGTTGTCATGGGGACAAAGGAATGGGAAGGTGGCCTTGCTGTGGAGCATGTGCACTGTTGCTGGGAGGTGGAGGTGGGCAGTGGGGTAAGGCAGATGTGCCTTTGGGTGACTGCATGTCATTTTGTGAGCAGCTGGCAATGTTACCATCATTTGTAATTAAGCAAAGAGAGTGGAAGGCACCAGGAAAAGGTCTAAGACAAACCACAAGTCCAGTTTATTTCTTTAAAAACAATAGAAGTATTCACAATACAATCTTCGCATGCAATACACAGGATGCACTTGACAAAAATTCCCAACACAGGCCATTTTTCAGCTCAAATGCCTTCATCAGGGGACCTGTCAAAGTGGCACCAATGCTAGAACTGCAAGCCACCAGTATTTATTAAATACTAACAGCCAGTGTATTATTCTGGAGCGCATCAAGCAATTGCTGTCACGTCTGTGGCCGTGACCACCTCAGACTTACCTTTCTGGTGGCCTTTGTTTGCTTCTGTGTTAGTTCTGTCTCTGCCTTGTGTGCTGATTACTTCACTAGATGGCACCTGTGTGGGCTATGCCTCTCTGGGGAGCCAGCATCTAAGATGGCTCCCGCCTGTTCAGTTCCAGCTTCCAAGATGGCTCCTGTCTGTCCTTCCTGTGTGTTCACTTCCTATGAGTTCCAAGCCTCTCCTTGGTGTGAGTGTGTTCCCTGCTCCTGTCCTGTAGTAGGTGACATCATCAGTGAGAGCCTTCATAAGGAAGTGCTGTGCTTGCATTCAGGGCCTTTGCATGGTGTTATGCCAAAAGGTCGTCAGGTTCGTGAGTGAACTGTTACGCTACCACATAGCCTGTCTCTGGGGCTCTTGCCCATCTGCTTGTGTGCCTGTGGACTGCTAGTCCTTCTGGTGCTCCACTCTGTGTTTGGAGCCACTGAATCTTCAGCCTTTGTGGGTTCCCTGTCTGTGGTGGGAGCTGCTGAAACTTCAGCCTGTGTTTGATCCCTGTCTGTGTTTGGAGCTATTTAGCTTCCAGCCTTTATTTGTTCCCTGTTGGTGGTTGTTAGCTCCTGAGCTTCAGCCATTGCCCTGACCTTTGCTAGTGCCTGGTTTATTCTCTGCCTGCTGCCTGTCTCTGACTATTGCCTGAACCTAGATATTCTCTGCTTGCTGCCCGTCTCTAACTACAGCCTGAACCCGGATAGTCTCTGCCTGCCTCTGACTATAGTCTGAACCCTGATACTCTCTGTGTGCTTCTGCCCAGCTTATGTGTAAACCCTGTTTCCTGCCTCTGCCTAGCTAGTGTATATCCTGAGTGTATATCCTGATTCCTGCTTCTGCCTAGCTAGGGTATATCCTGCCAAGCTTGTATGTATTTCCTGACCCCTGCCTCTGCCAGGTCTGTATGTGCCTCCTAGCCTCTGCTTTGCCAAGCTTGTATGTATACCCTAGCCCCTGCTCCTGCCAAGTCTTTTTGCACATCCTGTTGTTGCAGGAATTACCACTATTGTTAGCAGAATCTGTGGTACTTCAGGAGTCAAACACCACACACCAGAATGAGAGAGAAATCTTCTTTATTTGCCAGCAAACAAAGTAGGACATCAGCACTAGGTCTCTTCTTCTCTTTCTCAGCTCTCTGGATCCTGCGTCTCCTGTCTGTCCTCTCTCGTCTCAGCTCCTTCTCTTCTTCTCTTCTTCTAACTTAAGCTGCTTCTGCTCCCAGTTATATAGGGTCCTACACCTCTCTAGCCCCCCTTTCTCACCAGATGGTAAAGAATAGATTGATTACCCTGTCTTGAAATAATTATCTCTATACATTTACTCCAAAATATCAGTTACATAGGTTTGAGATATTTCCTAAACTAACCTATGACCTGGGGCCTCTCAAACTAGACAATGTGGCACCTATCTCTTGCATTTTATTATTATTCACATAATCAGATTCCCAATCAACTTCATACTAACTGCTAACTGGACTCTGGCATTCATTAAGGGGTCAAGGGCCAATCTTGCTTAATGGCATACATACATGGTTTGTTATTACTTTCAGAATACCAGTCCTATACTTAGCTATAATTAATCAAGACTTTCCCTGACCTCTTTCACCTATTAGCTTCCTACACAGAACTCGCTAGGACTGTGGATAATTCAAACCAGATGATGACCTCTTAAACTGCAGACAATCTCACTTGAAAAGTCAGCCACTGATGTAACACTGAATTGAAAAGATATTCTACATAGAAATAGAACTTATTAATTACACAGAATAAAACATATTCTAAAATAAGCAGAAATCAGAATTCCTTATAAGACAAATTCTAACTCATCTAGAATTATTTATTCTATCTCCTTCTAAACAACGTTCAATCTAATCCTTTTAATTGCCTGCGAAACTGTCCAGTATGCCTTACTCATAATGGTATCCAGATGTGGTAAATAATTACTTCTCTCTGACCTTTCTAACCTCTAGTCTAGCAAAAGCTAGACTTCTGAGTAAATTAAACCCAGATGGCATTCCTCCACTTTACAGGACTGAAAAGTTAAACACCAAATTAATATGATTTCTTTGCCCAGGCTGCCTCATTCCCCCCTTTGAGACTAAAATCAGCTTATGCAGAGATAAGTCTCACAACTCAAACTCTGGGGATTATAGTGATCCCAACTCCATACCTCCTCCTGGGGCATAACGTCTAGGAATAGGCTTGTGAATCACCATTACCCTACTCGTTAAGGTCCGACGGCATACTGCCGAAGCACATGAGGCCAGGAAACAAAACAACAATCCTGCTAAAACTAAGACTATTAGGGAAATGAACAAGGGACGTATCCATGAGGTCAATGACCACCACCAGGAGGTAAGGTCTAATCCTCCTCGGTAATCCTCCACATTAAGGCTAGCCAACTGTAGGACTTTATCCATAGCATGCCTAACTACATGCGTCCTATTTATGACAATAGTACAGCACTCTGAAGAATTGAGCACTGTGCAGAGGCCACCCTGGGCTGCAAAGAGGTAGTCAAGGCCCATACGGTTATACCGAGAAACTACACTTAATTCATTAATTTGATCCTGCAATGCATTGACTACCATGTTCAGCTCAGGAACTAAAACATGGAGTAGGGACTGAAGTCGCCGGGTAGCCATGCCTAGTTCAGTGATACCCGCTACCGGGCCCCCAATTGGAATCCAAGCCGTGGCAGAAAGGGCCACAAGTCTCTTTTTAGTCAGAGGATAAGTAGAGTTGATATACTGGAGGGCTAATTCAATCGCCTCATCCTCTGTGGCAACAGAGGAGGGTAAGGACAAGGCCTCTCGCTTAGAGCGGTGCGGGGATGATGGCCTGAGAAGAGGAATAACTTTAGGAAAATAATTCAAGGTTACCAATACACAAAAATCATACGTGGGGGGAAGAATCATGTGGATGACATTATCACAGAGCCAGTAATGGCCAAGGAGAGGGTGAGGGAAGTTCCCAATAAATGTTGGCTCAGGCTGGACAAGGTACTTAGGATGCCCATAATGCGAGCCCCTATCCCAGGGGGAACGAAGACGATATGGAGACTTTGCACACCATAGGTGCCAATCCCCAATTGTGACAGGCTGCTCACTTGTTATAAACTCTTCTTACCCCGGGGACTTATGAAAGTAGAAAATAAGCCGGGACACTATAGTCTTCTCAGTGGTGCGCTTAGGAGCCAGATAATCACCTGGGTCATAATCTACAGGTACGGTAATAGGGCACATAGGAGTACCTGGAGAGACTACCCACACAGATTCCCCCTTCTCTGGGAGAACATTGGTATAGTTACAGGAAATGGGAAGAACAGTTGAGATGTTTCTTGTTAAACAAAATACTCCAGAAGCTGGATAGGGAGACGTAAAGACTGGCCGTAGAGAAGATTCAGAGGGAGAGGTAGCATTATAAAAGGACCACCAAGTATAATCCTGGCTCCAAGGGCCCGAACTCGAAAAGTAGGGAGGTATAAGAGCTGTAAGCGGCACAGGGACAGGAACAGCTGGGACATCTGTGGTATAAGGAGAAAATCGGGAACACACAATACAAGGGGAAGTAATCTTTGCCTGGCTAATTAGTTCCTGGACAGAGTGTAGCCAAAGGTTGGAGCGAGTTAGGGTATTGGGAACAAGGAGGCAAGGAGTAGAAAACAACAAAAGCACCCAAACTACTAACATTTTCTTTCTTCCTAACCTAAAACAAATACAGCAAACTAATTAAGCAATAATATTCCAACAGTCTGTGCTAGTCACAGATTACTCTAATATAATGTTCTCAGTCTTTGAGTTCTTATACCAGTTGGGATAGAACCTCAACTGACAAGGATCAAGCTCTCAAATTCCAGGAAAGCCAGAGTCAGGCAAGAAAGAGTCTCAGTATGAAGCCGAATTCCAGCAGCTCCTGCGGTATGCAGTTGACCCTTCTTTTCAGCTAGTAGATTCTTTGGTTCGGGTCAAGCGCAACTTCAATGGCTCCGCGGGATCACTTTCTGCTCTCCACTGTTTAGGCTCCGTCTGATCTGTGCTGGGCTCAGTCTGGTCAGCAGACTTGATTCGAGACCAATGGACCCATGGAGTTATCCCTGCGACCTTCACAGCTGTAGGGATAGAAAGCAAAACAGTAAAAGGTCCTTTCCACCGGGGCCCCAAGGGCTGGAGCCTCCAGTCTTTCACCCAAACTCTATCCCCTGGCAGGAAGGAATGTACCTGAGCCTGGAAGGGGACAGGGTTTATTTCTCTCACATAAGACTGAAGCTCAGAAATTATCCGGCCCAAGAGGGCTACCTGCTCCTGCACCTGGGCAGACCCTAAAGTCCCTATGTCTCCCTTAATTCCCTGCAAAATGGCTGGGGGCTTCCCATACACAATTTCAAAGGGAGAGAGGGCTGTTCCTTTAGTTGGGGTGCATCGGAGGCGGAAGAGGGCTAGTGGCAGTGCCTGTGGCCATTTCAGTTGGGTTTCCTGACAAATCTTTGCTAGGCTATTTTTCAAGGTTCTGTTTGCCCCCTCAACCTGCCCTGAACTCTGGGGACGGTAGGCACAATGAATTTCCAGGTAATGCGCAATGCGCGGGACAGGGCCTGAAGTGTGGCTTCAACAAAGGCGGGACCATTATCTGAGCCTATGGCAAGGGGCAGTCCATACCTGGGGATGACATCCCTAAGGAGGGCTCGAGCTACTTTTGTGGCTTTCTCAGTAACTGTAGGGTATGCTTCCACCCACCCAGAGAAAGTACAGACCATAACCAAGAGGTATCGGAGCCTACCGCTCCTGGGCATTTCTGTGAAGTCTATGACTAGGGACTCAAAGGGTGTTAGTCCTCTAGACTGAACTCCTGGTGGAATACGGGGTCCCTGACTAGCATTATTCTGGGCACAGAGAGTACATCGGACAGAGGCAGTGGCAACCAGACTATCCAATCCTTCCAAGACCACTACTCGACTGAGTAGGCGGGCTAGTGCTGTTTTCCCTAAGTGTGATAGGTCATGAGCTTGAGACACTACCGGCCAAGCTAGGTGGCGTGGCACCAGAACTCTGGTATCAGGGAGATGTAACCAGCCATCAGGTCTCCTTACTGCCCCTTCTTCTTGAGCCCATTTCTCTTCCGTTTGGGTGTACATAGGCGTCCATTCTTGCAGTCGAATTTGGAACAGGGGGGTCACAGTACCTGCTGGGGGTCCTCGAGCAGCTTCTTTGGCCACCCGATCAGCATGGCGGTTCCCTCGGGCCACTGGAGTATCTGTCCTTTGGTGTCCCCGGCAGTGAATGACAGCTACCTTTTTAGGGGCCCAAACGGCCTCTAGCAACTGAAGTATTTCGGGTCCATACTTAACAGGTTGGCCTGCGGCATTTATGAGTCCCTTTTCCTTATACAAAGCTCCATGAGCGTGTAGAGTTGTGAAGGCATACTTGGAATCAGTATAAATGTTGGTCACCAGTCCTGCTGCTAGCTCCAGAGCTTGTATGAGGGCCACAAGTTCTGCTTTCTGAGCTGAAGTTCCTTGGGGCAGGGCCCTTGCTTCTATCACCTTGTCCTCTGTCACCACAGCATAGCCTGCCAATCACTTGGAGTTCTCCACGTAACTGCTTCCATCTGTGAAATAAATTACATCTGGGTCCCTCCAAGGAACATCTTTAAGATCTGGTCGACTGGAGTACACTTCATCCATGGTTTGGATACAGTCATGATCCGGTGGTCCCTCAGATGCTGGCAAAAGAGTGGCGGGATTGAATGTAGCCACTGTTTCCAGGTGTATCCGTGGATTCTCACATAAGCTGGCTTGGTACTTAACCATGCGGCTATTTGTAAACCAGTGGTTGCCCTTGTACTC